>NC_134830.1:29028922-29349995 GCF_004210375.1 Tachypleus tridentatus | reverse complement strand
ATGTGTTTTGTAATAACCATTTACGGAAAATGTAATATATTTCCTGCTGTGGCGTGCGAGCGTTAAAGCAAAGTTTCTCTTAAATTATGTCTCGCCCACGTTAATTACATCCAGAAGTGAAAAACAAAATGTTCGAGCTCGAAATTCTGTATGTTGGCAAGAGAAATTACATATGAGAATTTCAAATTACAGAATAATGCGAGATTGAAATCAAAATATGATCATTAGTGAAGTATTAGATAATAAACGTTTGTAGGTTTACTTTATGTTAAAGGTGTTTAAACAGGTCCCAAAACAGTACAAACAACTTGCAAGGTATCCACTGAAAGAATAGAGATTGTTTGTTTTTTGGAATTTCGCACAAAGCTACTCGAGGGCTATCTGTGCTAGCCGTCCCTAATTTAGCAGTGTAAGACTAGAGGGAAGACAGCTAGTCATCACCACCCACCGCAAACTCTTGGGCTGCTCTTTTACCAACGAATAGTAGGATTGACCGTCACATTATAACGCCCCCACTGCTGAAAGGGCGAACATGTTTGGCGCGACCGGGATTCGAACCCGCGACCCTCGGATTACGAGTCGCACGCCTTACGTGCTTGGCCATGCCAGGCCCCAAGAATAGAGATACAAAATGAACTGTAATATGACATAAAAGCTACTTATAAGCCTTGAACTGGTAGAAAATTTACATTAATAGTCCTATTTTAATTATACAGTGTTAATTTTTTGTCCTAAAAGTACAACTGAACTTTTAGCTTTACGAACTTTCATAAAGTTATTACCTTTATAATTATTTTACAAAAGACATGATCTTTTCTGAAATCTCAAATTGTTTTCCCAGTATATTTGTTCTTTCATATGTTTCCAACAGGTTGTGGACTAAACGATCTTAGCTATATTTAACCAAAGATAATCGCTTATGCATGTGAACTACGAACAAAGCAAAATATTTTAAACCAATATTACCATCAAAGGTTTCTCGTTTTGCCAACGTCAAATATATACAGATGTGAAATTGAAAAATTAAAAAGAGCCGATACTAGAGTAAATGAGCGTATGTTTCTACGAAACAGCAATATGTAGATAAGGGAAAATATTCAGCATGCAAAGAAAAGATTTAAGTGGATAAAAAACACAACAACATAAAGTTTCATTCCAGTTGTATAAGTACTCTCTTTGTGTTATTAGGATCTAGGTTTTGTTCTATTCGTAACTTATGTATATAGCTTAAAATGATATATGAAAACAAACAAGTTTGTTATTCAAACGAGTTTCAATGTTCAGAAAACTAAGCTTTGAAACTTATGTTCTACGCTTCCAATGTTATAAAACCCGTGAGTACAACTTATTTTCTTAACCTATTACTATTAGCTGTAATTTGAGCATCTTCTATATCATTCACTTTAGAGTTTTTGAGCTTGTAACAAGATGTTCCTGTGTGATTGTTGGTATGTTAATAGTTCAAAGTACAGACAAACTAATTAGAATACCTGAGGTGTTTTCTCTCCCTAAATCTCTAAATAAGTTATTACTGTCTCTGGCTTTGTCTCTTTCCCGACCTTAACTTCATCTTATCCGAAATAGAGTACAAGTTTTACACAGCATTAAGCATACCAAATCAAAAACTTCATTCTCTATAGTTTGATTTTTATCATAGTGAAAAAGATGATAATTTGTTTGGTGTTTAGATATTGTTATTCTAATGTAATGTAATGTGTGCGTTTCAAGATTTCTAAAAAGGACAAACATTTCAAAACGTTAATATTACATGTTACAACTGTTACATTTTAAAATAGTAATGTTAGAATTTTAAAAACAATTTCGTTTTATTAATTTGATATTTGTAGCTCAAAATTACCATGAATACAAAATAAATTATAGATTATAATTTAAAAGATATTTTTGTTGTTTTTGAATTTAATCACAAAGCTACACAATGGGCTATCTGTGCTCTGCCCACCACGGGTATCGAAACCCGGATTTTCGCGTGTAAGTCTGCAGACATACCGCTGAGCCACTGGGGGGGCCGTTAAAAGATAACTTTGTGTTGTCGTTAGAGGGATTAAAAGTAAGACCTCTTAAAAGTGATTCACTTGAGAAATAAAATTATTTTTAATATTTATTTGAAATATGTGAATGTTATATTGTAGAAGTTAACCAAAGAAAATTTTAATACATTGTAAAACAATTTTTGTTCGTACATTAACTAGAACATTGTCATTTAACAACTCTCTAATATTTGCAAATTATGTATTATATTTTATTTCATGCAATGTACTTCTTTATCAATTTTTAATTTTTGTGGATATTGAGTTTTTTGCGCTCTTACAATTACGTTTTTGCTTAGCTTTGATCAAATATCTGTAAGCAACAAAAACTAACACCTTATGATTAAGTCTTACTGTACGAGTTAAGCTTACCATGAACGGGTGTTATAATTCAAAATAATTCGATGTCTCATTCATACAGCATATTAAGAGTTACCCAGAGCTCATTTGTCCTTCTATAAAACAATTGAGATTAACTTATAATTCAATGAACAATATCTCATTATCTCATCCACAAGTAATTATTGTTTGTTTTTGAATTTTGTACAAAGCTACAAGAGAACTATTTGCTCTAGCCGTCCCCAATTTAGCAGTGTAAGACTAGAGGGAAGGTAGCTAGTCATCACCACCCACCGCCAATTTTTGGGCTACTTTTTACCAACGAATAGTGGGATTGACCGTTACATTATAACGCCCCCACGCCTGAAAGGGCGAGCATGTTTGGTGTGACGAGAATTCGCATCCGCGACCCTCATATTACGAGTCGGGTGCCCTAACCACTTGGCCATGCCTATTAGTAATGTACCCCTTTGGAAAATATTTCATATTAACTTCCTTATCTTGAACAGTCATCGAACATGAGCGTTGTAAGTCGCTTCACTCTGATAAAACATGTGAGATGCCTCAACCTGATGATACCTATCTAATTACGTGCAAAGTTTCATTCTGATAACAGATTCTTAATTATGTGCGACATGCCATTCTGATAATATTTTGTTTATTTGTTTATAAAATTTCGTTCAAAGCTACTCGACGATTACCTGCACGAGCCGTTCCTAATTTTGAACTAATAAATCAGAAGAAAATGGTTATCTAACCACACTCACCGCTAACCCTTAGGCTACCCTTTTAATAACGAATAGTGAGCTGGTCTGTCACATTATAACGTCTCCATGGCTGAAAAAGCGAGCACATTCGATGACTGGATTTAAAATCGCGACCAATGGATTTAGATTCGACTGATAATACGTAATTAGTAGGTGGAACTTCTGACTTTAATTATATTTACTTAATCGTGAGGGAAATGTCACTTTGATACGTAATTACCTGTGACGCAGCACCTTTATAATATATATCTGATTACACTTGCTAGTTTATTTATATCATCCATTTAGAACAATCAGGTTTTAATTGGCTTGCCTAATTCAATGCAGTGTTAAAGTGAATTATGCTGCAAAATTATATGTATCATTAATCTAATGATACGTCAGTTGTATTTCTCATGTTATATCTGATTTGTGCTATGTCATATCTATAATAATAGTAATAATAAATAATTGAGAAAGTTAAAATTAATTGATGAATAACGTATCTAAAACACAGCAGTAAGTTGCTCAACTGGTTGTCTTCCTGTGGACGGAGTTTCGAAATTAGGAACTGCGCCAAGTTAGGTAAATTGCGTACGAGAAACATACGACAACTGAACTCAGTAATCCAATATTAAAACCACAAAATGACAATACGTGCTTGTTGACAATTTACTTCAATCAGAATCTTGTTAAGTGTTTTTGTTATGACTCAAAAAATGTTGTGTTTTGCTGTGTATAGCTGAAGGACAAGTTACGAAACTACCTTATACTGAGAATTACGCAAAAATGTTGATAAAATAACTCTACTGTATTACAAGATAATTCATATTGACCTATATTTTACAGTGCTAATAATTTTTGTATTTGCACTTTTCTCTGGAGCAAAGTTTACACCAGTTTCGTTTTTGCTTTATATGACAAGCTCAGCAATACGCTTTAAGACTAATAGCCTTATAATTAGTGATTCGAATCTCGTGGTGGACACAGAACAGATAGCCCATTGCGTATTTTAGTGCCTAATATTTTTGTTTTCAAACATTTCCATTTAGACTACTACCAAGCATTAGGTAATTATATCCTCTATTTTACATTACTAGTAAATGTGGCTTGACATGATATGATGGTCCGGGAGCTCGAATTAAACCTGAGGACCGTGGGATTAAACCCGTTACCACACACGTGATTGTAGAGTGATGGTCAGTCCAACAGAAAGACGTAGTACAAAAAATACCGGTAAAAGACGCTTTTATTCCAATCTGTTACTTGAAAATTATGGACGACTAATTCAGATAGTCCTTCAGGAGTTCTGTGCATGATTCCGAAAATAAACAAATTATCATTAGTTTTCCCACAAAATAAGCTAGTAACTTAGAATTAAAATAACGTTTTAAAGTAGGTTCACTGGTCAAGACATAAATCGCTTAAATTTCTCAAGCAAACAAAAAGTAGCTTTATCATATAAGGTCAATTTTCCACCAAACTTTTGACGACATAGTTCAATCGTTGAAGGTAATGGTATGCTGACATACAACGATAACATCTAAGCTCATTCAAACACAGAAGATTGAAACAAATTTGCAAATAAAAATAAGGTTTTCCCATTTCAATGAGATATATAATCTGAATCTTACCCACAAACAAAATATAATAGAGAGAAGTATTAAATTAGCTGAGGTTAAAAATAAAATAAAGAATTGTAAGGATAGTACAAAAGAATAACAACTTATTCCTTCCCTAACAACACCTGGAGTTAAAATTAATACTAATGACATCCGAAGAGAATTGGAAAGAATTTCACATAAAAACTTTAAAATCTAAGTTTGAAAATAAAACAAATCATATTATCACGAACACAACCCCAAAGTTCATATGATTATCTTAAATTAGGAGAATAATAGAGTTTGATAAAGATTTTATTTACTTGTAATAAGTCAAATTGTTGTATTTGTGGGAAAGGTTATATAGCATACACTAAATATAATACACGTCTTGTAAGAGAGAAACTTTTTCTTTTATAAATACTAGATTGATTTGTAATTCTTCTAATATTTTTATATATTTGTGTATTTGTCTGACGATAAGCGGAAAGATACACAATGGGCTATCTGCGCTTTTGCCCACCGCGGGTATCGAAATCCAGTTTCTAGCGTTGTGAGTCCGGAGATGTTTTATTAATGTATTATCTTGTATTTGTTGTAAGCAAATATGTTGGAGACACGGAAAATGTACGTTTAAGTATAAATGTATCTAATTTTGAAGCGAAAAATGAAATAATCGTCCATTACCTGCTAACAAATACATTAATTAGTGTATTATGGGAAAATATCTTACATTACCTGCTAACAAATACATTAATTAGTGTATTATGGGAAAATATCTTACATTACCAAAACCTTTTTCCAAACATTTCCATTTTGGTGTTCTTGTGGAAAGAATAAGACATTATAAGATCACCTTATTAATACATTTAAAACGACATTAAATGTTACATAGTTTAACACAGTGAGAGAGGTTAAAACATGAATGAAGCTTTAATGTTAAAAAAAAATGTGGGAAGTTTTACATTGTTAAGTTAGTTTTTTTAGAGAAAGTTTTATTGTAGAAACGATGATACGAAAATGGCATTTTTTATGTGTGGTTTTATTTAAATTAGCAGTAGCAGAGTTTTTACAGTATTTTTGAAGACATTTTTATATTATTTTATTTTTATTGATCATTTCCGTAAACAAAATGTATTTGATTCCTTGTATAATACAGTTGTACTGTAATAAATATGTTTATTAATTTTTCTAATCTTTTGAAGTTACCATTTTATTCAAAATTTGAATGTAGTTAAATATTAGAGTATATACAATATTCAAAGCATTTTGGAGATAAAAATAGCTTTATCATTCGTTTTATTTTCTATTTCATCAACTTAGAGAAAGGAGAATTCTATTTTATATATATATATATGCTAATATTAATTTAACTTCTGGATAGTAGAAGAAATAAGCCCCAGAATATATCAGAGAAACTAGGCCTTCGGTTAGTTAATACTCAAAGCAAGCAAGAGTTTTAGTATCTTACGGATGCGTAGCAATTACAATATTATGACTTACACATATAATTACATATGTATGTTTTTGGCCATGTTTTTTATTGTTGTTGTTTTTTAATTTAGACGTTTCTATTATTTCTAGCTAGAGGGAGTTTTATGTAACGTAGTGAGCGCCTATTAAATAATGAATAGATTTTTTTTCTTGAAAATGTAGGAAACGATCTGAATGATATGAAAACGCGTTTCACTAGAGATTGTTGATTAAATAGTTACAGTAGTGGTTCATTGACTATCGAGTTAGCGAGTATCTTAATAGATTGGCACTGGATTTTATATTGTTTTGTCGAACAATCGAAAAGCACGCTCGCAGCAGTAGAAACCGTTACAACTTGTATGAATATAATTCTAAGAATCTAAGAAGAAATTTTTATTTATAGGCTTAAATGGAAATAATCTTATTTCACCGTAGCGATAAGTCACCTTACATATCTGATAGGTTTCGTGTAATTGATAATCGAATCGTTTTTGAGCACTGACTAACGACCACTTTGAATCAAAACTGATTCCAATAACAGCTTAAAGCAGGAAACACAATGCCAACACATTTGTTAACGTATTTATATAAATAAACGATTAGATATATAATAAATGTTGTATTTCTAAATTACTTTACACATGAATTAAATATACATAATGGATAAAATTACCAATAAACATTTCAAATGGCACACGAACAGTGTAATAATAATCTCAAAGTTTCGATATCCAAATGTCACTTACAGGTAGATCGTTAGAGATAATTAGGTTTATTGTGGGTCACATTCGGTTAAATAATAATTAATTTGTACTTCATACTTTCACCATGAAAAGAACGTGCAATAACTCTTTCAGCATATTCCATATCTGTTATTGTCACGTTATCACATGATTAGCATTACATTAAGTGCATTTGGCGAAGTTGGTCATGCAATTATATTCAAGTCTCATAGCGTTGGTTTTCTGCGCTGCTTTGATACAGTGAACTTACCAACATTTGCCTACAACTGGTGTTTGCTAACCTCTTGATTTTGAGCTATTTTACCTACAGAATGACAAAAAATAATGTTTACGTAGAGCCAATCGCGAACAGCCATTTAAACTATTTTCACAATGAAGATGTGTTTGAATATAATATTTTAATCTGTGCAACAAACAAACACAAACTTCATAAAAAGAGACATCACGAGATATCTACAGGAAATCCTAAGCAATTCTTGTTGTTGTTGTTTAGAATTAAGCACAAAGCTACACAATGGGCTATGAGTGCATTGAAACCCAGTTTTTAGCGTTGTAAGTCCACAGACATACCGCTGAGCCACTAGGGGGTTCCTGAGCAATTAATACTGTAACATCGCAAATAACATGTCAGAGTACTCTGAGTGATATGTCTAGGAAGAAATAATTTGAAATAAAAAAGCATGGTGTTAAATTCACTAGAAAAAAGCATGGTGTTAAATTCACTAAAACAAAGCATGTTATTAAATTCATTAAAAAAAAGCATGGTGTTAAATTCACTAAAAAGCGTAGTGTTAAATTCACTAAAAAGCATGGTGTTAAATTCACTAAAAACGTATGTTGGTGCATGGTGTTAAATTCAATAAAAAGAAAGTTGTTAAATTTACTAAAACAAAGATTGTTGTTAAATTCAGTAAAAAGCATGTTGTTAAATTCACTAAAAAGCATGGTGTTAAATTCACTAGAAAAAAGCATGGTGTTAAATTCACTGAAAAGAGCATGGTGTTAAATTCATTAAAAAGCATGGTGTTAAATTCACTATCACCAAAACATATGTAATATGAAATAAATTATTTTCAAGAACCTAAAAAGTAGCGAAAAAATCTTCACCGTTTCCAATTGCATGCTAGGTGGTTAGGGCGCTCGACCCCTACTCTGAAGGTCTGAGGTTCGAATCCCAGTCACACCAAACATGCTCGTACTTTCATCTGTTTGGGCGTCGTAATGTTACGATCAATCCAATGATTCGTTTGTAAAAAGAGTAGTTCAAGAGTCGGGGGTGGTTGGTGATGACTAAGTGCCTTCCATGTAGTCTTACACAGCTAAATTAGGTACGGCTAGCGTAGTTAGCCCTCGTGTAGTTTTGCGCTAAATGTAGTAAGAAGAAACAATCCAGTTGCATATTACAATTCTCTGAGTACTGCACATACTTTTTACGGGATATACTTAGAGATTTTTAATAACTGTACCTCTTAAATAATTCACAAAAATACTGTTTGCATGAACACTTATAAATAGCTAAGAATTATGTGCCAGCTAAACAAGGTGACGTTATTACTGTACTAAAAACACATTGTTCACTGAAGATCATGTTATGAAAATTAAGTCTTACGTCTCCAACAAATACTGTGATATCACAGTTGCTTATAGGTCATGTATGTACGGTTATTTGGAATTAAGCACAATGGACTATCTGTGCTCAATTACCACGGGTATCGAAACCCGGTTTCTAGAGATTTGAGTCCGCAGACATGTCGCTGTGCCACTGGATGTCTGTAGGTAATGTCTGTTACTCAAACAGAAATCCAAGTATTAATGATTTCTCGTTTTTAAAGTTGGACGTAACGTTTAGTTTACCGGATTCTCCCAATTTCTAAACGAGAAAAAAAACATAATAATTTGAAATAAACGTTTTGTTTCGATACAATAATAATTGTTAAAGTACAATAACAATGTTAAAATACATTGGTCGGCACAATTTACACGAAACGTTTTATCGAGAGAAGTTCTGTAATTTATATTGGTTTAATATTTTATTATTGGAAGCCTATCCTGTTTAGTTTATTTTATAATTTAAAGCTAGCTATCTGTGTCATGTCCACTGAAGGAATAGAACCCTGAATTGTAGCTTTATAAGACCTAATATGCTTAACTTAAGGCCCGGCATGGCCAAGCGCGTAAGGTGTGCGACTCGTAATCCGGGGTTCGCGCCTGCGTCGCGCTAAACATGCTCGCCCTCCCAGCCGTGGGGGTGTATAATGTAACGGTCAATCCCACTATTCGTTGGTAAAAGAGTAGCCCAAGAGTTGGCGGTGGGTGGTGATGACTAGCTGCCTTCCCTCTAGTCTTACACTGCTAAATTAGGGACGGCTAGCACAGATAGCCCTCGAGTAGCTTTGTGCGAAATTCCAAACAAAAATGCTTAACTTAAATTTATCTTAGCATTTTTTTAATTTCCTAAATCATTTTAACATCTGCCCACCATATTTATAATGGATAATACAAATTACAGATTTGTTTTCTGAAAATATCATACTGGACAACCATTTAAAGATTAAACATATGACAATAAACATTTCCTAATTTGCAAACCTTCAATTTAAATATGACTTAAATCGATGCGATTAACACATTTGGTTTAAAATACACTTAATATTATAACTATACCTGTACATGTGGCAAATCACACTATGTATATATTTTTGGCCTTTACTTTCAAATATGAAACGTTTGTATACCTCTCTCCATTCTCTGTTTTTCTCTCAATTTTGGATTATAATTAGGGTTCTCGTATGCTTCACTCATGGTCCACTATAACAAAAATACGTCAATAAGACTTAGTAGAAGAAATACCATAATTGTCCTTTTTGTTCTAATAATGCACCCTACTATTACTAATAACTATGTATGTCATATACACTTACTCGTGAAAAATATCTACATTACAAATATTAAAATTACAAAAATCCTAAAACATCTATATTATAATTACCAATGTTACGTTTTTCACGTGAATCACTAATTCAAACTAAATCACACCATACAATAAATTAATGTTAATATGAAACTTACAAACTTCCTTACTTCGAGGTCCGGTATGGTCAAGCGTATTAAGCGTATTCGACGCGTAATCCGAGGGTCGCGGGTTCGAATCACGGTCGCACCAAACATGTTCACCCTTTCAGCCGTGAGGGCGTTATAATGTGACCGTCAATCCCACTATTCGTTGATAAAAGAGTATCCCAAGAGTTGGCGGTGGGTAGCGATGACTAGCCGCCTTTCCTTGAGTCTTACGCTGCTAAATTAGGGACGGCTAGCGCAGATAGCCCTCAAGTAGCTTTGCGCGAAATTAAAAACAAACAAACAAACATCTTTACTTCTAAAATGAAATCAGACACATGATGATAACAAACGTCTTACCCACAAACACTCGCAATTCTTCTTGGTTACTTAGATCCCAAAAATGATGTATTCTATTTTATAATAGTCAGCCGGTGGGACAGTTGTAAGTCTTTGGATTTACGATGCTAAACTCAGGGGTTCGATAACTATAGGTAGACATAGTGGTCATCGCTGATGTGACTTTGCAATAAGCAACTTGTATCTCGAATCTTTATAAAACATTATTAATCGAACTAAAAAAATTCTTGCTTCGAAAATATCTATCAGAAACTTGTAGAATTACAATATAAAATGATCCGGTTTATTTCACACCTGTAGTAAGGTTTGTTTATTTGTTTTGAATTTCGAGCAAAGCTACACGAGGTCTATCTGCGCTAGTCGTCCCAACTTTAGCAGTGTAAGACTAGATAGAAGGCAGCTAGTCATCATCACCCACCACCAACTGTTTGGTTACTCTTTTATCAATCAATAGTGGGATTGATCGTCATGTTTTAACGCCTCCACGGATGAAAGAGTGAACATGTTTGGTGTAACGGTGATTCGAAGCCGCGGCTCTCAGATTACGAGTCGAGCACTCTAACAACTTGGCCATGCTGGGCCACTGTTCCAGTAAGGAATATTATACTAAACAAAAGTAGCGCGTATTCTAAATACGACTGGTATGGGCATTAAAACTTTAATTAAAATAAAGTACAGAACGACGTTTCTTCCTTCTAAAGGTCATCTTCAGGTTAAACTGAAAATCAACCAAGCTTAATACTAATTAGTCAATTTTTTTTAATTAATAATTAAGTTTACGTGATCGTACACGTCACCAACTGTGACACAGTTGCCACATTCGCCAGTCGCCACAACCTCACCGTAAGAACTCAGTGCTTGAAGCCTGATTTTAAAAATAATATGATAGGTTCTTTAGACTAATTTTTGTTGTGTTTTTTTTTTACAAAAATAACTTTGAAAAGGATATTTAGTATTATTCATGTCAGGTTTAGCATATCGGTTGGTAAGTGTGTGGGTACAAACAAATATTTTGATAGTGCTTGCTTAAACGATAGCAAACTCGAATAATAAATAAAAAACAAATATTTTGAAGATCCAGTTTATTAAATGTAACTGAATGTTTGCCTTGATTGTGTTTCTATTCTAAGATACATTTGTGACTTTTAATTTAACAATCACACCAGAAAGCTCAAGTCCTCACTTGGCTAATTGGAATGAAAAACAATTAAACTCTACTCTGTCCACCACGAGGAATCGAAGCCTGGATTTAGGCGTTGCAAGTTCGTCAATTTACTTCTGACCCCCTACGAAACACTTCGGTGCAAAACGAATATTGTATCTATTTATATATTTGCATTTTATCGTTTTATTTTAATTTCGAGATTTTCTACGCCTAATAAATTGGGTACGATATTAGCATCTCAGCTGGAGATTACCGTTATAATGTAAACCCACTTAATGTCGAAAATTCACGATGTCTTTATTTATTTTGTGAAATGGTCACAATATCTGACATGTGTTGCTTTTCCTTTTAGACAACTTGTTACTAATGTATAAGGTTAATATTTGACAGTAATCCTCACACGCTGGTATTGTTACTTCGAAGAAGGCCACTATGCATAAGTAAGCTGTAACTAACTGTCAAATCTTTTTTTCTTAATTTCCATCTATGGTGGCGTTTTAACTATGACAGTCAATCACGTTCTTCGATTAGCTACTTCACAGGTGGCGACTGTTGAGGATATGTCTTCTTACCTCTGCTGAAAAGCTCTAAATGACAGTCAATCATCATCTTCGATTAGCTACTTCACAGGTGGCGACTGTTGAGGACTTGTCTTCTTACCTCTGCTGAAAAGCTCTAAATGACAGTCAATCATCATCTTCAATTAGCTACTTCACAGGTGGCGACTGTTGAGGACTTGTCTTCTTACCTCTGCTGAAAAGCTCTAAATGACAGTCAATCATCATCTTCGATTATCAGCTTCATAGGTGGCGAGTGTTGAGGACTTGTCTTCTTACCTCTGCTGAAAAGCTCTAAATGACAGTCAATCTCATCTTCGATTATCAGCTTCAGGTGGCGAAACTAGTACCTGCCCGAAATATGGAGTTCCTGATCTGGCCGATTAACTCATGTGTCGGAACACACAAAATATCAATAGGTACAATATATCTCTATCATTTAGGTCCCCCCGATAGACCAGTGGTTAGTTTACAAACTTACCAGACTAAAATCTGGACTGCAGTCTTCCGAGATGGAGACAACGCAGACAGCCCATTGTAGTTTTGCATTAAAATAACAAGAGTAACATCCCTTCCCTCATGGTCCGCATGGCCAGGTGAGTTAAGGCGCTCGGCTCGTAATCCGAGGGTCACGGGTTCGCCTCCCCGTCGCAACAAAAATGCTCGCCCATTCAGCCGTGGGGGCGTTATAATGTTACGGTCAAACCCATTATTTGTTGGTAAAAGAGTAGCCCAAGAGTTGGCTTCCCTTCCCTCTAGTCTTACACTGCTAAATTAGGGACGGCTAGCGCCAGATAGCCCTCGTGTAGCTTTGCGCGAAATTCAAAAACAAACCCTTCCCTCCCTTGTACGTCTTTTCATTTTTTTTGATGAAATAGACTACAACAACAAGAAATCATTTATACCTTCGTCTAAGATTCAAGATATCTCTTAGGGCTATAGACAAATTGTATTGGTAATTTTATATTTCAATAATATAATAAGTTAAATAAACAGTATGATATAAGGTGTATTATTAACTAAGAAAATTACTTATTAATACGTAAAAAATACATATATAAACATATCTATAACTATATGAAAGTTGTTAATATGGCGCCCAATTTCCTTCTAACTATGTATTTATTAATGAAATATCATACAACTGGTTTAGTGACACCATTGTTCAGGAATATCATCAACTTCATTTATATAATCATTACACGCTATTCCAAAAATCTTCCGCCATCTTCTACTTCCTGCATAATTTAGTTCAGAAGGTTATGAAAGTGAATAAGAGCAGTTAGAGAACCCTTGCCTCACCATTCTTTCTGTTTTCTTGAGATTGCATTCGTTCATATTGGATAACGACAAATTTCGGTTTTGAAATCTAAGAATCAGAATCTCTCAGATTCTGTCTGGATCAAGTGTCCGAAAAACTTTTTTTTTTGGTGTGATGAGGAGTCTGAAACTTAACCCGCTCAAGAAAATTGGTATTAACCCGCTCACACTCAACAGAATCAGTATCCTAAACCTGCGAAAATGCCCAATCTCCCTATTATAAAAAAATATGCCTCAAAGCGATCCAGAATCCGAATCCTGACCAAATTTAAGAAGGACTGCCCTATAATGCCTTCCCATCTTGTGTAAAATTTTCCTGTAAATCGGCAAATTAGAGTTTGAAATGCGTGCTCAGAAACGCATTCAGACACACATGAGCACGGACCCGTTTGCAATGCACTCGCCCCCTTCTGAAGGCAGGGGTAAATAAAGCAAGACAGGAAATCTATTACAAGCGATTCTTTAGCGCGTTAGCTAACTAATAGAACGATTAATATATCAGAACAGATCATGCAGGTGTTACTGATAAAGAATCAAATAAATATTAAACTGAAAGAGGCGGCATTTTCTACAAGCTTAACTCGATGCGCAGTAAACCTCTGTAGTTTTGTGTCAGAAAGCCTTCAAATTCCGCCACATTCTAACATAACTGCGTGGCTTTCACGTAAACTAGAATTTCTCGAAACTTATTTTTATGTTATTTAATTGTTCGTCTCAGATAAGCTGGAAATACTTTCTGGTGTATAAAGAAACCTTACACATTTTAATAAACATTGGTACCGCACAAAACGTTTATGTTGTTTCGTAATTAAAGAAAAACATAGGGCTGGCAGCTCTACTTACCTATAAGATAGGCGTAAAAAAGTCTACACGTTTTCAATAACCATGTATTGAAAATTTCTTTCTACTGAAATAAATATTTTAACATCTTTTCTTTTCTGTGAAGCAGTTGATTTTATTGTTTCTATAATCTAACATCTCATATTTCTAGCTCCTATGTTTCTTTACTTTTATCACTCATAATGCTAAGATCTCCTTAGTTTTATTTGAAAACAAAAAGAGAAAATAAAAGCTTGTTGCGATCCACTTTGGAGATAGATATTTTAAAGCAAATTGTCGTCGTTGCTAAGCGTATTTATAAAACAGTATCTTTCGATTATTTGTGCTTAGAAGGTTATTGTTATGCATGTTGTCCAACAATGATGTTCTGTAAGATTTACAGAGCTAGTCATGGTCTAAGGGTTAACATGCCTAGCTGAATATCACAAGATCCAAGTTTCGAGTCGAGACATGTCATCATTCTTCCCACTTTTCGTTTCTTTGGGTGATATAAATTTGACAGGCGTCCAACTATTCGATTGATATTAGCAGATTAGGAGACAAGTGTAAGTAGTTCTAATTTTAGTTAATTATGTATAGTTAGTTAGTTAGTTATCACCATTAGATTCCATCTAGGAACATAGGGCCGCAATCGCTTGCGGATTCTTCAACAAGTGTGTGTTTGTGTGTTTTTTTCTTATAGCAAGGCCACATAGGGCTATCTGCTCAGCCCACCGAGGGGAATCGAACCCCTGATTTTAGCGTTGTACTACCGCTGTACTAGCGGGGGGCACTTCAACAAGTATTTAAATGCGTAGGTTGTTAGCCCACTGCACCGATCCGTCCCTAATTTAGCAGTGTAAGACTAGAGAGAAAGCAGCTAGTCATCACCACCCACCGCCAACTCTTGGGCTACTCTTTCACCAACGAATAGTGGGATTGACACGGCTGGGAGGGTGAGCATGTTTAGCGCGACGCGGGCACGAACCCGCGACCCTCGGAGTACGAGTCGCACGCCTTACGCGCTAGGCCATGCCAGGCCCAATTATGTATAGCTATGCTCGAATCTTGAGGTATACTCTCTGACCGCTTAGCTCAGAGCTTCCAAAAATTCTTTTTTGTCGCATCCTGTGCTAAGAAATTAATGTCTCATGTGCACCTCTCTTCCTAATAAACAGGTAATATTTATTTCATGAAAATTTTTTAAAGAAACAAGAAATGCTTATTAACTAGTGAGGTCCTTCTCTTCTCAGAGGAGTGTACCCCACAGTTTGAGGACTTGAAAGCTAATGGCTTAGTTGATGTATGTGTGTGTGTGTGTGTGTGTGTGTGTCTGTTTTCTTATAGTAAAGCCACATCGGGCTATCTGTTGAGCCCACCAAGGGGAATTGAGCCCCTGATTTTAGCGTTGTAAATCCGTAGACTATCCGTAGGGCTAGTTGATGTATCGCTTAAGATTGTGTTTGGCTTGAAAATTCCAAATAGTTGTGATATTTATTCGAAAGTCGGTTCCTTTACCATAAGAGCAAAATAGCAATGTACAAAAACAACGTTGATCTACACGCTTAAAAAGTTTAGTTCAATGGCTGATAGAAAGAATAAAGAACAAATTGATGATAAGGAATGATTTTTGAATTATATGTAAGACAAAAATTTTGTTAAGGAGAACAAGGTCTTATCATTACCTCTTACGTTGTAATATTGATTGTTGTCTTACCTCGAATCCGAATTATTTTCAATAAATTTCTTTCAACAGCAAAAACCTTGCAATGTAACTTGTTTCATTTATAAATGTCTCGTGAGGAACACGTGTTTGGAAATTATATTATTGTACAATTTTCAAGATGCTTGTGGGATATTTTACAAGTTATTATTTTAATCAATCTATTTACAAAAGGACAGCTAAAATTCGAAATAACAAATGATTAATTTAAATAATAAAAAGCGTTATCTCTACGAAGACCCATTAATAATGTTTTTTACTGGTTATTATTATTATGCAATGCTTCTCCATATAATTTTTTTAGGCGTAATGTTTCAAAGAGAACTTTTAACAATATTTTTTTTAAATATGCCATAAACGTTTCGGAAGCTATAAGTCAGCCTAATTACTGGTTAAACCTTGAGAAAAACACTTATGTATGTTGTATGCATTTTTAGACCGGATAATTACAATATACACTTTTTACAGGTTAAATTAATAATATAAGCTTTAGAACCCTTTAACATACACTTTTTTGTACTGTGTTTAAAGATATATTTCATAACTTGGATATGAGAGTCAGAGGTCCAATTTCTAGTAGAGAAACTTTGTTTTTATTTTTTTAAGAAACGACTCCATTCCCAGGTACTTATTAGTTATTTCTATTTAATTCGTTTTGTGTTTTTTTATCCTTATTTTACGTCATAAACGTCTTCTGTAGATATCACGCAGTCTTCGTGAAGGCTTTTCGAACCACCAACAAATGTCAGGAATGTCAAAGAACCATTACGCGTGACACCTGAGTTCTTGATTAATATCATGCTAAATGATAAAATAACAGTGCTACGAAACTTAATGGTAGAACATCGCAATAGACGAAATAAAGCTTTAGGAAAACGTACCCACATCTACTAAGCTAAATAACTAAAAACAAAGAATTCCATCGTTAGCTTCATATTTTGTCGTTTTCCGATGAGTTCTAAACTCATAAATAGAGAAACACGATAATAGCAAACAATTCATACTGTGATGGAGGCAAAAACAGGGGCTGTCAACATTCAATAATCAAGACTGTGAACCAGGATTGTGATAGACAAACATATCTGTAAATCTTAGCTGCTTCTGAAAGTGTAGTCTAATACGTTTTATAGGAATAAAATATTGCTCGCAAATCCTATAGAAATGCAATCAAGTACCTTAAATGTTAAGTATTGTGAGTTATTGTGTAGAAAGCTCCTTTATTAATTTATAAAATACTTTTTTATTGAAAATTTTGAACAGATTTTCCGAATTTGTTTCAGTCTCTCCGAAAAAACTGTTAGCAGTAATCTCTCACTTGTCTTAATACCTGTAATATTAAGTTGTATGATAAAAGAGCGTCACCAGAGAAAGAGGACTGGAAGCGAAAAGGAATCCTCTTTTGAGTCACAAATAAACATTAATTCCACGAGTCTCCACATCTACTTGCAGTTTGAAAACGAAACCAATACCCTTAGCACATCCATAATGTATTCGAACGCACTGAACGACTGTTCCGTTTATCAGTACGATATGAAAGGACAAATAAACTAGGTAAGTTTCATATTGTAAAACTACGTTCTGGCCAGAATAAATCCTTCACATTTCATTTATCCAGAAGCACTTCTGAAAGCTGTGGCTGTTTTCTCACACTCATAATCTGAGACAATTCGATACAGCTTTATATTGAAGGATTTAAATGAGAACGTGTCTATTTTATATTAAACGATAAGATGCAAAATAGAACAGCAATTAAAAATGGATTTAAATATGTTTCATTGTGATGCACACATAAGGTGCAATTAAATGGTGCATAAATAGTATCCGGTTCATTTATAAAACTTGCTTGGATAGTTATTTTAACGTAAATGTACCTCACAGAGTTCTCGTAATAACACGTTAATGTATACATATCTCAGAAGGATGTACCATGAACAGAACGTCTCAAGACATTCATGGTGACGAACATAGTTTATTAAAAGCAAAAGGTATAAACAGTCTTACACATTACAAAACGAAACAACAGAGTTCATGACTTGTCATTAGTGTTTGTTCAATATGGCATAGTTTAATGTTGACGTAGGTGTGGTGAGCCCATTTCGAACTGGAAAATCATAGAACTGCGTTCTGTTTCTTTCAGTGGAGTCTCTATCAGACAGAATCCGTCACTAGTGCAGCGGTTAAGTCTACGGATTTAGAACGGTAAAATCAGGGGTTCGATTTCTCTCTGTGGAGTCAGAAGATAGCCCGATGTGGCTTTGCTATAAGAAAATACACACACATATTCCATCAGAAATTGTTGTCATAGATAAATTATTCAGATGGTTAATAGCAATTTTATACAAACGAACTGCATATTCTAAATGCGAGTCTTGACTTTTTTTTATTTACGTACTGTTTTTTACTTAATAATGATATTTGTACAGAGATGTTGTTAAACGTTGTGTCGACAGAGAACACAACATTTTAACTTTATCCATAAAAAATGAAATAAAATTTGCACAGAAAAACGTAGAGTTTGTTTGTTTGTTTTGAACTTCGCGAGGGTTGTCTGCGGTAGCCGTCTCTAACTTAGCAGTGTAAGACTAGAGGGAAGACAGCTAGTCATCACCACTCACCGCCAACTGTTGGGCAACTAACTCTCTTACTAACGAATAGTTGGATTGACCGTCTCATTATAACTATTCCACGGCTGAAAGGGCGGTCATGTTTGGTGTGAGGAACGTAAGACAGCTCCGGAGCTACATTGCCAAAAAATCCAGGGTAACATCTTTATCTGAAACGTGAAGGTTACAGCTACGAAAGAGAACCCTCTGGCCAAAAAACTCATTGCGATGTAGCTAGACATGTTTCTCGGTTCGCTTAAAGCTGGGTATATCCCTTCGTACCGTTAACGAGATAATAAATAGGGATTTGTAGTCAAGAAAGTTGTTCAAATCAAAATTTTATTAGTTTTAAACTCCACATCAAAATCAGCATCTCTTTTTCACAGGATAAATGAACAAAAGAAATGAAATCGCAGCAATTGTATTTGATCATGTACGCATCAAGTGTTTGAATTCTAAAACCATCAGAATTTTATGTCTTTGTCCTGACTAAATGTGATTTTCGATAACGTCTTGTACTTAAGGAAGTCAAAAGAATATTTGGCAACATATACCTTCTAAGAACTGATCTCTGACCTCTCTTATTTAAGTAAAAGAGGGGTTTCGGACAATAGTAGATGACCCTAGTCATCAAACGACAACAAAGAAAGAAGTTCAATTCATGAATCATCATATCTGTAAATTATAATTAGCTCTCAACAAAATATTTAACTGCCACCGATCTCGTCTAGTTCTGTTCTCGAATTTTAATGTAACGACTATTCACTTACTTGAATGACGACTATTGTGAGAAAACTAACCACGAAAAACAATAGTCACAGCTCGAGATTGGTCTTCTTTCGAACCTGAAGCTAACAAAAAATAAACTATTGTGCATTACTGAATTTAAAAACAAGAGAAAGTGTCTAGTATCCAGTAAGGGAGACATTAGAGAATGTCAAAATATAGAAAAGTTTCACTTAAGGGAGACATTAGAGAATGTCGAAATATAGAAAAGTTTCACTTAAGGGAGACATTAGAGAATGTCGAAATATAGAAAAGTTTCACCTTAAACAGATTTAACTTACGACTTTACACTTATGTTTGTCAGATGTCTCCACATAATGCTATTTACTCATAATTTTTAAATCAAGAACAAAATAATACAGAAATAATTGTTTTTATCATTGAAAACCTGTAAACTAATGTATAGAAGCTGACGATTATACAGGGTGTTCGGAAAGTCACTGTGCACTTATATATTTATTAACAGACATGTTTCAATATAGAATACAGGAGGTAAATATGAATGATAATTATAAACAATGTTGAAAGTGACCCCTGTTGGCATCAATACAGGCTTGAATCTTATTTTGATTCTAAACACTGCTATCAGTTGCTGGCTTGAAATAGACTGAATAAATGCTGTTATCGCTGCTTTCAAAACTGCACAATGACTCTCCGACCACTCTGTATAATAAAATCAAGTTATGTTTGCAGAATTCACTTAACATAAAGTATATTTATCCAATAGAAAAAGAAAACAGTAAACTACTTCCTTCATGTTAAATAATTTTGTTGTAGTAAACGTTGACTTTTTAAAGACGAGTGTTCAACGTACGATTATATATATATATACTTAATAACTAATTGAGTTCAATTGAATTATCAGTGCCACGTCATTTATACCTACAAGAAAAGACGTTATATTTTATCAGATGAAACTGATGTCAACCGTGTTAACTAATTACAAAATGAAGATATTTTTATAACTTTCAGGAATATAGCGTTTACTAAATGCCATTCAAAGTGTTTATTTCGTTTTTCATGGTCAGGTGGGTAAAGGCGCGCGACTCATAATCTAAGGGTCGCGGGTTCGTATCCCCGTCACACCACACATGCTAACCCTTTCAGCCGTAGGGGCGTTATAATTTGACGGTCAATCCCACTATTCGTTGGCAAAACAGTAGCCCAAGAGGTTATGATTTTCCTTATAACCAGCTTACCCTCTCTTGAGTTTTGTTTTTAACTTCTCTCAGTCTGAATCATCAATCGATTTAAGTTTTTACTAAAGTAATTGAATATTTTCTCAATATCTGTATCCATAGAAATTTATGGGTGTGAAATAACAGTGCTTATGATTTTCCTTATAACAAAATATCTTAAAAACAGTCATTCTCTTTCTTAAACGGCCCGGCATGGCCAAGTGTGTTAAGGCGTTCGACTCGTAATCTGAGGGTCGCGGGTTTTGATCCCCATCACTCCAAACATGCTCGCCCTTTCAGCCGTGGGGCGTTATAATGTGACGGTTAATCCCATTATTCGTTGGTAAAAGAGTAGCCCAAGAGTTGGCGGTAGATGACTAGCTGCCTTCCCTCTAATCTTACACTGTTAACTAGGGACAGCTAGCTCAGATAGCCCTCGCGTAGCTTTGCGCGAAATTCAAAGCAAACAAACAAAACAAATCTTTCTTAGACACGACATAACGCCTTATAGAATGGCCCTAAGTTGTTTTTTTTTTTCCTCAAGTATAAACCTTTAGCTCGTAACTCTATCATTTCTTGACTGATTTAAAATTTAGTATTTGACTACACCAAAGGCTTCATAGATTAATTTAATTTAATCCTGCCTAAAATAATTTCATAGATATAATGATTAGTAATAAAATCGAAAATGTAGTTATCAAAAAGACAAATAAAAGTATTATACATTTTACTCTGATTCTGCCCAAAAGAATTTTATGTGCCGCGACTATTGAAAATTCCATCTTCTATTTTTTAGCTTAACTTTCACATAAATAATTTTACTAAGGCAACTTTAAGGATTTTTAACATTTTATCTGGTTAAGTTTGAATATTGTAAACAGAAAATATAAGAGTTATTGTAAAGACTATAGAATACATTCACAACGCAAAAATGTGGAGTTCGATTTTTCGCGATGGAGTACAGACAGGCCATTTGTGTAATTTTTCTCTAAGAAAACAACGGGTCAACAAAATAAGTTATTTAAGTGTTTTGACCAAGACTGAACAGGTATTTTGATCAGTTATGAAACTTTGAAGACTAGATTCGTGACATCTCATCGCTTTATACAAAATAGTAAAACAACGACGCCAGTTTTTGGCGTCTGTTCTTCATCTAACATAATTGTAAGTATAAGAATGTTTCGAATTTTCACTGAATTGTTGTTTACATATTTCTCTACGTGGTACTGGTATTATCCGTAGCTGGCTTCCAGGGTTATTTGATGTATTTCTTCTTTTTTTTCGCTATTACACCAAAGGGGTGAATAAATGTGAGCAGATGTATGTTATGTGTGAAGGGTTAGCTGGAAGAAGTAGGAAGAAAATATATTAGGCTCTAAAAATCCAATATAACTTCAATCTTCTAAAATACAAATGTCTATTCTTCCTTCTTTTAGTTTAATATAAAAGCTTAGTAGAAAGGAAAACTTAAAATGGGAAATTGGCTATTGACTCATTCTTTGGTACTCTATATCAAAGTACCACCGCGTAATACGTCATTTAGATTAGATAACCCTTTCGTAAGTCGATGTAAATCCTTAAAACTACAGGCCTGCTTGTTTCTCCGCGATCTTCGGTCATCTCAGTGTAAATTCTATACTGTATTGCATTAGAAATAATCAGTTTAGAAATGTGAATTAACTACGCGATTATACAGAATATTATTTTAAATCCGAAATTTTATTTTAGTGTGACTACCAATAAATATATCATTTTATTTGAATTTAGTGACATTTTTGCTTCACTGATATACATGTATATTTGTTCCTGGTTGATCAGCGGTGAGTTTGAGAGCTTATAAAGTTAAAAATCTGGTTTCGATGCCTGAAGTTTGCACAGCACAGCTATCCTATTGTGTATTTTTCGCACTTAACAACAACCAAACAAGTATACCTTTTCACAACAAGCACGCTATACGAACACGTTACTTTTAAATGTTTCTTCCAGTTCTTTGAGAAAGGAGTTTTGTTCAATCACATTTATTGTATTTTTAACAATAATATCAAAACTGTTTCGCTTACAATTCGCCATTTTTCTGCCGAGTCACTTCGGCTATTTGTCTGTTTCCCATTTTCAATATGTTCACGCAGCATTAATCACGTTTTCACTCTTAGTTCCATGTTCTTTCAACCACATTTAGCAGATGTTTTGTATTTTAGAAGCTCCACATCTAGAAACACACAAAGTTTTAGTTACAACTCTCACATAAAAAAATTAAAAATTGAATTATAATTCCATTAGCACTTATTCAAACAAAATACGTCCATTAAAGCTGTCGTCTTGTTTTTTATCGTGAATGTCCTAAAACCATTACAATGTTTATCCCAGATCATTGCACTCTAGAGGTAATTACATTATACATTGCAGTCCATCATACACTAAAATGGTTACAATGTACTTTTCAAACAATCATATTTTGCAGAGTATTTTCATTATTTGTTTACTATGCATACACATGCAGTGTTTCCTCTTCTATGCTCATAGTAATTAGCCGTCTGGTGAGAAAACTCAAATTTAATTTTTAAAGTTGCATGACCGAAAAGCGGCACGGAGCATACTGGGGACGATACAAGACACGGCCAATCTTGCTATTCGTTGATGAAAGATTGGTTCAAAGAATCAGTCTTCTTGTGTTTAATTATGCGATTCGTTGTTTAACTCAGTTTGTTGTATAGA
The DNA here is from genome assembly GCF_004210375.1 of Tachypleus tridentatus. Lineage (NCBI taxonomy): Eukaryota > Metazoa > Arthropoda > Merostomata > Xiphosura > Limulidae > Tachypleus > Tachypleus tridentatus. Next base: position 29,326,759 of record NC_134830.1, on the reverse strand, counting down.
ATTTGATACCTTTAATAACCTCTTCAGTCCTGAGTACACACTTATTTTAATTTTATTCAGAAATAATTGATGTTTATTTCTATTATTTAGGTAAAAATAATATTAAGCATAAGTAAAGTAACCCATTATTATGAAAATATATTCAATTTATTAACCAACATTTTCTATCTATGCATAGTAGAACAGTTGTGATTTTGATATGATGAAATAGTTATTTATTGTAATTAGCTGTGAAATATATACTATAAAACACAATTTTCAGATTTCGTGTTTGCACAAGCACAGAAGAGCACCGTAAAAACAATTCTGAAAACAAAAATGGATTATTCAGAAACCTTAAGCAAAATATATTTTAAAACTTTAGAAAACTGAATAGCATATTACTGACCACTGTTTTTTTATTTTTTTTACCTAAGCTTTTGTATAATTTACAGAGAACACTGTTCTTTGACCACTAACTTTTGCACGTGTTTGTTTATGTAACGATATTTTGTAACCGTTTGTCTCTGCTGTTTTTAGAACAAAGTTTTAGCCAAACGACTGAAACTTCAGCAAATTCATATTATCAAAGCGGGAATCCAATACTCCTGCTTCCCTTAACCTTTGATGAAGTTCGAACAGTAAGAACATGTACTGCAGGTCTTTCTAACAATGTTCACTTCTTTTTCGGATAGCAACATTTTGAATCAGTTTTATTTTACTATCAGACTCTATCACGCTCTGACGACATATGTTTCTTATTCTATACAACTGACAGAAACTCTATTCGCAATAAATATTTTTGTGCAGTTTAACAGTGAGATAGTTGTTTAACAGTGAGATAGTTGTAGTTTATCTTTTGTCACTTAACCCTCTTTTACAACTAATATATACTAGCATGAAAAGTTTTCTTAACCTTCTGCATGATATGTTTTATAATATCCTTTCAGAACCATAGTGATTGTGTTCAGTTCATTGGATTTATTTATTTATTATTAATATTATGCCTCTCGATTCCTTGAAGGAACATAGGGCCGCAATCACTTGCGGATTCATTAACAAGCTGGTTTTTTAAGTGACTAGATTGTTAGCCTACTGCACAACCCCCAACCAGGAGGAGAAACCTTAGCCGTCCCTAATTTTGCAGTGTAAGACTAGAGGGAAGGCAGCTAGTCATCACCACCCACCGCCAACTCTTGGGCTACTCTTTTACCAACGAATAGTGGGATTGACCATAACATTACAATGCCCCCACGGCTAAAAGGGCGAGCATGTTTAATGCGATTGGGATGCGAACCCACGAATCTCGGATTACGAGTCGCACGCCTTAACACGCTCGGCCATGCCGGGCCAGTTTATTGGATATTTGTCTGTTATATCATGCAAAATCAGTTTGCTCTTACAAATTGACCTCTGGTAATTTAAGGGTGCAACTTGTTAACAGATTAAATGTTGTTTTATTTTGTCTGTTCGGGTGTACAGTTTCGAATAGTCCTTTGTTAACCACAAGTTATCTATATTTATGAATATTTTTAAAATATGGCTCTAATGCTTTTAGCGAATAAAATGTATAAGACAAAACAACGATCACTCTAAACAGCAAAACAATGAATGCAACATGAGGCCAACTCTATTCTTGGATTTGTCACTTGTCATTGGGTTAGACTAGTTTTGAAAAGTTCCACTTCTCGTAAATAGCTTTGGATAAGGCAACTTAAAGAACAAAAGCTATAGTTCCTGTAAAGATTATCTGTAGTTCGCGTGTTCAGGTTGCCCTTTATTCAATACAACAAGTAATCATTTCGCACGCCGTGTTCAACAGTGATTTAGAATAATAACGCACAGAATTTGTTTTGGTCAGCCCAGAACCCCGAGAGGATTCAATCAAACTACTCTTGAGCGTTTTGCAAAAAATTGATTTAGTGTTATGAAGGTCAGAATCATAAATTTCGTCACATTTGTAGCTGATTAGCAGAATGAAAGCCAGCCTAATCCACTATATATATTCCATCTGACGATGGTAAGTGTTAGTGGCTGGACTTTCACTAATGCCAGAAGTGAGACCATTCCGTGGGAAGTAGAATCTTATTTCGTTGAGTTGAACCGGTTGCTTTATCAGGTTGTATACATTGAAGGTACAGACAGTTATTCACACTTCTAATTAAATGTTCTAGTAATAATATTTGAAATTTCACGTCAGTCTTTTTTACATTTCTTTAATTATAAAATCATTTTATGTTCAAGTGGTTAAACAATATCACTCAATATGTGGAAACTGTAAAAAACGCTTTGTTATTAATGTTAAGTATCTTGCAATGTGAAACCGTTTTCATAACCACTGTTATCTAAAATTAGGCCGTTCTGGTATAATTTCTAAAGCGTAAGGTTGTTTCATAAATTTCAAACTACTTCCTTCAATTAGAAGGAACAAAGAAGACTCAAATATAAATCAGGGGTTCGATTCCCCTCGATGGATTCAGTAGATATCCCGGTGTGGTTTTGTTATAAGAAAACACACACACACAAACTCAAATACAGTGGTACCTCGGTTCTCAATACAGTGGTACCTCGGTTCTCAACACAGTGGTACCTCGGTTCTCAATACAGTGGTACCTTGGATCTCAAACTACTCCCTTCTCGAACAATTCGATTTTCGAACATATTGTTTGAGAAAAAATGTCTCGGTTGTCGAACATAAACTCGGTTTCCGAACCAAGCTGTTGTGGCCCGAACCCCCGAAATAATCCGAACGACCCTTCGACCATTGTCGGCCCACGCCAAGCTTGCCCAAAACGTTTTACCTGCACCTGTCACTCAGTCCACACCCCCGCTAAAATCTGATGTGAACGTTCTCGTTTTTCTTTTTGTTTTTTGTTGTTTTTCTAAATATTCTGATTAAATAAGTCACCTTGGGGTCAAAGAAGGATAATGAAAGCAGCAAACCGAAAAGAAAAGTTGTTAGAGCCACAATAGAAGTGAAAAAAGATCTCATAGCGAAGTATGAGAGTGGTGTTCGCATGTCTGACTTTGCTACACAATTTGGTATGGCAAAGTCTACAGTCTGCAACATATTGCAAAATAAAGAGGTCATCAAAGGAGCTGATGTTGCAAAAGGAGTGACAGTGCTTACGAAACAAAGATCACAAACAATGGAAGAGGTAGAAAAACTGTTGTTGATTTGGGTAAACGAAAAACAGTTAGCTAGTGATAGCATTTCTGAGACCATCATTTGTGAGAAAGCAAAGCAGTTGCATGCTGACCTCCTGAAAAACACCCCTGGAACGAGTGCTGATACAAGTGATGCCTTTAAGGCTAGTAGGGGACTATTTGAAAAATTTAGGAAGAGAAGTGGCATGCATAGTGTAGCGAGATATGGGGAGGGTGCCAGGTAAAAACAAACCTCATTAGACAAGTTTTTAGTAAGAAATAGGTCCAGTGAGTCTCAAGCAGGTTGTAGCGGTGCAAAGAGAAAGAAAAGAGAAAGAACTCCAGAAGGAGAGTTGCCTGACGTTTTTATGGAAGACGACTCCCCTTACAAACAATAATAACCCTCCTACTTTCCACGTTCCTCACCACATTTCACTTACGCCATCAGCTCTCCTCAGCACAGGTAAAGTGCAGTTAAATTTTCATTTATCGTTTTTTGTTGTGTTTATAGTTTTTGTGGTTGACTTTATGCATGTAAGTATTATTATACAGATATAAATAAGCAATATTTTTACTTAAAATGCTTCATAAATGCGTAATTTTTGGAGGTCTGTAACGGATTAATTTAATTTACAGTATTTCTTATGGTAAAAATTGATTCGATTTTCGAACAGCCTTTTGGAACGGATTAAGTTCGAGAACCGAAGTACCACTGTACATGTAACGAGAAAATCTAACAGCGTCATCTATTGGAGAATACAATAAATAAAATTTATCGTATAACATTACATAGCAAAACATGTGACGAAACTAATCGAAATAATTTCTCACCTATCAAAATACAACAACTTTCAAAAATCTAGCTGTTCCTTACAAGGTTGTTCCATTATTGTTACTAGAACGTTTTATTATTGCAGGAGTTTTAAATAGAATTTTTACTTTTCTATGCTTAGAACAGGCCGTGAATTGTGAGTTCAGTTTAATACGAGGTACAACCACAAAGGTTGTACGATCAAAAAAAGAGTTCCTATACAGATGTTATCAGTAGTTGTCTGGCTGTACAGTGTCATATTGATTTCCCATTTATTACTTTTCCTAGCTATACCATAAGGCACATTGTTTTCCAGCATTCTCATTCCATCTGTTGACGAAGTCCTTCAATAACTGCAATTTTCTTTTTATTAGTGCGATGGAGGTAAATAATGCCGTCAGTAGAGTCGTGCCTAGTTTGCTTTGAGGGCTTGTATTTCGATCTTATCAGCTTCCTTATTTAGCCTTACTGCTGCACCCAGATAATGGTTGTACCATACTGTTGAATTGCTTTCTGTTGTCCACCTGGAAACCAGCCACCTTGTATTTCAGGCAGTATGCTTCAAGTGTTAGTCACAAGCACTATGTTGGTGGTACTGACCATTCATAGTTCACTGTATTAAACAATATAGGGAAAAGTTTTGTTTATGGCTTCTAGATATATTTTTGTATTTCTGGAGGGACATCTACGAACCTTATATGCAGAATTTTGTTGTTCCATAAGATGATGAATGACCAACCGTTTAATTATCTATACATAAAAACAAATTTGATACAAGGTTACTGACCCTCTTGGTCTTTAACTGGGTGCTGAAGGATTTTTCCGCTTCACTATCTGCTAAATCTTGAAATTCTCTGTCTAAACTGATTTCAATGTCCCAGTGGTACTAAACATGCATTCGATATGGGAAGGAGATAACATATGTTGGTAAATATTACCTTAAAGGCGACTGTATGGCACCTATGCACCTATGTCTGTCTCCTGAGGTATATTTCAGGTAAGCCTATACTTTGTTTATATCTGTGATATCATTGTGGAGTTGGAATATCTCAACTGAAACATTCAATTACTCAAGATCTTAACAATTTTGGTTGTAGGTGCTGTTGGTGCTAAGTGATCCTGTTGAGACCTGTAATGTATAATAGGGCCTTCATGTGGGCTGAAATACATCTCCCAACCAGTCTTAAAAACAGGTATTTTGTATCTCTTCAATCTTATTTAACTGCATATCACTGATAGCGTCATCAGTAATGCATAATCCAGGAAGGAACATATAAGACTTTGATAGAGTATATCTGATTATCATGATTTAATCTGGCTGGTAAAGATATCTGTCAAATTCTACTTTTAGGTACCACAGGGTTTCTTTCAGAATGATGGCAATACCTGCAAATAATAGTGATGGTTTGTTCTCATCAGAAATTCTGTTATTGAATGTGTAAAACATGGTCTTAGGTTTACATGATTGGTGAACATTCCTGTATTTTCTCAACATTCTGGATACAGTTATATTCTGCTTTCTCTTTCAACATTGCTAGAGTTTCTTCTTTCCACCAGAATGCCATCACCAAAGACTGTGTCTGTATGTCTGTGTTTTACTTACAGCAAATGCCAGTCGGGCTATTTTATGTGTCCACCTAGGGGAATCGAACCCATTATTTTAGCGTTGTAGATCTGTAGACTTACCGCTCTTCCAGCGGGAGCCCACCAAAGGTTAGCATATGACTTGTGGTTGATTATCAAAGTGACTTAAATTTCTGGAATGTATATTGAAAAGAACCGGCGAGAGTGGTGGTCTGATTACCAGCTTCTATACTTTATGATTTCTTTTTTTTTTTGTAACATGTGACCCATCTTACACATACTACATTGATGTCTATTTTAAGCATTTTGTCCGTAACATCTAGACTGTTCTCAGCATCTTCTCGATCTAAAATTATTGTCTTAGGACTATTTTCATGTATTAGCCATGTTTCTCTTTTGCCACAATAACCGCCTAATGATGATGACAACAGTGAGATTGAGCTTACAATATTTTATAGGAGAAAGAGAAGTTACATTGGTGGATTAATTGCCAGCAGACGAGAGAGTGGAAGATAATAATGATGATTTGTGGAAAAGCTATGAACCCATTGAGAATGGAGCAACTTGTGACTAAATCAAGAACGGTTCAGTTCCATTAATAGAATAGCGGGAACTCCAGTTCTGAGTAGGTAATGCATATTCAGCCAGAGATAAAGATGAGGGCTTGTAGGGCAGCAGAGACCCTTTCCGAGAAGGGAAGCATGTTGTCACGATAACCACATGTCTCACCTGAGGGCCTTGCACAATTGGCGGGTGATCTAGCTTGTAATTTTTGTGGCCCCAAGGTCAGAGGCTAACACTCAGCTGAGTTTATTGCTCGAGCATGGTCCAGTTCTTCATTACAATAACCACTTTTGCACTGGGGAGGGATTTGTCTCACTTCTAGCACGAGTACTTTTATGTGCATCTCTTCCTAGTGACCTTTCAGCATGCCATAATCAGTCTTTACCATTAACAACATTAATATTCAAACATCTCATATTAAAATTATTAAATTCTACCGAAATATTAAAAAAAAAACCACAATCTTGATCTTGATCAAAAAGGCAGCGTTTATTTCTTTACTGACTCGTAGCAACTAAATTACCTGCCATGAAATCTTTTGTTAGCGTATCTCTTGTGGGTCTTGTAGTACAAATACAGGATGACCTTTTTTCATTTATTGTCACTTGGGCATTTCTCTCTGGGTAAATGGTTGAGCGAATCCCCTGGTGGCCATATTCTGTCTTTGTATGCCCATCTTTGTCGTTACTTGAAGTTCGACCTCCATTACTATAACTGTTATAAAGTACATAAGAATTTTCATGTCATCTACAATGAATCTATTTAAAGCTAGTCCAGCTTCACTTCTATGTTTCTGCATGAAATTATTTCACAATATGCATTTCTTTCTCTATGTAACTTATCCACTCATCATGTTGTGCAGAGAAGCTATCCACAGTGAGATTGACTTTAAACTTTTTGTTGCTGGAACATTATGACCACTTGCTGTTCATGTCAGTCTTTCCTCTTTCTCCATTTGAGACGAAACGTCCCATTTTAGGTTAAAAGATTAAGTCAAGTAATTATATTTCTACAACCAGTTAGGAGCAAATGTATTGCAAGTCTTCTCATCAACAAATTCACAGGCCCAGCATGGCCTGATGGTTAGAACGCTCGACTGGTCATGTGGAGGTTGAGGGTTCGAATCCCCGTCGCACGCAAACATGCTCGCCATTTCAGCCGTGGGAGCGTTATAATATTACGGTCAATTGCACTATTCATTGGTAAAAGAGTATCCCAAGAGTTGTCGGTGAGTGGTGACGACAAGCTTTGACTGCTAAATTCGGGAAGGCTGGTGCACATATCCCTCATGTAGCTTTGCGCGAAATTTCAAAACAAACAAAAAAATAAATTTATTGACTCGTTTTGTTAACTAGTGCAGTTCTGTTTTAGTTTACTTATTGTCAGCAACCCTTTTTTTCTTATATCTTTTAGGAGGATTTTCTATTTCTTATAAGCTTTTGTCTACATTTGGTGACAATATGTCCTTTCAAGTCGTAATTGAAAAATACTTAATGTGGTTTACTTCTTTAATTCTGAGTTAATAGTTATCTAATGAATCGTTTAAGCTCTTCTAGATCTTGACCCTAGATACTTATGTTTCTGTTCTATTTGATCTAGTAAATTCACAATTTTTATACAACTATAACTGATTCCGGTTTTACCGCCAACTAAACATCTTCCTTTAACGATATGTGTGTTTTGTTATAGCAAAGCCACATCGGGCTATCTGCTGAGTCCAGCAAGAGGAATCGAACCCCTCATTTCAGCTTTGTAAATCCGTATCAGCAGGGGAACCTTTAACGATGCATATCTGCTTTGCTTTAAACGTAGTATATATGTTACCATTTCTGTGACATCTGAAAATTGTTCAAGAGTCGAATGAATTATTATTTTTCACGGAACATCCGGGTAATTAAATTTGTTAAGCTTTTATTTAAGTTTGGTGAAAGTCCCGCCCTTGACTTCTTAAACTTTATTTGCTATTAAGGTGACTCTTCAAATCCGTTCGATAGGGTAGCAACTAATGAGCGATAGTTGATATATCATTCATCTGAGAGATTCCTTAATGTTGTTAAAGCCGATTATTTTAAGTAAGTAGGAAAGTTGACAGCTTGTTCTTTATTAATCCATTCATTCACTTTAGTGACTACTTCGGACTGTTTTGTTACACTCTGTTGGTTTTGGAGCTGTACGATGCAGCTGGATTGGCCTGATAATTTTGTAACTTCATGAAAGTAAAGATATCGCTGAAGTAGTGTTTTTCTCGGGCTATCTGTTGTGTTCACCGAGAGGAATCGAATCCCCACCATTTATTGTTATATTCATATTTTACTTCATGGATGTTCTTTCTCTTTAGTTTTTGTCACAATATTTCCGCACTTGTTATTAATTTTTCTTTATACTATATCACGTTTACACTGATAATTATTTTGCACATCTCCAATAGCGTTTTCATTTGTCTTTAATAAAATCACTTTGTTTTTTAATTCTTCATTAAATATTATATATCTCCTTAAGCCTCTCTTGCTCTTTTATAATTTTCCGTCTCTTTCTTATTTTTTTTTAATATTCTGCTTCCTTCTCCTTGCTCAAATTCCCGCTGTTTCATCATTTCCATCTGGCCAGCCATAGTTAGGTGGTTTGTTTGTTTTTGAATTTCGCACAAAGCTACTCGAGGGCTATCTGTGCTAGCCGTCCCTAATTTAGCAGTGTAAGACTAGAGGGAAGGCAGTTAGTCATCACCACCCACCGCCAACTCTTGGGCTACTCTTTTACCAACGAACAGTGGGATTGACCGTCATATTATAACACCTTCACGGCTGAAAGGGCGAGCATGTTTGGCGCGACGGGGATGCAAACCCGCGACCCTCAGATTACGAGTCGCACGCCTTCACATGCTTGGCCATGCCGGGCCAGTTAGGTGGTTAAGACACTCGACTCTTAATCAGGAGGGTTTGAAAACCTATCATGTCGAACATGCTCGTCCTTTCATTCGTGGGGGGCGTTATAATATAAGTGAATCCTACTATTTGTTGATAAAACAGTAGCCGAATAGTCGGTGGTGATGACTAGCTGCCTTCCCTCTAGTTTTACACTGTTAAATTAGAGACGGCTAGCGCAGACAATCTTCGTGAAGCTTCGTGCGAAATATAAACCAAATCCATCTTCTTATCAATCTCAATTCGAGTACGTGTAGTCATTTTGGGCTTTCTCCTTGTTCCTATTTTATTTCTGCAAGAAATAATATTATTTCTAACACCAATGCTGTAACAGTTTCTATGGCTCTTTTTCGCTGTTCGGTAGAAATTATGAATCTCCCAGCCTACTTAATTAACAAAATCTTTTGATTCAAGTTCTGCAACCTTCAAATCCACAGGCCTAACTAAAAAAATAAGGCAAAAAATTCACGTTTCTTAAATTTCTTCTCATGTATGGCACAAACGGGAAACTAGATGACTATTACTCGCCAACTCTATAAAAATCTCACCAAACAGCAGCTTTCTTATGTAATTATATTATCACATAATGATCAAGTTTTGCAAATAAAACTCGTAAACTCAATATCATTTCTACAATCAAATCCTTTTATTGTGCATTTAAAAAGGAATTCGTTTAATTCTGTAGAAAATCCAACGATATTCTTCCTACAGGCTCTATGTTTACATGTTCTGTAGAATATCACATTCTTCCTGCAGGCTTTATGTTTACATGTTCTGTAGAATATCACATTCTTTCTACAGGCTCTAAGTTTACATATTCTGCAGAATATCACAACCTTTTAAAACATTCTTCATCAACTTGATTCCTTGATATATTGTTTAGTGAATGACTTCAGTGCACTAACCACCATTTGTTAGTTAACTTATTTTATATATAGCTAAAATCTTAGCTTTATAACAGTTTCATACGTAGTATAACATTACATGACTAGTTTAGTAGCATTACTTTCTTAAGTATCGCTCTAAGTATTTCCATTGAAGCCGCGGGTTCAAATTTCTGTCACCAAACATCTTGCTCTTTCAACCGTGGGATCGTTATAATTTGTCAGCCAATCCAATTATTCGTTGATAAATTAGTAGCTCAAGAGTTCGTGGCTGGTACTATTGACCAGCTGCCCACTCTCTAATCTATTACGACTAAATTAGGGACGGCTAACGCAGATAGCCATCCAATAGTTTTGCGCAAAATGCAAAACAAATTTCTAAATATTATTTGAACTTTCATGGACTTGCTATGTTTCATATTAGAACTTTACCAAAGACTTAACGAATTTATTTCTTCGTGAAACTAGCTCTATGTGTTTGTAAAAGCAGGTAAAGTGGTAAAATGTGTTAGACACGTCACCTATTAGACTTGGCATGTTGTTGCCCTTGCATCACATGCAACGTTGGTAAATTTTCGTGAACAGTTCAGATGTTAATTATTTATTCCTATCTCCATAAACATCAATTTTTGGTGTATCGTGGGATAAAATGCAGCTGAAAAGATAACACAATTTAAAGAGCAATGTGTGTCGAACAAAAACATCTTCACTGACACAATATTCTTATTGGTCAAAACATGCATAGAGAAAACTGAAAAAATATACATTCCTACGACCATACTTTAAGCACTGAGTTATGTTTCTGTATTTCCCAGGTAAGTTTTATTATATTATTTATTTACTGGTACTTAACAGTATTGATTATGCTATTAAGGCCTGGCATGGCCAAGCGCGTAAGGCGTGCGACTCGTAATCCGAGGGTCGCGGGTTCGCGCCAAACATGCTCGCCCTCCCAGCCGTGGGGGCGTTATAATGTGACGGTCAATCCCACTATTCATTGGTAAAAGAGTAGCCCAAGAGTTGGCGGTGGGTGGTGATGACTAGCTGTCTTCCCTCTAGTCTTGCACTGCAAAATTAGGGACGGCTAGCACAGATAGCCCTCGAGTAGCTTTGTGCGAATTTCAAAAACAAACAAACAAAATCATTATTTTATTTTAGTTTATAACTATGATTTGATTAGAAAGATTAGTTTGCAGTGTTATCTAACTATATTTACTGTGAACTAGCCTAGATCTCTCAAGACCGAACCTCCCCGTATATCAGTGGGATTACGGCCGAAAATATCATTAACAGTGACGGTATCCAGTTTACGAAACAATGCATTATTATCTATATACGTAGGAACGTCTAATTAATTAGTTATACTGATTGCCAGCTTGATTTTGTTTTTAAGTAGGTACCCTGCACTGAACGAAAGTTAATTTTAACATCTACTCTAAATCTCCTGAAAATTCAAAGTGCGACGTCAAATCTAAACACGCGAGATTTCAAGATATTGTATATCACCACGTCATGACAAAACCACCCTCTAACGAATAAAACAAAACGACTATCTTAAAATGTTAAAGCACAATTCCTAACACTAATCTATGCTAGTTCTTCGCATTATTTCAAAGGTCTGAATTTTTTTAACATCAAAAATCATTCAATACTCTTAAAACACATAATTTTATCACGTAATTAAATATAGTTTATGTAAATATACTGCTGTATAACCATGTAGTATAACTAGAGTGCTTGTTTACTTATCGCGTTCGTTGTCTGAAATGAGGTTATACTAAAATAGGAAGCTCATTACCATCTTTCAATGTAAACTTAAGATACTGTTATCGAAGAGAAGGGTTTGTTGTTCCTCTCATAACACCCACAGACCCATTGATATCGTACTTACAAGTTATACGATAACGCAAATTGTTTATGATGATAACGAATAGGAATCTAAATCCAGACAAACTTTTTTTCTATAAAAGACACTACAATGATTCTATCATCCACAATGTTAGCCACCAAAGTCAGCTTATACACCCAGAACAAGCACTCAACCCTACTAAGAAAGAACACACTGGTCGTATTATTCTTATATTGACAATACACCAGACTAACAGAATCATAGACCCATCAGAACCCACTCTTCCAGGACTCACTTATTATTATTATTATTTTTTTTTTTTTACAGACATGACAAGAACCTAACAGAAATCCTGGTGGACGTTACTTAAACAAAAAACAAAATTATACTTCAGGCACTCACACGCGTAAACGAAACATCTGTCTACACAAACGAAGAATAAACACAAGTTTCGACATAAAACAATCCCTTTACATGGACTACTGAATGCATTATTCACTGTATAATTAGCAAAAGATGTGATGGTTTGCACAATGGATAACCAGGCCGTCGTCTCACTTACTGAGTACGAAAGCATCTAAGCCTTATTCATCTGCAGAAGCATGATATACCTATAGGCAAACATTTCACTATCAACAACCACAGTTAAAAACGTTTCGATTCTTAAACATTTAGTGTTACAACACATTCACATAAAAAACCCGACTGAACGGTGATTAAACTACAACCTGAGGACCCTACATCCATTTGGTTTAAATTAACGTTTTGCTTTCCTAAAGGTTTTAATTTTTCGATTTTCTTTCAAATTTTGACTTTAATCTGTTTTATAATTTCACATCTCGTAATGTTTATATAAAAGATATGATTTCACACAGAACTTTTACGCCCAACGTTTAAAGTATTACACATGCAATTTCTTTGAATTCTGCGAATGCGCCTCTGTTGTAATGTAAGCTGTACAATTTGACGAAGAATGTTAGCTTCAAACGTTATCCTTCTTTACATAAAAGATTAGCGATTGTTCGACTGCTTTTCTAATTTCAATATCTTTGTCGCCTATGCAATTTTAGCTGTATATTTATTTTACTGATAAATTAGTTTACTTTCTGCAACCAAAATATTATATTCCTGATATCTTGGCAAGCATCACAAAGAAAGATACATTTTTTATAAGACAGACCCAACGTTTCATCTCAGTCAGTGATAGCGTTACTACCATAAGATTAAAACAAACTACAGTACAAATAATTTATTCGTTTATCTGTAACATTATACAACATATACGAAAACGTTCCAGAAAAGATCTTTCGTAAGCAAAAATACGCAATTTCTTTTTCATTCCTAATAACCATTAAATTAGTAGTTAGGTTTTTTTTTTTTAATTTCATGCAAAGTTACACGAGAGCTATCTGCGCTAGCCGTCCCTAATTGTGCAGTGTAACACTAGAGGAAAGGCAGCTAGTTATCACCACCCACCGCCAATTCTTGGGCTACTCTTTTACCAACGAATAGTGGGATTGACTGTTACATTATAACGTTCCCACGACTGAAATGACGAGCATGTTTGGTGTGACGGTGATTCGAACCCGTGACTCTCGGATTACAAGTTGAGTGCCTTGACTACCTGGCCATGCCTGACTGGGAGTTAGCAGTATCTGTTCATCTTAGCAAGAGTAACTACAAACTGCATGCAGCTCTGAAAACTATAGTACCCATGAAAATAATATATATTCAATGCACTTTTCAGAAACTCATGTAACAATAATTGGTTTCTTGGTGATAAACATTTAATGTTGACAAATTATCATGCTATAGTACAGAAATGTTATCAAGTGGATAACACAGTGAATCCTGATTAGAAGATGAAACTAGACTCACTTCAGCAGGTAAACTGGATTTATCCAAACACAATCCAAAGAAGTGAGCAACAATACATTTAGACATTTTGAAATTCGGAAAACGTTAGATATGTGGGCAGACATTTTCTGTCTTCCCTAAAAACTTTCACAAACTTAAAAAGCACTGCAAAGAAAATAAACAATTTTTGTGTTTTTATTTTCCTTCATTTTTTTTAATTACTACTCATTGGATTGTGATCATTCAGTGACAAAAAAAATAAAAATATTCAGATGTTTGCTTGATATACGATACAAAAATAATTTACCACAAACAATAGTTCCTTAATTATTCTAAAATACCATTATACAATTACCAGACTAAAAGCAAAAGGTAAAACAAAACAATGTTTCAGTATCTATTAGTTTGTATCTAAATCAAATAACTAGTGTTGATTGTAGCCCTCTAGCGGAACAAACTCAAAACTATAAAATATGCTCTTTATAATATTTCTATCAAAATACAAATATTTCTACAAATGTATTTTATACTGGAAATGAAAAACAAATTTCTCTATGAAATTATTATACCAGTTACAATAAGCTTTTTTGGATATTAATTCATTTATAGGTCACCCTGAAAGTAAATTTAAAAAACTGAATAGAAAACAAAAGATGTGTTTTTCTGGCATTATTATAAAAATTTGTTAAAACACAAAACACGTCATGTATAACATATCAAGTTACATGGCAACTGAAGTAATAAATCTACAGTTCTATAAATGAAGAAATGCATTCTCTACAAGCATTTATGATTCAATCAATTACTTCGCTTTTAGTTCTGTTGCAGTTAATTTGTTATAAGTACTGCATATATATTATTTGTACATGTGTGTGTGTTTAGTATATTAGGAAATGTATACAAGCTTCAAAAATAGTTTTTAATGTCAAGATATTCAAAATGGAAAAAGAAATGAGAAAATACTAGACATTCAATTAAAACAACCTTGCAGAAAATAAATCTCAGCATAAGAGCCTAAACACATTATGGATGAACAGAGTCAACAGGTACAGAAGATAACATTTGTAGGTTTCATTAGGCTTAAAATCTATTCATCTTCTTAATAATACATGACAAAATCCAAATTCATAATAGTGTACTACTATAACGGCTTCCATATCTACAAACCAAATTAATTTATTGTTTGTTTTCTTAAACTTTACAGAAGTAAAACACCAGAGAATAAAATTAGCTATTAATAATTTAGGATAAAAATAATAACCAGCACAATATAAAAATATGTCTATATGATTGTTTTAAATATGTACCAACTTGTAAGATGTTAACCAACATGAGACTGCACAGCATTTAGGAATACATTCACCATTCTATATAGTTTTTGACTTGTTAATAAAAACTATCCCTGAGCCATATATTCCTAATTCTATACATTCAGAGGAAATAAAAAGCTGAACTCATCTATGCTTCATATTATAAACAAGTTTTGTGATCAACACTTTTACAACTTGACCCTCAACAAGCTTCTAGCTTTACAAATAGGAATTAAAACTCGAGGAAAAATCAGAAACAAAATATTTCCTTTTAATAATGGAAAGAAATAAAAATTCTGTTTCTTAAACAAGTCAAAATATAAAATCAAGAATTGAACTTATGATGTGGTACTATACAACACAGTTCATAACCTTTAACAAAAATAAACAATATTTGCCAACTCAAAAATTCATTCTTCAGCTATAAAAGGAAAAACGTGTTTTAACACAGCCCCTTCTTAAACAAAAATATTTTTTCAACCTTTTAAGTAATAGTGTGTTTCCCCAAAAAGTGAACAAGGCAAATTTATAATTATCAAATTTTCATTAAAGTTTGAAACTGAAAGGTTCAAAACATGTGATGACCCAAACCAAAACAACTATTGATAAAGTACCATGAGAAATTTTAAAATATTTTGGTAATTTACAAAGCAAAACTGTACAGTGATTGAAAGTAAAGTAAAATATTCTGTTGAATTTTTTCCTTTAAATACTATAGTCAGGATAAAAGAAGAAAACTCAGACTTTAAATTAAACAGAAAAACTTCTTGGGTTAAAAACATTACTGATGTTTTAGTGTCAACTTTCTTATGTTTGTTATACTGTTTGATAAACCATAATTGTTGCACTAGTATGATTGTACATTAAGATCCTGGACCAATGACAAGAGCTGAAACAGCAAAAGCTAGGAAGACACACCCTCCAACTAATGTCACTGAAAAGAAAAAAAAAGAAAAAAAATTGTATGCAATGTATTTCATACATTCATATACAGTACTTTATTATAGAATGAATCAACTTAATACATTTCTATTATTAGCTTTCAGCACTCTGTATTTAAAAAAATATGACTTGATTAAAAGAAAATTTAGAGAAAAATAATACAAAATCACCAAGAAGTTACTAATATTTTTCATCCATTACAGAACAAAGTAGAAGATGTAGGTTTTTTTTGTTCAATGGTCAAGTGTGATAAACTGTACCTTCATCAGAAATAAAAGTAGTGGTTCTTCATTGAAAAGTTAATAAAGCAGCTGAAAACTGGTGAAGTAAAATGGTAAAACAAAGTGAAACCTAAAGCAATTACAAACCACTTTAACAATCAAAACAGAAGAAAAAGATTTAAGAGAGTTTACTGCTTCTAAAGTACCAATTATAATATTTTAGCCATGTATATGTGAAACAGAACATTTCTTATCTTCCACATCAGCAAGCATAAATTAATCAGTTTGTCTTAAATAATTTTCAATTCCTAATTCACTTTGTGAGATCATGAGAATGGCTAATATTTAGAATGTTATCAGACAACAGTTACTCATTAGCAGTTTTAGGCACATGTAAACACCAGTGCAATGGCACCCAGTTTCAGGGTAGCAAGATGGCCCTTGCTATCATCTGCTGTTATGATGGCTGTTACATTGCACATTTGAATTAACTTGACAGCCAATTAAAACAAATTTCACAAGACTATGAACTGAATTATCACAACAGTCTCACCTGTGAACAATGCATTTACTTTTCATTTTTTAACTTTTCTGTTCATTGTTTGTTTTGAATTTTCCTGTAAAGCTACTCAAGGGCTATCTGCACTAGCCATCCCTAATTTAGCAGTAATATTAGAGGGAAGGCTAGTCATCACCACCCATCGCCAACTCTTTTACCAACAAATAGGGGGATTGACCATCACATTATAGCACCCCAATGACTGAAAGGGTGAGCATGTTTGGTGTGATGGGGATTCTAACCTACGACTCTTAGATTACGAGTCAAGTGCCTTGACAACCTGACAAGCTGGGCCATTTTTCTGTTCATTTCAAAGTGCAGGTTAATACTTATTAAGCAACTATAATACCTTAAGAATATAATTACTGTACTTTTTGCATTATTTTCTTTCCCTTCCATGGGTTATTACTACAATTCTAATAATGTACTCTCCTATATAGATCTGTAAATATTTTTTGTAATTACTGTAGTCTAATGCAATACATTCAATCGTAAATACAGAGAATAGTTGGAGAACCAAGCTTCACCTGAAGCCACCATGAGGCTGTTAGTATTGGGTGCTAGAAAAAGTAATATGCTTGCATTATCTGTGCAAATGTTTAATGGTCATTAAAAGAAATTAAATGAAATTTAATAGTTTTGTTTTTATTAAGTGATACAGAATGATTTTATTATATATGTGACCAATATGTCTAGATTTTTTTAGGGAAACAGGCCCCCTTAACAATACCTCTGGTTTAATTGACTTGTTCAGTAAAAAAATACAAAACGGATGTCTCACTACATATATAATAAACTGAAACTCAGACACAGCGAAACAAGAAAAATTATTTTACAATTTAATATTTCAGAACATTTATTTTGTAATTAATCAACAGCTATTCACATGTAGTATGCACCATAACCCTAAAATGAATACATAATCATAAGCAAACACGTATCAAATATTCAGTCTAAATAAAAACCATTATTTGGTGCAAATTTCAAAGACCCACAAAAGCTATTATAATAAAATACAATCAGCATGTCAACTAAAACCAAAATAACAGCATTCTACCGAGACTATTCCACAATAATCTAGATACTACTATAAATTAGGTAGAGTATCAAATTAATTTTGTGTGTCAGTAAAGAATTAAAAACACTATCAAATACATCATTTATTTTATGTTTGACGTAATAGAGGAATTAGTTGTTAGTAGACCACATGTTTCAAGTACATAACTTTTAATGTTTCTGAAGACTAAACATGAAAATGTAGTGACCAATGTCTCTTTATTAAACATTATTGCTAAAAACAAAACAATATTAGTATTTATCTATGTGCATACCCGTTCGTACAGATATTCTTTGGGCAACAATTCTTCCACCTAGAACGGCTAACAGGGTACATATGGCATGTCCAACAGCAGCACCAACAGTTACACCAACAGCATTCTAAACAAAATTACAAGTTAAATACTAAAGCTTGTAAACTGATCAAAATAGTTTCACTCTTTAAAACAACAAGGATATACGCATTTCTATGATTATGTACATGAGACAGGTTAAGTAGCAAGATCATGGGTTTTTAATAAAGCTAGTAATACATTTAACATGCTTAACAGCTGTATCTAGGACTTTAATACACCTAGTAATACATTTAATATGTTCAACTGCTGTATCTAGGACTTTAATACACCTAGTAATACATTTAATATGTTCAACTGCTGTATCTAGGACTTTAATACACCTAGTAATACATTTAATATGTTCAACTGCTGTATCTAGGGTTTTTAATACATCTAATAATACATTTAACATGTTCAACAGCAGTGTCTAGGGTTTTTAATACACCTAGTAATACATTCAGCATGTTCAACAGCTGTATCTAGGGTTTTTAATACACCTAGTAATACATTCAGCATGTTCAACAGCTGTATCTAGGGTTTTTAATACACCTAGTAATACATTCAGCATGTTCAACAGCTGTATCTAGGGTTTTTAATACACTAGTAACACATTTAACATGTTCAACAGCTGCTTCAAGGGTTTTTAATACACCTAGTAATGGCGTACACATGGCATATCCAATAGCATTACTGAAAGTTTTTAACAGATGAGCAGTAGTAATTTAAAAAAAAGTTACGTTTTTTTTTAATCACACCAAATTGATGGTACATCAAACATTACGATATATCAAAAAACTCAGGAAGAAATATGAAGCTGAGTGATGCTAATGTATAACATTTATATGATTTCAGGTGTGGGGTCTTGAATCATGGTAATGTACACAAATAAATTACTAGAAGATAAACTGTAAAGTTTTCTATTGTATCCAGTACACCAATAATCTTATCCCTAAAAGCATTACATTTACTAAGCAATATTATACAACATACAAACTTCTTGCATCCATGAGTTTACAAAACATTTACTCAAATAAATATTTTATTTAAGTTGAAAATAAGAAATTATAGGTTATTTTTTGTAAGTGAGAATTTGGGGTCAATAAATTCATGACAGACAAAGTTGAGGAATTAATTAGAATAATTTCATTACTAAATATGGTATCACCACGTCTTGTAATTCTCTCAATAAACTTATGCTAAAAATACATGCAACTTGTGTTCCCACCTTACAATCTTTATTCTCTCTAGCATCATAAGAAATATGTTTATCTGTTTGTTTTTCTAAACCTGACTGGACTGATATATATAAAAAAGGGGGATTCTTATTACTGGGTTTATATTAGTGCATGAAATCAGAGAGCTTGATGAATAGATAATAATTTACTAGTACACTACTTAACAGTTAAACAGATATGTGTCTAAGAAAGGGTGGTATGGATATTAACACTTTTACTAATAAAGCAAAAAACAATGTTTCGACCTTTCTAGATCATCTTCAGGTTAACCTGAAATGAATCCAGTTGGATGGTTGCACAAGTCCAGGCTTTAATACAACCTGACCCACAAGCCAGGCAATAACAAAATAAAATCTAAGCCAGGCTTGGATGAGATGGCTTTTATCAATCTTATTGAGGAAAATTTGAGAATCTTTGGGTTTTTTTGCTTGATTTTTTCTTTTCTTTAGGTTTTCGATTTTTAAATATTGTTAGTTACATGCATTAGTTGATCTATGTGTATGTACAATAAATTTCTACTTTTAACTCTGCCTGGTAATTAAGAATGGTAATAACAGAAAGGATTATTAGTCAGTGATGTCAAGAAAACCCACTTGTAGAGAAATATATATGTAAAATTTGCTTGTTTGGGTCGAAACGATGTTCGCTCTTCTACGTAAAATATTTTCTCAACCCAAACGAGCCAATTTTACTGGTTACAGTTGGTAGACAGAGGCCCCAAATGTCTAAATTGTGTTTGCTCTAGGGCCCTCAAAGCCTAAATCAATAATGATATTTCATTGACTGGCTGCTCTCTACTAGGTACATACCTTATAATAGTGGATGTCAAACAAAGTGCACAAGCTATAAAGTGTTACATTCCATAGTTTTAATTAATTTTATGCTCACAATAATCCAGCAGTCAACTCCACATTTAAATAATAATACAGAAAACAGAGTGGTTTGTCTTTCAACATCTTTCATTCAGATCTGGAGTCTCGTTATTACCAATATAAATCATTATAAATATTGATAGATTGTTTAGGCAGAGCATTCACGAGTGACACTTGGTAGAATGGATAGGCAGTTGCCAGCATCTTTAAGGCCGAGGGTCTGGTAGAGCCATAAACCATTGATCCATAGTCGAGTTTTGATTGAATAAGAGCACAATATATCTTTAACATAGAACATCGATCCGCTCCCCAAATGGTGGTAGAGAGGACACGGAGGATGTTCAGTGCTCTTGTGCATTTGACCCGTAGCTGCTTTAAGTGTGGTATAAAGGTCAGCTTACAGTCAAAGATAAGCCCCAAGAATTTGGTCTCAGAGACCACTGGCAGTAAAACTTCACCGATATGGAGTTCAAGATCAGGGTGAATACCCAGTTGGCAGCAAAATTGCATGCAAACGGTTTTAGAAAGAGAAAAATTAAAGCCGTTCGCTACAGTCCACTTCAGTACATGATTGAGGGCAGTTTGTAGTTGCCGCTCAATATATCTCATGTTCGATGACTGACACGAGATGTGAAAGTCGTCAACATAGAGCCCGTTTGCAACACTGAGAGGGAGTTGTTCAGTGATGGCATTTATCTTTATACTGAAAAGTGTGACACTCATAACACAGCCCTGAGGGACCCCAAGTTCCTGTAGAAAAGAACGGGAAAGTGTCGAACCCACACAAACTTGGAATCTCCTGTCCATAAAAAGTTTAATAAACATTGGTAAATGGCCACGTAACCCATATATAGAAGTCTCGCAAAATGCCATACCTTCATGTTGTGTCATAAGCCTTCTCAATGTCAAAGAATATTGATAAAGATGTTGTCGTTTGAGAAAGGCTTCTTTCATTGATGTTTTAAGTCAAATTAGGTGGTCCGTGGTGGAGTGTTGTCATCTGGTGGGCGAGAGGAGGTTGTTTGATTTGAGGAACCAAACAAGATGAGTATTAATTATCCTCTCTGAGGTCTTACAGAGATAGCTCGTCAAAGCAATTGGACAGTAGTTTGAAGGAATCTTGGGATCTTTCTCAGGCTTAGAGAAAGGTAAGATAATAGCCTGGCACCAGGCATTAGGTAAAACATTCTCCTGCCAGATCCAGTTAAAAACAATTAGAAGAAGCAGGAGAGAGATAGTGCAGCATGTCATAGTGTACATCATCAGATCCAACAGATGTACTGCTAGACCGATGAAGACCATTTTCAGTTCCACCAGTGTAAAGGGACAATCATAGTCAAAGAGACAGTCAGTTTGAAAGGAAAGAGGTGAATGCTCTGCCCAAGTCTTGATGGCCAAGAAGGCACAGGAACAAGCAGAAGTGTTAGATATCTAGCTTTCACCTAGAGTATCGGCAATTCTCCGGACATCAGCTTCCTCTTGGCCATCAGAGAGTAAGATGGAGAGGGGAACAGAATTGTAGTGCCGACTGACCTTTTGAATCCTGTCCCATATGACCTTGGAATTGGTGGTAGAAGATATACTAGTTGTGAATTTAATCCAAGATTCCTTCTGGCTTTGACGTCTTACCCACCTAGCATGTGCACGGACCCGTTGGAAATCTATGGGGTTTGAAAGTGTGGGATATCTACGGAAAGTATCCCAGGCCCGATTTTGAGCATCCCGTGGCATGTGGCAGGCAGGATTCCACCACAGACGAATATATTGTGGAAAACGTGTCGAGGTTTTAGGAATACACTGAGCAGCTGCATGTGTAATACAGTCAGTTACCGCTGCCACACAGTCGTCTATTGATGGCTGACTCACGATGGCAGGATCAAGTTCTGCAAGAGCAGTGAAAGTGGACCAGTCTGCCTGATCCAGCTTCCACGGGGCAAGCAGGTAGGGTGGCATCGACCACGGCCAGTCTCTCTCAAAAGTATAGGAAAATGATTACTGCCTAGAAGATTGTCAACCCTCCATGAAAAATGGGAGAATAATGAAGAGGAGCAAACCGAGAGATCAATAGCAGTAAAGGACAGAATAAATGTGTTGAACAGTTAAAAGCAAATTCAAACACAGCAAAAAGTTTGTTAACCTCAATACTCCTGCCAGCTGCTCCTCACTATCAGCAGTGTAGCATAAACAAGTCGAACTCGAGAAGAAGCAATAAACCTATAATAAGTAAGCCAAAAATTGTGGACTAGAGTATCTCTGAAGATATACCAGAAAATCTGAAACTTAAGTTCACAAAATCAAGAGAATTAGCATTTTGAGGTGAACTATACTGAGCTGAATACTTCACCTATGTAGTAAAAAATTCACAGGAAAGCACTGATGTATTTGTTAAGAGTAGCCAGCCATTAGTACTTGTTGTGAGAGAAATATTAGTATTGCAGAGTGCGTAGTGTTACAGCCATGAGTTAATTTAAGCAGCAATAATGTAAACTCCATTTTGTCTTTGCACAATAATGCAGTATCGTTGAGAGAGGTGATTGAGGTTGAGAATACATTAAATTTGGTGAGTACAACAACTTATACCATCACTTTTTTCTTCTCTATTTTAGCAGATTGAAACACTGATATTTTAGGCCTAAATGAGGATTAGAGTGAAGATAATTGGGTATCAGTGAGTTTCGATAACATGTTGCAAATACCCATCGGGCTCAAACCAGATAACCACCAGGGCAGGCTTATATAAAATTCTCAAATTTTGGCTCATGCAAACCTCCAAGATCTCCAGCTAGGTTAGAAAGTGAAGTAAACCTTACGTGATTTTAGATTTAGTACTAAGTATTAAGACCACGTTTCAGGTATTACCACACCTGTTCCAAGTGATGAAATAACACTACATTTATGTTTCTGAACAGTTTTAAACACTCTTATATCACACAATCAACATCAACTTTATATCTGTTTCAGATGAAGATGATTTAAGGGTCTAGTTCTCATGAAAATCCAAAAAAGAGGAATAACAAAAGACAAACTGCTTCAGTAGTATGCACAATCAAGAATGCTATTAAATGTACACCTGTATGGGTTGACCCCAAGACAAGTTTATCTATTCCTGTATAAGATCTGTGTGTGTGTGTGTTAAAACTACTGCAGAATATTTCATAAAGATAAAGTGAACAATGCACAAAAGGTTATTGGTCAGCTACTGCAAACACCTTCTAGCTTAATGAAAAACAGCTAACACTATTCACAGTCTATATCATATTATTGTTCATATCTGGGTGTTTGACTCAAGTACAAATATGTCGTGTGTTTCTGTTACAGTGTGGTAACCATATAAGTCATATTCAAGGATTTACATAAACAAGTGGAAAGTTATAACCCACATGAAAGACAAACACTGAGGAGGATTTTAAATGAAAAGAATTTGATTGTTAAGACAGAGAATCTACTGTATATTTATTTTCATTACAAAATCAATTTGAAAAGCCTTCATGTCTTCAAAACCAGAGGTTTTGTATACAAGATATACATATTTACTTTAATGTAATTAGATATAATGACTATAATTAAGTAGCACACAATTAATAATAGTCACCAGTGTTACAGACTGAATAGCATAAGGGAAAAGATGACCAATATTTTATAAATGTAAAATTTGCACACGTGCGTGCATGTGTGAATAATACACTTTTTCAACAAAACAAGTTCTTGTACAAGCATTCACAGGAAAACTTGAATGCTTTACTTAATGATTTACCTTTGGATAACTTAATAATTTTTAATGTTTTTAACCTCTTCAAATATCAGAGGTAATTTTTCTTTAAATGCCAAAATATTTGAGGTGAATTAGTACAATTTTTATATTGTATTCCATTCTACAGATCTAAAAAAAGTGTGCTTTATTTTCATTGGTATAATTTTTTTAAAATTATATTCTAACACAAAACTTAACAAAAAACACAATAATATTGAACAATTAGCACTGGATTCCTAATTCTTACAGTATAGTACTGCTTTGACATGAATTATAGTGTAGTTAGGAAAATATAAAATGTTCTTATAATTTTGTTGAAACTTATTTCCTTTCAACTGCACAGTTTAAATTACCACAACTAATATTATTTCTAAGATTTAAATAATTATAATGATAACTGTCAGTCAGTTGTTTTACTCCAAAAATAAGTACATGCAGCCAATTCTCCACTGATAATTACTTTTATCAAACATTCACTAGTGATTGTCTTACATCTACCAGATGAGTACATTATATCAAAACTATTTTGAACATGCAGATCATCAAGCCATGTGAAAACCTCAGTCAAAATGTACTCACAAAAGAATGCTATGTATCAGAAGTACATTTTAACATTGTTTGGCATTTATTAGGTTGTGTATTCAGATTGGAGATTTACAGTTTGCAAGGCTGGAGTATCTTTGATACTTAATCATACAGGAAAACAAAGGAATATGGATCATTTGATGCACCAGGACCAACCAAAAGTAAACATGCAATAAGTAATATCCCAGCCAAGAGGAACAAAGTTTGGCATTTTGTAACAGGTAAGAATCCACAAACATAAATGTCAGTGATAAAAGCCATCCATGGATCCCATACAATAGTACACAACATAATCAGAAAGGGCTTCTGTTCAGAAATAAGACCATGTTATGGATTCACCCAAATAAAACTTCTAATACTTGAAGCAGAGCTGCTTTAGACATAACTTTATATCAGAACCTTCTGCAATGAAAACTACTCTGAAGGGCTGTTGTCAGAATGTGCAGTTGTTAACTAACACATGACTAGGCACAGACTATGACAGCAAGGTGAGGATCTCAAGTAACTTTAGTAAATATAGTCAACCCTTTGTGTGTGTGTGTGTGTGTGTGTGTGTGTGTCTGAGCATGTGTGTATACATATAAGAATAGAGATTAAAATATTATTCTGTGTCATTATAAAGTAAAAGGAAACAAATACAGCAAGGACATTTTCTTTAGTACTTTGTTTTATACTTACAATAAACATAAGAAAGGCTTCACAAGTATCAACAAAAAATTCTATATGCTACAATGCCAAAGTTAAAGTTGTGAAATACCTCAATAAATCTCATTTTACACATCACATCCATATCTCTGTATTTCATTCATAAGTTTCATTTAATAATTTCAATGAACGAATTTTGAAAGCATTTCTGTAATAGCCATTTTCTCCATTATTTGTCAAATACAAATATTAATTATTGAAAAACAATATTGGAAAGGTTTTGTATTTATATCTTCATTAATTATACACGTACAAAGTATTTAGAATTTACATGTAGTACCAAACATTACAGATTTGTTTCAAACTGACTTGTCACCTGTACATAACAACCAGCTGCTTTTTAAGTCACAGATTATAATTCTCAATGTTTGCTAAAGACAGGTTTAAATAGATATCTTATAGTATGATGAGTTCTAACCTCTCTAGCAGCAAGAATAATTGTTGTTAACTGAGACCGGTCACCCCACTCTGCTAGAAATGTCATGGTGAAAGACTGCAGGAAGATGCGTGATAGGAAAACCATCAGTCTTCTTCGTATTGTTTTAATAGGTCCGTTATTTAACACTCCTGTTTCAATATCTTGAATTTGGGTAGTTTTATCAAACTGTAATATCAAAATGAAAATATTAAGCCTTAAGTTGGCACTTACGTAATGTTAAAATTTACTTCACGTTACTTAAGATTTAAAAATTCAAACACTCACTCGACAATTTTCAGGGTATTTTCTAAATAATATAATGTTGATAAACAGTACCAATCTAAATATCTTATAGTGTGTAAAGACAGCAGCAAACTTAAAACATCTCACACTGTTCCAAAACAGCAGAAACCTAGAAACCTTTCATACCATGCACAAACAGAATCAATCTGGAAATATTTCACAGTGAATACAAACAGCATTATACAAAAGTAGCAACAAAAACCCATCATGGTGGCAAGTAAAAAAACTTTTACAGGTGTACAAACAACAGTTACTTGTACACATTTTTACAGATGTACAAACAACAGTTACTTGTACACATTTTTACAGATGTACAAACAACAGTAACATAAACATTTAGACAGTAAATGAATAAAGGACCAACAAACCTAGTCCTCCCAGCCCTCACTACAAGGTAATTTTTTTCTTTAAAGTCATAACATTTGGGCCAAACAATCACCAATTCCCATACAATAATTTTTTAACTACAAACAACTGTACGTTCTTGTGGAGAGAATCAGTTTTAACTCAGTTTTCTAGTTTATGAAAGAGCTTTAAAATCTTTCTACATCATACACTAACAACAACTAATTCTCATAGGACCTGATCTACATTTAACTACAGGATTTATTCAACAATCAACACCAACTGTTTTTTGTGTGTTTTTTCAAACAAAACTTTCACATTTATAAAAAAGTTAAAACTGAAGTCGATTTTTTGTAACTGTACACATTCATAGAGACAGTAATATGACTCATTTCATACACTCATAGTGAAATTAGCCAACACTATTATAGTTGAAAGGTGGTAATAATTTCTAAGGAAGAACAATCACGTAGTTGCATCTCAAAAAACAGCCGAATTAGATATATATATGTATGTATGTATATATATAAGCTTTAATTTTTAACTATAAAACAAACAACTGAAAAATCTAGAACTTTAACAAAAAACGCTTATGAAGTACATGTCTATTAACAGTTTAAATATTTTGTTTCTACATCTTACAAGTAGGAACATTTTTGTAATAAATACACTTATTTTCTATAATACTACAACTTTCACCTCACTGTCCTTTCTGTTTAACACATTTTGCACTTCTTCATATTCTTCTCTGCCTTCATCAGGAGGCATTAAATAACCTATTAAGAAGAAAACCTTTTGTAACTTTGGTGTTTGTTACCTTTACAATACGACAATCTTTGTACCCTAACAAATACATTAAATGTACAGAACACTGAAAATCCACATTGCAGAAACACGTGAAAGAGAGACACACGTAAGAAAAATATGAGAACTATACCGATTTTATGTCATACAAATAATCTGAACCAATGGTTACATCTTTCACAAAAAATCAAATTTATAACAAAATTCACACTCACAATTATTTATACTA
This sequence comes from Tachypleus tridentatus, assembly GCF_004210375.1. Taxonomy (NCBI): domain Eukaryota; kingdom Metazoa; phylum Arthropoda; class Merostomata; order Xiphosura; family Limulidae; genus Tachypleus; species Tachypleus tridentatus. The sequence goes on along the minus strand of NC_134830.1, from coordinate 29,299,493 downwards.
TTTCTATTTATGTATACATGCACGTATTTTGTTGTTGGAAACAAATTAATTCACAACAAAAATATTATTTAAGACATATACTACACACTAAGAGAATTATGATTACATATTTTTATTAACTGTCTGTCATTATCTCTCAGCTCGCTAATTAAATTGTAATAATTTTACCAAATCCTTAACCACCCAATTAAAGTTTGGCAATAAATTGTATTATATATATAGATTCAGCAAGGTACTCAAAACAACCATAATACAAATATGTACACTAAAAATAAACAATAATAGAGAACATTACTATAAAAGATTATTGCCACTCACTTTCATTTGTTTCTGTATCCAATAAACCCAAAAATAAGGAAACCATTGATAAAATACTACAGCAGAAAGTAACCAACCCACCAAATTGTTCATCTTTCCTTTTTAAGTTAAGACAACTTTACAACTACTTTATCACTAGCATCAATTTACACTTAAATCTACTTAATATTTACGGTGTCATTGCTCAGTCTTCTTCACTATTTGTAATTTAAAAAATATAATTCTGGTGTAAATAGTGATATTATTACCCTTGAATTACCTTTATGGAAAGCTAGTATTCCTTTAAAACACTTGAGCATAGGGTGAAACCAGAATTACCAGCCAATAATAGATGAACATTAGATGACTGTAATATGTAGAATACTCAATGCTTCATACACTATATAATTGGAGTCTTTAGAGAGCTAACTCTTATATTATGTATGACATGAAGGAGTTACATAAATAAAAATTCTATTAAAGTTCATCACACACATTTAAATAATATAATAACTTTCAGTTAGAGGATAAAATATCACAAAACAAGTAATAAAAACATTTTGTAAATGTAAAATGATGTACATATGCTAGTGCAAAAAAGAATGCAAAGAAAAATGCAGTGATAATACACCTATAAATAGATCACTACATGACTTTCAATATTACTGTATTTGGGAGTTGTATATTTCCTGAATATTATGCAGTTTATCATAATATCATGGTCATCTCATGTTAGGCATCAACGTAGTGTAACTAAGAGTTCATAATTTATGTACAAGGAAATCCAAGTTGAGCCAAACACACGTCTTGATTATTACAGACAACTAATAACATTCCCTATGAGGCTATTCAAATTGACCAACCTCGTAACCATTTTTTACTCGTGCATTTCAACATTATATTTTAATACTAAAAGTTGTGTGGGTATGATCTATATATATAGCTGTATCAAAACTACATTCTTGTTTGCATTATTTTTGGCACTACCAACCCTACATCATTTTACATTTTTAAAATATCCTTTGTTACTTTTTGTTCATTTGGAAAAATAAATAGTTACAGGGTAACATCCTGAAAGTAAATGTATTGCAGTTTCTCAGTTTGTTTTTTTTAATAATAAAAGTTATGACATTTAAACATCATTTTCGTAGAAAAATATGACATGACAGACATACAGTATGTACACGCACACACATACCTTCTTTTAACATCTTCAAACCAAACAGGGCAAACAGTGCTGTAGATATATAATGAGTATACGTTCTAGGAATGATGGTTGTAGCAAATCCAAGACATGCTAAAGTAATGAAAATAAAAATACTTTTCAGCAATGAATTACAAAAGTAATCTCTCTCAAATTATTTAACCATCACTAATTTTTAAAAAAGTGTGTGACAAACAAAGAGCATGACAAACACATAGGTCATTTGTTGGCAACATTTTTTAAAAATGCTTTGGGATATAATCAGCTACAGCTCTACTTACAAATGATCACCTAACATGTCATTTCTCCAAATCCAATCACTTGAGTATCATTTTGCAAGATATCATCTAAGAACCGTAAGAATTTCAATCCACTCAAGCAGTTTGAAGAAGTTACATACCATTAACAGTATGGATAAACGAGCACAACTGTAATGACGTGATACTGTTTTACCAATAAGTTAGAATTTCTCAGTATTTATTTATGGAAAGACAGAAAACAAGTATTTCAAATACTTATCATTAAAGATAAAACACATATCTTTAAGTTTTATTTCATATCATGTTTTTTTTACTTTTACAAAAATGTAATGTCTAATAACTCAAATAAGCCAAATACACTACCAAACATTAACAAAACTCTATGTATGTGGAAGAAAAACAATAAAATGCTTATCCGTTTGCTAAGAAGTTCAATGAATTGATATACGTGTTATGAAAAAATAACTGTTCTAATATTAAGAACACTAAATTTAATACATCGATGCATATACAGTGTTAGTTCAATTTTAATTTTTTGCAACCATAATTACATTTAGTAACATACATGTAATCCACCCTTGACTGCAGTTTAAACCCCTCAAAAAGTCATTGGTCACATACTGAAAGAGTTAGCCTTCTTCAAAGACAACAAAGAGGTGCTCACATACTCTGCAACTTACAATGGAGACGTCAGTCTTTCAGCACATACAACTGTCACTAGATATATTTTCACATTTCCATCTGGTTTTCACTTGCCTTCAATTATATGCAACTGATAGCTATTTATGACAGTGGGTTCCAAAATTCTAATGAAGAAAGTAGTCAGCTAAAGTTTCTACTAACCAGCAGAAACTGAAGCAAGATTGCCTATCAAAAGGATTTTCACAAATCAGGAAGACAATGTCCAATTCTTCAGGCATAGCTCAATAGAATATGTATAAATCTCACCCACAGAAGCCTTGTTGTTTCGTGTCACTAGTAATAAGTGACACACCATTAAAAGTTGTTTGATGAGCATTGTGTTTTTGTAACTCATACTCAGTTTTGTTGGTTGTTACATTAAGTAGATTTATGGAAAAATGGGTGACAAAAAAGACAGTTATTTATGGGTGAGAAGTTAAAAGAAAACTTTTAGTAAATAACTTACTTCAATATATACAGTATATTATTTAAATTTTAAACAATGTTTCATAGTATTTTACAAATTACAAGTAACAACATACACATACAGAACAGCTTTAGTAATACACATAGCAAGTTACAATGTGATCAGTTCAAAAACAATGTGCTACTGTTTGTTCATGTGTAAACACGCTATTTCTATTTGTCATTTGTTTTGTTCATTTTTTGGTCACCAATTCCAACCATATTACTGGACCCTTATCATACCAATGGTAAAACAACATTAAAATATTACAGAAACATTCAAAACTTCTGTACAAGTGTAATTTAGTAAAGGATTCTAGAAAATTATTTGACTAATTCATTATTCAGAAACTCTGTTTCAATTTAAATTTTGTTTAGGATATGCTTTGTTTGTTTTTTGAATTTCGCACAAAGCTACTCGAGGGCTATCTGTGCTAGCTGTCCCTAATTTAGCAGTGTAAGACTAAAGGGTAGGCAGCTAGTCATCACCACACACTGCCAATTCTTGGGCTACTCTTTTACCAATGAATAGTGGGATTGACCATCACATTATAACACCTCCATGGCTGAAAGGGCAAGCATGTTTGGCACGATGGGGATGCAAACCCGCGACCCTCAGATTACGAGTCGCACGTCTTAACACGTTTGACCATGCCAGGCGTTTAGGAAATGCAAAAATATTTATTTCAATATATAATTATGTACTTATGTTTCAGAGTTACGGAAACATTTCTGGTCTAGTTACAGGTCAACAACAAAAAAGCTTTAAAACAACTTTGTTTACTGCTAAGCTTGTTTCAGAGAACCTGTTCTAAGAAAGGAACTGCATCATTTCTAAGATATCTTTATCAGTGAACATTTCATTACTTTTAAAAACTAAGATTTTAACAATGAAGAACCATAAAGCAATTATTAACACCACTTCTTAAACAATTGTAAATTATCTGTAATTACTTCCATAAAATAATTATCATTCCCAACTGAAATATCTGAATTTCTTTTGTTTTTCCTGTTCATACACATAACTACCATAAAATGGAAAAGAAAATGATTGACATTTCAAATGATTATAGAGTTCATACAAAACAAAACAACTAAAGTTTTAATACTACTTAAATCTACTCAAGTGTTAATGATGTCTCTTTTAACACCTAAGTGCCTTCACTTTTTTCTTTACAAATTTTCAAAATTAACAGAAGCCATACTCTAGGCATATACATCAGCTGACCATCATACTCACATGTAGAATTAATGTACCTTAATGATATTCTTATACACTTATCTTGTGCATCTTGGAACTGGCATTTTTTTACACTATTGTTACCATGTGCTAATAATGTATTCTCTTCTCCTCCACTCATTTACACACTGAATTGAGATGACCAGTTGAAAGCTAAAATCAAAAAGTTGGAAGAATAATATTGAGTATCAAATTAATAGATCTGGACTTTGGAAACCTAAATGAAGACATCCTTCAACATGTCTTATTTCTTTTTAATTAAGATCCATCATGGTAACTTTTTTGAAAGGTTTATTTTTGATGTGCAGTTAACTTTCAATTATTTAAAACTTCTGCTGTACAGATAAGTGTAAATGTGAAAACTTTCTGCAAGTTTTTAATGTTTTGGTAGTAGAAGGTATTCTGTCACTTCGTTCTTTATTACCTTGTTTAAACACAAATATTCAATTTCATTGAAAGTTTTTCTCCATTTTTTTTATTGAAAGTTAAATCTGATAACTCATGATGTACAAAACCAATAGAAGAATGTACGAGCATACTATTAGTAAGTTACTATAAACAAACCATCCTTGATTAGTTATTTTGACATACTACATCAACACTTGGATAAATATGCTTGTTATAAATGTACATTCATATAAATGTTAAAACCTAAATCAGTTCAAACTGTACTCTTTATATTTAATTACAAAGGCTACCTTTTAACCAAGAAATAGGTTTTACTTTCATAGTTACAATGCCCTAAGAACTAGGTTTCACTTTCACAATTATAATGCTCTAATAGTTGAAAGTGTGGAACATTTTTATGTTTTACACAAAAATAATTACATACTTTACCTGAGAGAACAGTCATAACAATTAGTGCGGTTATGGCACCCAAAAATACTGTGACTCGAGGATGACGCATTGCCATAATGGCAGCAATAAAAAAGGTTTTGTCTCCCAGTTCAGAAACAACAATCACTGAAACTGATGCCACAAAGGCATGAACAAAATTTAGTTTCCCAGTCTTTCCAAATTTATCCAAAAATTTGCTGGGCTTTTTAAAATCACCCCCTTTCTGCAAAAGAAAAAAAAAATATATATATATATAAATATATTTCAACAAATACCATACATCTGTAAATTAAATACAAATAACTTATCAAAAATAAACATGTAAACAATACAAAAAGGCAAAGATTCCAGAATGTTTCAACCTAACTACCAACTCACAGGAGAATAACAATATAAAAAAAAAGGACTAGTGCAATCATGCATAGAACGGGAAAATATTCCAATTCATAAATGTTTATAAACTTCTATATATCTTGTCTTTTTGTTATGTTAATTTGTGTTATTTGTTATCTCACTTTCATTCATACAAGTTACAATAATGACTAGGAAGAGAAGTTATCTGCTTGGAGGCTTAAATTTTGTTAATGGAAAGAACTTTGACCTCAGGTTAATAATTACCTGAAGACCTTGGGATGAAACATTTGTTAGAACAAAGAGTTTAATGTACTGATCCTTTGCTTTGGTACCTAATTACAAATAATTAGTGAAAGCTTGTTTGTTTGTTTTGAATTTTGTGCAAAGCTACACGAAGGCTATCTGCCCTAGCTATCCTTTATTTAGCAGTGTGACACTACAGAGAAGGCAGCTAGTTATCACACCATCCACCACTAACTCTTGGGCTACTCTTTCACCAACAAATGGTGGGATTGACTGTCACATTATAATACTTCTATGGCTGAAAGAGCAAGCATATTTGGTGTATCAATGGATTGAAACCCATGACCTTCAGATTATGAGTCAAGCTCCCTAACCACTAGGCTGTGCTGTACTGAAAGTTATCCAACTTAAAAAGACAATATGCCAAATTGTCTTTCATACTCCACTAGTTATGGCCTGATATCATAAGAGTACTGTAAAGTATGATAATTTTATTTAGCTTTCTGTGTGTGCAAATGTTGTTGGCCTGAGAATGTTAGTTAATGAAGAATGATGTGGGTTTGAGAACAGGACAAGTCTTGCAAAAAACAATAAACTGGAGCTACTAAGACGATCACAACAGAGATTTGTATGCTTAAAAATAAATCCTAGGTAGCACCAATGATGGGGTTTCATTCTTAGAAAACTATATTTCTGATCCAAGATAATATTTTGCTCCAATACAGTATGAATACTCCTAACAGCTGTTGCACAGATTCTACAATAACATGACTGTTTTTTGTTTAGAAATACTACAACATACCAACAATCACTCTCTTTCACAAGTAAGACTGTGTACATCATGTATACTATATCATAAAAAAAATAGGGTTACGTATTTAAAAATATTAAGTATTTCTAAGAACTAAATTTTCTGTAACTGCTATAGTTTCACAACATGCAATCATACATTATACATAGTGTACTATTCACCAAAGGCTACAAAATTATTAATATTTCATACATACACAAGTTGCATGCTGTAGATTTAGCCTAAAAATTTATTCATCTTCACATTAAAAGACTAGTATGGAGAGATGAAATTATAACAACATTCAGAAAGTATCCAACTCAAAGGATGCAAAACTTATGGTGGCAAATTTCCATTTTACTCTGTTGAATACCCTAATATTAACAGTTTCTTATCAGAATGTTAGTAAAATCTCATACAAACTAGCAGACATAAGTAGCTAGTTTAAATAAATACATAAATACAGTGTATATGTTACAAAACTATACAGTAAACATTTGCCTACGTTTAAAACACATTCCTCTCACATAATAGTTTCTCTTGTTTAATGCTGCCCTCTATACGTAAAATTTTTTAGTTGCTACTAGCTTTGAAAATACCATTTACCCCATGTTTAACATGGTTCTGCTGAGTTTTCACATGCAAATAAACAGACACCCTCGACCAACAGACACAGGTTATTCCCTCTGCACCATTCAGCTTAACCTTCACTTTAAGATAAGGCACAAAAAATGCATCAGAGGTGGGAAGGAAATATAACAGGAGGTAAGTATCTATGAAAAATATATTTCTCTCCACTGAAAATATTGATTTCCAGTACATTATCTTACCTCCTTTCACATATTAGCTAGAATCCCGTAATGATGAAATGGAGGGACCAGAACAAAAGCTACCTAAGATAAGCACCCTTTAGAACGTACTTGAAGAATGGTAACGATGTGTAAGCTCTGTTTGGAGAGGAACACGCATAAAAGACCAGTCACATACTACGAGGGGTGCAAGGGGGTGCTCCACCCTGGGTGACAGCAAGGGAACGGAATGCTATTGGAGAGTTGAAATACCAATACAAGTTTTCAAACCATAAAAAAAATTTGTCAAAGTAAGAAAAAAAACAAAAAAAATGTTCCAACTATTACAATAGCTTGATGTTAATTTCCATTATAAAATAAATTTTTATTGTTATTGACAATACGAAACAATACAAAACTTACAAATGAAAAATTAAATATTTGATGGAAATTACATCGAAAGGGGAATGTTTACTGTTCACTTGACACTGTGACTCCACATACATGATGTATGTTTCATTAAACAATTGCAATAAAGCTCAAAGTGCTGGTGTTTTACAATAAAGGTATTTACACAAGTGTCCAGTAGTCTTTAACCATGTGGTATCATAGTGGTATTTAAATTTTTATAAATGCATTGTTGTGATGTAATAATACCCAGTAAAAGTATCATCATGATGTTACTGAAACTCGTGTTTATGAATGGTAGTCCTTGTGAGAACTGGTGATCAGAAAAATCATACACAGAAAATCACACTTTGCACTAAACTTTAGACTCAACTTTTTGTCCTTCAACCATGGCTGCTGAAGTAATGATGATGTGTGTAACTCAGCAAGTTTTTTTAAATCAGAAGTGATATGATTGCATAATTTTTAATGCAACTACATGGTGATGCTAAGACAAAGAGGGTGATGATGTGACTGTATGGAGATGTGTTAATGCTTACGTGCTTAATAGATTTACATCAACTACAGTACTATTCTATATTGAATTACTACAAATGCTTATCTTCTTAGTGCAATCATCTTAGTTTCAGCAATTTTACAATGTCCAGTGAAATATCATTGTATATTTAGTATGTTGTTAATGCTTACTGCTTAATAAATAATGATATCAATTATAATAGCTAACATATTTGTTTGTTTAGAATTAAGCACAAAGCTACACGATAAGCTATCTGTGCTCTGCCCACCACAGGTACTGAACCCCTCTTTTTTTAATAATCGGTAAGAATCCGCATACATACTGTTGTATCACAGTGTAGAGAGGGGGCAGACAGCATTGAACCATACTATATTGAACAAGTGTTAATGCAATAGTATTGATAATTAATTGTCTCTACTTATCTGGGTTGATAATTTGATAACTCAATAGGTATCTGGTTGGAGTTCAGGAGTTGTGTTTACGCTTAACTGCCCCTCAAAAAAAAAAAAAAAAAACTCACAGACAATTTGTTCAGTTACTGTATATCAAATCATAATAGTTCATACTTGTTATGCCAAAATCAGCATTGCAGTTCCTGGAGTTTATTGTGAAATGACATTTTTGTGAACCTCTGCCAAGCTTGTCACTGTATTTGAGGGCTCAGTATGGTCAGGTGGTTAAGGCACTTGAGGGTCGCATGTTCGAAATCCCATCACACCAAGCTTGCTCATCCTTTCAGCTGTGGAGGCATTATAATATGACAGTCAATCCCACTATTCGCTGGTAAAAGAGTAGCTCAAGATTTGGTAATGGATGGTGATGACTAGTTGCCTTCCCTCAAGTCTCACATTGCTAAATTAGCAATGGCTTGTGCAAATAGCTCTCATGTAGCTTTGTGCAAAGTTAAAAATAAACACTGTATTTGAGATTCTTTACATAAAAGATATTTTCTAAATTGAAATTTATAAAAAATACCTTTTGCTCAATCATAAGTCAGACAAAATTGACAAAGCTGTCTTTAATTTCAGTTGAACAAGAATGTGCAAAGAAGGTGAATTTTGATGAGGTCATTAATCAATTTGCTGAAATTAAGGATCAATAGCAAAGACTGTGAATCTCCCCTCTATTTACCTTTGAAGAAGAAGTTAAGCATCGAGACTGTATTTCCTGTGTTTTTTATATAAAATAAAATGAAGTTTGTTTGATTTTTGAAATTTTGCGCAGAGCTACATAAAGGCTATCTGCACTAGCCATCCCTAATTTAGCAGTGTAAGACTAGAGGGAAGGCAGCTAGTCATCACCATCCACCACCAGCTCTTGGGATACTCTTTTATCAATGAATAGTAGGATTGACCATCACATTATAATGCCCCCATGGCTGAAAGGGCGAGTATGTTTGGTGCAAAGGAGATTTGAACCCACAACTCTCAGATTACAAGTCAAATGCCTTAATGCATCTGGCCATTTTAGGCCATAAAATGATTATCTGTTCACTGAATTTTTAATGTTCTACATTTTTCTTATTTCCAATGTGCTCATGATAGTACTGTACTATTTAAAAATCTACTTGCAAACATAGTATATTTTTCTGTGTTTAAAATTTAAAATTATTTATGGGAGGAAGTGCCAAAGAAAGGATCTTCCCCAGTTGCCAAACAATCTAGGTACACTCTTGTGGGAGACAACTGTACCAGGCATACTTTTCACCCAGAGGTAATAAGTGCTGCATAAATGAGAACATCCATAAATATAGACATGTCAGTTAGTCCAGTTCAACATCCAATGCAAACACCCAGGAATGAACATCTTAGTGACGGCAAGATGGAAGGTTTCCAGTGAAGGTAGTTATGGTGCAAAAAAAAAAAAAAAGTGTTCTACAGTGTAGAATGACTAAGGTGAGTCAGACTGCATACTCAGTTGGTCAACTCCTGTCCAAAACCAAGTTGACTTTGTTATTCAGCATCTGTTCTGCAGTAGAAAGAGATTCCAAACCGTTTTCACCTCAAGGCTATGAAATGGAAGATGTTCCATTCTCTCTGACTAGATAGGGCACATATGCACCAATTCTTAACCAACATTATACACTCAGCAACTGGATATCTAAATGCCTGTAGGAAAGGAAATATCACTGTGGAAGTTAACTCAAATTCAAAAACAACTGGATTTCTGATTCCTGGTTAGCTCAGTGAGATATCAAAACGTGTTGTGACCTGCAAGTGGTATTCTGGAATTATCCCAACAAAAATGAAAAAGAGTACCTGTCCTTTCTTTCAGTTACTTGGAATTTCAAACTCCCACACCTCAGTTTGATAGTGAAGGTATGTCATGGGTATTCCCTCCCAATCAATTAATACATCAAGTCTGTGATAGGATGAGGGGCTCACAACTAATACGTGCATGACGTCTTATGATGGCTATTCCAGATCTAGCTTAAAACCTACCATCCAGAAATTGATATCCAGGTGATAGTAGGATAAGGAGTCCTTACCAGAGAGGTGAAAGTTCACTTTGGTTGATTTAGTCCAACTTATAAATCAGTGGAAGGAACAACACCATCAACACCATTCTTCTATCTGCTAAACGGAATTGAGCATATTCAGGAGGAATTATCCATGGTCAATGAATAGAAACAAGTAAACAGTAAAGATTCCCATACTACACCCTAAGAAGGAGGGAAAGTTTAGTAAGGAGTCCAGAAGAATTCTGACACCAGAGACTACACAATGGGTGATCATAGAAAATCCATTTAAAAAAGTAGATTGCCCTTGTATGTGTGTGTGTACTCCAGTGCTTATAGGCAATACAGTGCAGGTATTTTGGCTAAGAGCCATTAAAATATCTGAAGATACACTACCAATAACAGAAGTGATCCTGTAGAAGAAAAAGATAAACTTATGAATTCACAATTGAACCATCACTAACTTAAATAGCATTAAAAAGATTAATGGCCTTTAAAATACCTAAAAACATTTTCAAGGTGGACAGTGTTACCAATACCAATAACACTGTATAACGTTACAGATAAACCTTGAGGCAGAACATGTTTAAAATGGTGCTGTTGTTGAGAGTCATAACAACAGCAAGAAAGTAAAATGTGGCTTATTGTGACCTGAGTGTCACACAGATGACACACTGGTGTATCAGTTCCAGATAAAAGAAAACGATGAGTGAAAAAGTGTGACCAATAAGTAGTCTAGTTAGAACAGCTTCCTCTTTCTGATCCTTATGGAAGCAAGACGGCCAATATAGGGTTTTATTTGGAAAAGCTTGTATTCACATTGCTCACTCCAAGTTGACTGCCAGATGGCACAGAGCTAAGCCTTCAATACAGGATAACAGTCTATGTATGGAACAGGCACAGCAGTGATAGTGCCAGAGCTGGCAGATATAGCAGCGGTGTCGACGAGCTCATTTCCTCAAATACCAACGTGGCCCAGTATCCAGAAAAACTGGATAAAAGTAGATGATAAAGAGAGATAGGCCAGTCAGTTTTGAACATCAGCAAGAACAGGGTGTGAACTAACATGAAGCTATTCCAGGGCCAGTAGAGAACTAAGTGGGTCAGTTTAAATAGTGCAGTTTGTGTTCTGCTTAATTTCTATGGGATCCAGGGCAAGAAGAATGTTGTACAGTTCAGCAGTGAACGCAAAGAGCTGTAGAGGGGATTCCGTGTGCAACCACCAAACCACAACAAACTGTGGTAGAGCCCACACCTGATTTCTAACCATCTGTATAAAAGGGAATGGAAGGATGGTTCAAAAGATGTTCAGCAAATAGCAGACAGTATTTTCAATCGGGAGTGTCTGCTTTTCTCAGATAACTTAAAGATAGGTCACATTTGGAAATTAAAAAGCTATGGTGCAATGGACTAACCAGTGGATACAGCAATGTTATCCAAAGATAGATCCAATTCATCCAACTGTGCCTGGATATGAAGGTCAAAAGAAGCAATGGCAGATCGTCTGTTCTGATAAAGTATGACTCACCAAGGGAGAAGAACACAGCCCCAGAGGGGATGCTTTGCTAAGGAATGAAGTTTTGAAGAATAGAGTAAAGACAGTTGTAAACAGTGCAGGTGCAAAGAAGATTCATGAAACTCTTATGTATAAGCTCTCAACTGGAGAAGTGCAGAAAGTCCCAGTGCAGTGCCAAAGTCCTTGATGATGAATGGGGTCCAGCATCTTTAAAACCGAGGTTCTGGCATAGCCATAGAGCAGTGATCCATAGTCAAATTTCGATCAAAAAAGAGCATGACATACTTTTAGCACAGAACATCGATCCTCTCCCCAAGTGGGGGTGGAGAGGACATGGAGGATGTTCAGTGCTCTTGTACATTTGACCCATAGCTGCTTAATGTGTGGTATGAAGGTCAGCTTATGTTAAAAAATAAACCCCAAAAACTTGGTCTCAGGGACTACAGGCAGTGGGCAGTGCAACTTCACCGATACGAAGTTCAGGATCAGGGTGAATACCCAGTTGGCAGTAAAAGGGCATGAAAACGGTTTTAGAGAGAGATAAATTAAAAGCCATTTGCTGTGGTCCACTTGAGGGCAGTTTGTAGCTGCTGCTCAATATATCTCATGTTCAACGATTGACACGAGATGTGAAAGTCGTTGACAAAGAGCTCATTTGCATCAGTGAGAGGTAGTTGTTCAGTGATAGCATTTATCTTTATACTGAAAAGTGTGACACTCAAAACACAGCCCTGAGGGACTCCAAGTTTCTGTAGAAAGGAATGGAAGTGTGTTGACCCACAAGAACTCAGAATCACCTGTCTATTAAATTTTTTTATAAAAATGGGCAAATGCCCACATAACCCATTTATATGGACGTCTCACAAAATGCCATACTTCCACGTTGTGTCATGTTCTTTCTCAATGTCAAAGAATATTGATACAAGATGTTGTCATTTGAGAAAGGCTTCTCTGATTGATGTTTCTAGTCGAATCAGGTGGTCCAAGGTAAAGTGCTGTCGTCAGAACCCACAATGGGTGGACAAGAGGAAGTTGTTTGATTCGAGGAACCAAACAAGATGAGCATTAACCATCCTCTCTAAAGTCTTACAAAGACACCTTGTCAAAGCAATAGGATGGTAGTTTGAAGAAATCTTGGGTTCTTTCCCAGGCTTAGAGAAAGGTAGGATAATAGCCTGAAGCCAGGCATCAGGAAAAACATTCTCCAGTCAGATCCAGTTAAAAATAATTAGAAGAATATCAAGAGAAGCAGGAGATAGATGGTGCAGCATATCATAGGGTGCATCATCTGGTCCAACCGATGTACTGCCAGACTGATGAATGGCCAGTTTCAATTCCACCAGTGTAAAGGGACAATTATAGTCACAGAGACAATCAGCTCAAAAGGAAAGAGGTGATCACTCTGCCTGAGTCTTGATGGTGGAAGAAAAAGCAGAAGTGCTAGATACCCGGCAAAAGCTTTCACCAAGAGTATAGGCAATACTCTGGATATTAGCTACTTCCTGGCCATCAGAGAGTAAGATCAAGAGAGGTACAGAATTGTATTGCCCACTGACCTGTCAAATTTTGTCCCATATAACTTTGGAACTGGTGGTAGAAGATATGCCAGTTGTGAACTTAATCCAATATTCCTTCTGGCTTATCCACTGAGCATGTGCACGGACCCACTGGAAAACGATGCAGTTTGAAAGTGTGGGATATCTATGGAAAGTATCCCAGGCCCATTTGTGAGCCTTCCGTGCCATGTGGCAGGCAAGATTTCACCACAGACGAGGATATAGTGGAAAATATGTCAAGGTTTTAGGAATACATTGAGCAGCTGCTTGTATAATACAGTCAGTTACCGCTGCCACACAGTCATCTATTGATGGCTGACAAATGATGGAAGGATCAAGTTCTGTGAGAGCAATAACAATGGGCCAGTCTGCCTGATCCAGCTTTCACTAGGGCACGCAGGTTGGGTGGCATCAACCATGGTCAGTCTCTTTCAATCTTATAGGAAAATGATCACTGCCTCATGGGTCATTGTCAACTCTTCATGAAAAATGGGAGAATAATTAAGGGGAGCACACTGAGAGATCAACAGCAGTAAATGACTGACTAAATGTATGAAAATAAGTAGAAGAACCAGTACTGAAAAGAGAAAGGTTGTGATCAGAGAACATACACTCTGCAGAGCAACACCTCCTATCAATAACAGCACTTCCCCAAAGGTGATGATGTCCATTAAAGTCCCCCAGGATTAAAAATGGAGATGGCAACTGTTCAATAAGAGCATCAAGGTCTGATTGATCATATGTCTCTCCAGGGGACAGGTAGAGAGAACAAACAGTGATCGTATGACCCAAGGAAACATGGAGAGCTATGGCCTCCCAGGGTGTGTTGAGTGACAAAGACAGGGTGGGTACATGCTAATCAACCAGCAGTTTCACCCCTCCATGCACTTGTCCATCACACAGCCTGTCATTTGTGTACAAAGAAAAGGTGACTGTATTGGCAGGTTTCAGACATATTTCCTGTAAGAAAAGACACACAGGATGGTAGGAAGCAATCAGTGTTTTTATGTCATCCAGATTAGAACGTAAATCTCGACAGTTTCATTGTATCAAGGTGGCCATTTTTAATGATGTGAAGGTGAATTGGCTGAAGAACCCTTCTGTTTATGACCATGTCTTTTTTCTTTACTGTCCTTATTCGAGGAAGGTCTATTGACCTCCACGGATCCTGCCCTGGGTTGACTGGGCAGGTCTTTGTCGTTGGAAGGAAATTCCAGTGACTGAAGATGCAAATGAATGATTGTTTTGCATCTTGGGGTGGGAGAATAAGATGTATCTGAGGAAATGCCTGTACCTGGAACCAAAGGATGTGGATCTTGGGGTTTGTTGGAATGTATGGAAGGGACAGAGATGGGTGTAGAAGTTGATTCATCAACTTTTTTAACCATGGAGGTCAAAAGGCTTTTCATTTGTTTTGAGAATGATTTTCTTGGAGGCACAGAGAGATCTATCTGCACTCTCACTGTAGTTGTGGAACAAAGTGCAGCAGCATAAATCCAAGATGAGATGGTGGACAGCAATTTTCTAGCCTCAGGACAAGTAATGTTATGAATCATTTTCAAATGCTGCACCTCTTTTTCTTCCAACCATTTAGGGCAAGAACAAAAATAGGATGGGTGAGAGCCATTGCAATTGACACAATGTGGGTCTATTTCATACTCATAGGCATCATGGTCCTTGCCACCACGACAAGCGCATGTCAGGGAACCACAACATGACGTCTTTGAGTGACTGAACATCTGGCACTGGAAACATCGGAGAGGGTTTGGAATGTACGGCCATACCATGCAATTAAGATAACCTGCCTTGATGGTGGCAGGTGCACATGGTGATGTAAATATCAGAACAAAGATACTGGTCAGCAATGTAACTATCTTTGTAAGTGGAGATACGCTTCACTGCAGAAACTCAAGTGGAGAAACCAGCATGAATCTCTGACTGAGGGATGTTCTTCAAATCCCTCTCAACAATAACTCCTTGTGATGAATTCAATGTAGCATGAGGGGTAACTTCAATAGGTACATCACCACTTGCCTTTGAATTCAAGAGAAGTTCACTGTGTTGAGATGTGGATCTTTCCACCAATACATCTCCATATTGAAGCTTCTTTACTGACTTTGGAGAGCCAGCAAGCCCCTACAGTCTCTTCTGAATAAAAAAGGGGGACATTTGCCCTAAAGGTTTCTCTGAAAGAGAATGTAGGATAAGAAAATGAGGTACAACAGGTGGTACAGATGTTGAAGATTGCTGCTCAGAAACTTCAAGACGTGATCGTTTACCTATTGACTGTTTTTTCACTATTTTATTTAAAATTTTATATGGAGGATCCATAGAAAAAAAAAGGAAATTTCGGTGCCCAATGACTCCACCTACCATGGAGTCCTACGATGGGATGCACTACAATGTCAAGCAAGAACACTGCAGCAATACCAGGGTTTTGTGAGCACTATACCAAAACACCAGCATCAGACACAATGTCCACAACACCTGTTGAGAACTTCCAACACTGGTATTTCATTGACCCTAGCCCAAGTGGACCAGCCGACTGACCCAAGGGGGACCACCCATCTACAGAACTTCAAAGCCAAAGTGGTGTGTTAGGGTTAAACCCCTCAACCACCAGGATCCTCTCCTCCCCTTCATGGGTTGCCACCCATGGCAAACATGTGGGTGGATGTTTATATCCCAGAGGAGGTAAACTGAAAAAACAGAACCTTCCCTGGGAGGTCTCCTCACCACATACAGGAATCCACACCAAAGGGAAAGTCTGAGAAATGACATTTAAAGTAGTAGTAGTTGTGACTCAAAATTCCAAATTTATGGTTCGGTAAAGATTATTTCACCAAATTAAATAGCAAAAAAAAACAAACTACAAAAGTTAAGTTTACTTCAGCACAAGTTATAACAGAAACGTTAAACTCTTTCATATTATTACTTCAAGAAGAAAAAATTAAGCAAGCACAAGTGTGAAATAAAAAACAAAAAAAAAACATGAGAGAAATTCAAGAATGTGTGAACATGGTAGTGCCTCAACAAGAAGTGAAGATTAGGCTGAATAATACAGAGGTAGTTACCTGCACCAGAACAGTGTATCCAACACCCTACTGATGGAAGGTTTCCACAAGTTTATTTTCATACAAAAATGCAGAATAATATTGAAGATGGGGTAAATGGAAGTTTTAAGGTTTAGTGGCAGGCAAAAAAACTTGTACATATAGAGTGCAGCACTGAATGAGAGTAGCTGTCATGTAAAAAACAGGTAAGATATAGTGTCAGAAGTCATTATATAAATATTTAAGTCACTCTCCACATTATCCACAAAATATAAATATATGTTTATGTGTACATTTACAAACATTCATGACCGCTTTATAAAATGAAGAAACACACTAATTTTCATCACTTTAACACATATTCAACACAATAATACATGACACATCAGCACTTTGATTTTCATGACACTGCAAAGTGCATATAAAAAGAACTTAAATTAACAATTTTTATATAAAGTATACTTAAATCCAAAACTTGCTAAATACCAGGCATCAGTCTGCAAAGGCAACCAAACAAATTTTACCTGAAGTCTGGGAATTGTTAATGAATTTTCTAATAAAACAGAAGTGCATTTTTGTATATTCATAAGTATTTTGGAAATAATTAAACATTACTGAACAGAATGGTACATTATTTTATTTTGCAATAACAATTTAAATACTACAAAGTAAGTCCAAAACTGGTATAATTCTCCAGACTTTTAAACTTTTTGATGTTGACAAGAAGATAGCTCTTGTTGTTAAAACACAGTTGAAATGATTTGTACTGATTTTATGCCACACAGAATGTACTGTATAATTAGTCCTTCAAAATTTTGTATACATTCAATCCCAAGGTTTTCACATCTACAAGGAATATTGCATAACTTGCATAAAATTGAAAATGGGAAAAAAATTTCTTGACACAAATTTGGGGATATTACTCTTGTCCACTTACTGGGTTAAGCTACTATTCAGTGTCATAGTATTTACTGCTGACTCTTACATGTCCAAGATATTTTGTTACATCTTTTTATAACCATTACCATTTTTGATAAAATACACATACATGGGCTGTAGTGTGTTAGATGGTTTCTTGATGATGAGAAACCCACTTAAAATAAAACAGAACGGCTGGTATGGGTATTAACACTTTTATTGATAAGGAGAGAAAACGTTTCGACCTTCCTAGGTCATCTTCAGGTTAAGAAAGAGAGTTTCTCTCCTTATCAATACAAGTGTTAATACACATACCAGCCATTCCGAGATACATTGTTAGAAAGTTTGTTAAATATGAGCATTTATGACTTTGTTTAGATTCTTACCCTAATATAAAATCACATATAAATTTTCTATATAGATCTAATCCTACTATAAAGAACAATTATTAGCAAGACATGAAAATGCTATTGAGCCTCTCAAGATCACCTCTCCATCAACTAAAACTGTCCATTAAAGCATCAAAACAAAACTATGGGCTGTTCTTTATATTTTCATATTAATACAATAAAAGATGAATAAATTTAAATTACAAGTGTGCATATCATTATAAAACAAACAAACAAGTTTATAAAAACAGATCTGTATGTGGACTTCCACATCTTTCACTTCCATTATTACCTTTAATTACCAAACTAACTTGCATTTCACACAGCTTTTCATTCATTACCCAAACAGATCCTCCATAAGCAAATTATCAGCCTTAGTTGCTTGAATTCTGCAAGTGCCAAATCCATACCTGTCTCTCTAACTAGCTAAATTACTTAAAAACAGGTGTCATTCTGCTAAGTTCTGTACTCCTTTCAACATATTAACTTTACCATAACTAAGACGATCAAAACTGTAGAAAACAGCAACACCTCCTCTTGTTTATATATACGACCCTGGAAAACTTTATTACACAATGTGCAAACCCCAGCTTTGTAAAAATTTTATCTTGAGGCACGTAGATATGCAATAGGGGTCACAATATTCCCCTTTCACCTCCATTTTTCATCATAAAAATTATTTTTATCCATTTGAATGTACAGAAAAAAAAAAAAGAGCAACTGAATTTGTTTCATGTAGTGGAGCAAAATGAAGATAAAAATGTCACAGACAGATTTGACATTTACAGAGTATTTCACACGTTTTAGTCTTTGCACAAAAAACAACTCAACAGAAATTACTATACACGGCTGCACATTGCTTATACCTACCATGCACTGTCATCCCTACTAATTGTTGGAACCCCAAGTGAGCACTGGCACCATGGGAAATTGACTAGTTTCTTTAATTAACCTTCAGTATCTATTTCCTCACCACAACCATATCTCTTCAATGCTTCATTTCTTTATCACAATATTTTTAAACAATAATTATCATTTCATAAAACTATAACATTTTTTACAAATTTTAATATTCTAAATACATCACTTATTATTCTCAATATAAGAATTTTTTTTTACATTCTACTCCAAACCATAAAACTTTTTAGGTTCTTTAAAGTTAAAGAAACCATCTCAACTTTATTAAACCTTAGTTATTAGCTCAATTAATACTACAGCCATTCTTGAGGCTGTCTGAAACAAAGTACATTAATGAACAATAATGAAAATCCCAAAACAGGCTAATTCAGGTATTCCACGAGATAAGATGTTCCAATCAATGACAATCAAAATCTTACTCTGTAAAGTTGCACTGTGGTGTGCTTTACTAAGACTTAAAAAATATATATATATGGCATATTTTTGCACAGAAGCAAGCAGAGTATACAAAAACATAGGAAGTATGGATTTAGAACTTATACACTGTCAATGTTTTGAAACTGGGACAGAACTGGTACCAAAGGGTTATTTGTATGAAGAAATAAATTCATGAGGAATAAATCTAGTTATGTATGGCTAAACATTGATACAAAAGTGAGATTCTTTATTAAAATCAACAATATAGCAGAAAAAAAAAACACACCTTAGAGCTCAGAGCTGTTGATTAACAAATATACCTAGTTTTAAAACGGATTGTATAGAGAAAAGCATATTACGATACAAGTTCTTAATTTTTCAAATTTTAACACCTGCCATACGAGTCAGTCTAGCATCATGATGTGGATCCAAAGGAATAAGTCATTCTGGAAAGGTTTGGGATGTTTTGATTAGACAAAAAGAAATTTTTTTGAAACTATTTAAGGTACAGATTACTGGACAAGACCCATAACCTAACCCATGACTACAGGGATAACATGAGGTAGTTAACATGTAAATGTAAAGTATGATGATGTAGCAATGAAACATGCTTGAAATGTGAGGTTAGGAATGTGAAGTTTTAAGCATAGAGATTAAGCTAAACTATGGGTCCGGATCAGATGAGGGAAGAACTTATTTGAAGTGATCCTAATCAATTTGAAATACCAGCTGAATTGGAGATTCATCAATTGATTTCTGTAATGACAATGAAACAAAAAATGGACACAATAGTTTCATTAATGATCTTATAAAAAGGGGATTGGAATCATTTACAAGAAATCATTAGTTTCAATATTCTGTGAAACTAAAGCCACATTATAAAACCGGTACAAAGTTGAAATTGCAACAGATGCACAATGCATTACAAGGCAATTTCCTTAGCAATTCTCATTTTAAAAACACCATTTTTGCAATGAAAATAAACTATTATTGTACTACCACAGTATAATCCATATAAATTTCATGATGTCATATTTTCCTGAATATTTAGTTGTTTTCATTTTATTTTAAGGGTTTTGCCAAACTTCATTCATTAATTGAGATCTATTGAAATAATCTTGAATTACCAGTTTCTGAAATGATTCCCGTGAACCATGCTAGACTCAGTACTAAAAGATGATGGGCTGGATCATGTGCCAGGTGTTAACTATAAACATTTACTGTACCTATTTATTGATATGAATATTGATTAGTGTCTCATAAAATAACCAATTAATATAAATTACAATTAAATTAATTAATGTCATTAAAATCATCAACTTGAAAGTGTTCCCAGTTGCCACTGTTTTTAAATATTTCAACTAGCCAGTAATCAAAATTATACTCAAATTGATTAATTTTAATTAAAATTAAGTATTCTGATTATTATTATTTTCAATTCTTACAATAATCCAAATAAATTATTGCCACTGTGTTTGTTTGTTTGTTGTTAATCAAAAAGTTTAGTGCTCTGTCCATCCTGGGTATCAAAATTCAGTTTGTAAAGTTTTAACAGTTTGTGTGAAAATCTTTTTCTTTTTCCCTTTTTCTGAAATCATCTGATGAGAATAACCAATTAGTTAAATTTAATCAACTAATGAGCTCCAAAATGAACTAATTTATCAAATTACACTAATAGTCCAGCTCTAATCATTATTTTGAGCTATCAAGTTCTGCAAAACAATGATCATCAACCATTTTGCTATGAGCTGAATGTAATATACATATTTGCACAAGTTAAGTATTTGCACAATAACTTTTGATATAGCATGTGTATTTTCACAAAATTTGGTAGATGTTTAGTCTTGGCTGTTTCAGTGGACTAGTATATTGTAATATAGTCACATTTCAATTATTATATACTGTATGTATGTACATACATTATTACTATTTAGAAATAAATTATTAAACTTATTTTTATTAAAATATAGAACAACAAATCAAGAAGTAAAGCAAACAATTATTTCTTCTTACTATAAACTTTGTACTTGGTAGCTCCTGGACACAAGTTGCTAAGCCTTTTAAAATTTTGCAGTAGGAGAATATCGAACAAAAATTTTTTTTGCTAGGTTTTATATAAATACAGTTAAAAACCAAAAAATAATAAATAACTACACTGACATAATAGAATTATACTATAATTTATTAAGCTTAATAACTAAGTTGCATTTCACTTTAAAAAAAACTTGAAACTTTGAGCAGACTAAAGACACAACCTACATCCTTGAAATCTGGGATCGAAAGAACCTGGTAGCCTTCTGACATATTCAAATGGCTAACAAAACCACTCTGGGGACATTTTGAGCTGTGAATTGGTTATTCACATATCATATATGTTTATTTGAAGGACTGTTTTCAAAAGTGGAAAGAGTTGAACAGGGTCACCATGTTTGATTTAGTACATAAGCCACATCTCAGCAAAATAAAAAGATACTAGATTCTTATTTTATATTCTAGCTTGATAATATTAGTAATTTGGGCTCCTGATTTGTATGAAACTACAGACTTAGTATTTTGACATCACAAACATTTAATTTTAAACAATGCTACATTCAACATACTATGTTATATTTAGATATATTCTTTTAATATTTACTTTTAAATTGAGAAATTAACTTTATATTATTAAAATTTAAATTATAATCTACAATTTGATTCCAAACTTATTGACATAAAGTCGTAAAATAGTAGTTCAATAAAATTTTGAATGCAAGACAACAAATGCAATAGCATGGCCTTTGACCTGTGGCAAAAGGGTTAAATCACAAATCAGCTTTAAAGTTATAATCACATAATAAAACTGGTAATTTAACAAAAGTACAAAGGGCACCATATACATCTTTCTCAACATCTGTGTCTTTTTTCTTACTACATATTAACTCTCTCTTTTTCAGTTCCCCTCAGTGGACTCAGCAGATAGCCCAATGTGGCTTTGCTACAAGAAAACACACACTCTTTCTTTCCAATTGTGTACTAAATTTGAATAATTACATGACCCTAACACATTCCAGTTTGTCAAAGTCTTTATTTTCATGTCCCCTGCTGAGACAGTGGTGAGTCTTTGAGTTTAAAAGGCTAACATCAGGGGTTTGATTCTCCTTAGCAGACACAGCAGATAGTCCAAAGTGGATTTGCAATAAGAAAAACACATACACTGTATTTTAGCTTCACAATACTTCTACACTAAGATAAATGCAACTCTAGTTTACCTCATTTAATTCATCTGGATAGTCAAATTTTACTGCATTTTCATGGTCCAGTTGTGAATCAGGACTGTGTATATTAATGTTTTCATCTTCTGACTCCTCACCCATAACAGGTCCAAACACATCACACAACAAAATGAAAACTAATCCAACTGAAATGATTAATTTCAGCTGATGCATAGTCAATGTTCCAGCACATTCCAAGAACCTGCATGCTGAAAATTTCTTCACAATGAGCATTTTCTTTCTGTTTATTTTCTGTAAAAATAAATTAAAAACAAAAACCTTTTACATAAATCCTAACACATAAATACATGATTTCTACTAAATTAACAAATCTGTATTATTTACTATGAATGTCTCAGCCTCACACCCATCATTACAGATTAGATAAATAACTTTTTGTAAATACTCATGATGCAAGTACATTGGTGATAAAATATTTAGAATAATGACAATGTATAAACAGAAATGTATGATCAAGTATGATACCTTAGAATAGTTATGGACAGTGAAATGTGCAAGTTCTAATAATGTGTATCATAACCATTACATCTGGCTAAAAAATAACATCAATAGTTATATGTCTAGTTTATTGAACTGTAGGTTAGCAGGATTAAATAAGGCTAAAAGTTATTATTAACACTAATGAAGTCCAGTCAAACTGCATCTCTGTTACTAGTGGTGTACATCAAGGGTCAGAGTTTGAGTCTTTGTTCTTCCTTTTTACCAATACTGATAAGAGCACTGTTAATAAAATTTGGTAATGAAATTTAACTACTGGGTATTTCTAGCTATACTGAGACAGCCGAGATACTATGTAATCACTGTTAGTGTTGAGTTGGACAAATATCTTTTAATAATATTTAATTATAATGAGCACATGATACAGCATGTGATTTATCACAGTTAAGGTCACACACTCAATAATAACATGGATGTGAACTAACTCAAAACTGCGACTGAAACAGTGAAGGAAAAAAGGTGACATCTTAGTAATGAGTCACTTGAGTTATCAAGACAGTGCTTTGTTGTTAGCACTAACAGTAAAAATAAAACAATTTTAGGATGTATTACCACTATTGCAAGGCATAGTGTTTGAGTTAATGAAACAATTACCTCCTTATACAAGTTACAATGAACTTGCTGAAAGTTAAAAAGTATTGTGTAGTTTTTTTTTCTCCATTTCAGGATAATGACTTTAGTTATTCATTGGAAAGGATTCATGTCAAATCTAATAAAAAGCACTAATATTTTTGTTTTTTTCCTTTCAGTGCAGGTGACAAAAGAAAGCTTTGAAAGATCAAATGGTTCCTAGCTCAAGCCTTATTTACTTAAATTACTATAATATAGAAAACGTATAAAATTAAAAATCTGTTGTTACATCTTTACGTGCAACATTCATGTGATGCACTTCAAAACTGATGAGGTTAGAATCTTAGGTGCAGTGAAATGTTGTAAATAGTTATTACACTCTGTGTAACAAACAATAAACGAGTTTTTAAGTTTTAGATAATAAAGTTCTTCCTAAATTATTTACTCTCGGACCTCATTTCAAATATATAACTTGTTAACCGTAAAATTTCCGTAACAGCTCTAATGCCAAACCAAGCAAAGATGGCTGTTAGCAACATTTCTTGGTTCCTTAAGTCGACTCAATTATACTTGACAAATAAAATATATATACATTTTGTGGGGACTCCTGTCGTGTTTTATATACTTATCTAATTATGTTGATATTATCAAGCATAAAATAAAGACATTAATATGTCTTCCCAGAAAAGTTTACTGTATTCATATGCAAAATGAAAATATTTAATATAGACATTATGTCAAGAAACCCCGAGATGTCGCCAGAAGCTGCTCAATGCAATAGGAGCGACTGCCTTCGAAGCCACACCGTAATTTAACTTTCATGTTCGTGCTATATATTAATATTAGGTTTTGTGCTTTGATCTACGCTCTCACTGTCAACGTAGATAGCAAATATGTAAAGAGATATACTAGGAATGAATTTTATAACACACTATAGTCTAAGGGTACCAATAACCTATCAATCATTCAACAATTTCCCTAAGCAATTAGTCGAAAACAAACTTACATAACTCTTGTATAATAAATAGAGTTGTTGATTCTTGGGCATTAATTGGAAACCTTTCGTCAGTCAAGAGAAAATTTAGAAATGAATTTCACGAGTCAAATGTTAGATTTAGATTGATACACTATTTTAACGCCATCATATAATTGTACCCGCTTTCACACACATCATCATGAATTGTTTACTGAGGCCTCTAGCGAAGCAAATATTATTCAGAAAAATTATGAAAATGATTTAACTCATGTTAAATATAAATCGTGTTAATGAGAAAATGATTGGAGGAGAGTAAAAATTGAAAAATTAAATAATCAGTGTATATGTCAAAACAAATTTGAACAAGATATAATATATATATATATATTTAATGATAAGACAGCAGAAAAATTGCGAAGAACTTGATTTTTCAAAGCGGCATTTTTTGTTAATTAGAATGATGGATAATTGTAAAACTTTAATATTTTCAATAAGAGTAATTACCTTGCAGCAATAAAAGAATATGTTGTTGTCTTCAACTAGGTTGTTATATATTTCATTGTGTATTTGAAGTATCGGGATAAAATTTATGTTAAAAAGCAATGGGTTGATGTGTGTGTGTCTTTTTTATAGCAAAGCCACGTCATTCTACCTGCCGTGTCCATCTAGAGGAATCGAGCCCCTAATTTGAGCGTTGTAAATCCGTAAACTTACCGCTGTCCCAGCTGGGAACAATAGGTTAATAAGCATTATATTTAGTAATTGAAGTTCAACCACTTTAAAAATATTTAATAAGCCCATGGTAAATAGGGTTAAAGAAGATAACTCGTGAGTGTGTGCTTTAACAAAGTCATTATATTACATTAAAATAAAATTGAAACTATTGACTGCATTTCTGTATATTAAATGCTTACTCATTTCTAGATTCTTTCACAAATAATTCTACATACATCTATATTACGTTAAAATCAGGGATTCGATTCCCCTCGGTGGCCTCAACAGATAGCCGATGTGGCTTTGCTATAAAAAAACATAGGCACACATCTAAATTAACATGTTACCTTCCCTAAACAAATTATATTGGATGTAAGTCTTAACTGATAATTTAATTTAAAAAACAAACAGATATGCGTGGTGATGTCGTTTACTACATACAAAATTAACATACTTGCACTCTATTAATTATTTAAATCATCTCGATATTTTATTTTGTCGCCCATTTGATTCTTTATAACAAATCTACTGATGGAACATTAGATCACTTCCAAACAAGTCTTGACAGACTTTCTCCTGTACTATCATACCGCGCACTTTGCAAACCAAAAGCAATGAAATGACCTCCCACTGGCACAGCTGTATGTCTGCGGACTCACACCGCTAGAAATCGGGTTTCGATACCTGTGATGAGCAGAGCACAGATAGCCCACTGTGTAGCTTTGGGTTTAATTCCAAAACAACAAATAAAAGCTATGAAATAACGTAAATGCTTATCCCACTTAGTATCTCGCAAACTTTGATAAGATCTAAATATTCGCATTAGAAATATTAATTAACTTTATTTTTTAAGAGTAAATAATTTTTATTAGCGGTAAATTATTTCTTTTTTAATATAATCATACGTATTTTTTTCTATTTTTGAAGTATAGGTTCTCATAGTATAAAAATAAATAAATAAAATGATGTGTCTCATCATTAGACAAATTTTCAAACTTTAATTTTATTTGAAGTGGAAATTAAAGTTGAAGTTTTTTTTTGTTTTGGAACGACTGCGTAATTAGTACATTAAGAACTTTACAAAGTTGCAATACCGAAACATTATACAATTTTAAATATTAAATATGCATCACTGTTACCATCGTACTTAAGGACAAGTTAGAGTCAAAAGAGAGCCACTTCCTTTATTCATTATCTAACGACTTAGAGCATCTTAGTTTTCTTCTAATCCATTAGGGATTGACGAAAATGTGATCGCCTTCTGACCTCTTTCAAGCCTAATCAGTGTTACAGAGTTCCATAACATTTAATATATTTTTAAGCGTAGTTTAATATAATTATATTTATTAAGCTTTTATATTACTGTTTAATAATTGTTACTTTCAATTTAGTGAAAAGCTATCAGAAACATTTTGCTATGTTCGTGGATCCGAAAACTACAATAAAAAATGAAACGTTTGTTATAAGATAAAACCTTCTGAAATGATAATAAAACCTCCCTAGAAAAGCTTTATGAACTCTTGGGCCACATTAATAATCTTTTTCAATTAATTATTAAATTATAGCTGAAATTTCTGTTGGATGTATTATTAGGTATAAGAGCAGCAAACAACAAAACTGACATATACAATTGGATAAACATTATTTTTTTTAGCATTTCTCTATTTATGGAAGTAAAACATATATCCGTACGTTTTGAAACCAGTAAGTTTAAAATATATTTCTCTGTGGATCAAATATCTGTATAATCTTTATAAATGTACAATAGGTGGCGGAAGTTTCCAAGATAAGAAATGCAATTCAGTTCATTTTTATTTCAGACATGACACATCCTCATGTAAGATTTGTTTGTTTTGAATTTCGTGCAAAGCTACTCGACGGCTATCTGCGCTAGCCGTCCCTAATTTCGCAGTGTAAGACTAGAGGGAAGGCAGCTAGTCATCACCGCCCACCGCCAACTCTTGGGCTACTTTTTTACCAACGAATAGTGGGATTGAAAGGCGAACATGTTTGGTGCGAGCAGGATTCGAACCCGCGATCCTCAGATTACGAGTCAAACGCCTTAACACGCTTGGCCATGCCGGGCCCCTCATGTAAAAACATCCGAATTACGATGTGAAATCGTGGGTTGGAATCTTGTTCCCGAATATATTCGTCTTTTCACCCGTGAGGGAGTTATAATATTTGATCAATTCCACTGTTCTTGGTAAAGATTTGACGATAAGTGGTGTTCAGTTCGTTTAATCTTTTTTTACTTCAAAATTAGGAAAGTTTGGCATAAAATCCAAAACAAACAATACTGCATGTATCTACTGTTTACTTTACAAGGAAGTTTTAAAAAAAAACAAAATTACTGAAGAAAAATTTATTTACCTTGGGAATTTCCAAATATTATTCAGAAGTAGTCAAGCTAAACGAATTTTGTACTAAAACCCGGGAATGTAAAAAAGATCTAAAACTACAATGAAAGTGAAAACAAAGTTTAACTTGGGATTAAACTTTGTTCAATAATATTTGAGCCTGTGTCTGACCAAAGAAATTTAAACGCAAAAAAGTAAACTGTATTGAATCTCCACCCAATAAAATTAATTTATTTTTTCAAATCATAAGTGGGCAAAGTGCAGATAGCCCATTGTGTAGGCTGTGTGCTTAGTTCTAAACAAATCATTTTAAAACCTGAAGATTTCCAGTGTGTAGTGAACAATGTTTTAAATATTCAACAAAACATCAATACATAATTTTACAGATATTGGTTTGAGCTAATCTTTTAATGCAGCTTATTTGTTAAATTTTTTATCAATAGTTGTTTGAAGTCTAACAGAAGTATTTTCCAAGGAAAACTGTGTAGATTTTTGTAAATTTCTTTTTAAGCTGATTCTTTCGACAAATATATTTCTTATAAACATATTCATTTAAACTGTCTGTTGCTGTTGTGCATCAGACTATCAAAAAATTCCATTTTTGTTCATAAATGAACATAATTTTTATTAGACGAATAAAAATGGTTTAAAACTATATATTTTCACTGTTTTTATGATAACACTGTATTAATTCGTTCTACAGCATTTATTAAACATGTCTTGGGTTACTCAGTAACAATAAATAACCTCGTAATTGAATTCTAAAATAACTACTGTAACGGATTTCATATTAGTTTAATATCTGTATTTGACTCAGTTTAATATATAGTTAGAAATATAAGTAGCTCATATTTTTAAGTGTGTATTGCGTAAATCCCGCCTGGTCTCTAAATTTGTAGAATATTCTCGAAAGTAAGGATCTACAATATATGTTCTATGAAAGCACCAGCGTATTTTCAAATATTGTTGCGTCAACTAAATTTTCTAAAACTTTGCCTAAAGATTATAAATCGACGCGCCAAGAGACAATTTTAGAATACTGTTGGTCCGCTACAGTCAATACGCTATGAACCTTGGAACCTTAATTGTGATAAATGCTTTTTAATCAGAAAACTACAGATATTTGACCAGAAACGTTGAAAGATTTCAAATTTTATGAACCGTTCAACTTCAGAGAATTAACATCGGACGATAATATTTCCACGAGGAGATTAGATATTTATCTTCTTCTGTGAAAAGTAAGCTTATCAACCGCGTTAGGCCAAACAAGAAAAGAGCCAGTTAGCATTCCCGTCAAGTGAAGTGTATCAACATAAAATGCATTCGCTCCTCATGGATAAAATATTCAGATTCAGACCAGATAAAAACCGAGTATTGATTGTGAGTTTGTAAATTTTTGTACATAAATTATTATTTGTAATACCCATTATAAAAGATTGTGTTTTTTATATTAAAATATATTTGTGTTAAAAACAAAACTGTGTGTATCAAACTATTGGCATATATAATAAATGTGATACACTTTTACATTTAATTAACTTCTAAATTAAAATTCAAATTTCTGGCTATTCGAAATCGTAAGACGTAATGTACGTAGACTCGTCTGAGAGAGTTTGTTTTTGTTTTTGGAATTTCGCACAAAGCTACTCGAGGGCTATCTGTGCTAGCCGTCCCTAATTTAGCAGTGTAAGACTAGAGGGAAGGCAGCCAGTCATCACCACCCACCGCCAACTCTTGGGCTACTCTTTTACCAACGAAAAGTGGGATTGACCGTCATATTATAACGCCCTCACGGCTGGAAGGGGGAGCATGTTTGGCGCGATTCGGGCGCGAACCCACGACCCTCAGATTACGAAGCACACGCCTTAACGCGCTAGGCTATACCAGGCCCCGTCTGAGACAGATAATAATACGTAACATAATACCACTATCTTAGTTGTTGTATTGCTTATTTGATATCTCCAGTACTACTTTACTTTAAAACAAACCAGTTTTTAGGAGAAATAAAGAATTAGTTTTTCTCTTCAAACCTCATATCATTTCACTGAACTTCGACTACTGCTTATTTCGCAAGTTATCGTATATAAATACATACCATTAGACGTTTCAAGAAGATCTTTCCAATAACCAATACTACTTTTTGTTCAACTGGAGGTTGTATAAATTCTCAATCGTCTGATGAAGTTAAAACAAAAAATTAAAATCGAAATAAGAGACATTTACCAGTTTAGCTTTCAGTAACTCATTAGCATCAATACACGTGTGCAACGGCACGGAGATATATCTTTTCATACATCTGTATTGCACAAACAAATACGTCAACATCTTATACAACACCATATACTGGTAACTTAAAAGTTTGTTTGTTTTGGAATTTCGCACAAAGCTACTCGAGGGCTATCTGTGCTAGCTGTCCCTAATTTAGTAGTGTAAGACTAGAGGGAAGGCAGCTAGTCATCACCACCCACCGCCAACTCTTGGGCTACTCTTTTACCAACGAAAAGTGGGATTGACTGTCATATTATAACGCCCCCACGCCTGGAAGGGCGAGCATGTTTGGCGCGATTCGGGCGCGAACCCGCGACCCTCAGATTACGAAGCGCACGCCTTAACGCGCTAGGCCATACCAGGGTAACTTAAGAATGTCCTTTGTTTGTGCAGCATTGTCATGGTAACCAACAAGGGCCACTTGCACCAGTTATGTTATTATAGGCGCAGTACCGTAATGTGGTGCCATTTATGAGTCTTTTTATTTAAACTGAATATGTTTTCTCGCTCTCACCACATAACTAACAACTAGAATAATTAAACTGAACTAAGACTTTTCAGCTGAATTTGTTTTAGGCAAAATTAAAATCGTGCTGTCACTACAGTACACACCAATAAATGTTCAAATCAACACAGGACAGATACAATACATTGTACTAAAATAAATTTACCATCGAACAGCCGCTGATACCACTTGTCGAACTATGCAAATATTATATCGCCTTTTGCGAGTGGATTCACTAGCTATTGTTAGCATCACAGAATAAATAAGCACAGACAAAGTATATTAAAATAATATCTATTCGTTATTCATAGCATCCTGATTCATTTTCTGTGCTAAGATAAAACACAACTGTGCATGGAGAGTACACTTAAGTCTGCTGGGTATATCTAACTATTGTTACGTTTTTTACTTATTTTTCGTAAAATGTAACTTAATGACAAAATATAACACGAACGTGATAATAGGGAGCATTTATTTTTTAAACGTTTCGAAATCCTCAGAGTTCTTTCAGTAACCTTGAGGTACAAAACAAACAAAAATATTTGTAATTACAACAGAAATATGTGTATACATAAGAGTAAACGATTTCAATAAACCCACCATAGCCAGATAGTTAGGGCCCCGACTTGTAATCTGGGGGGTCGCGAGTTCGAATCCTCGTCACCCCCCCCCCAAACATGCTCGCCCTTTCAGCCGGGGTGGTCGTTATAATGATACGATC
This sequence comes from Tachypleus tridentatus, assembly GCF_004210375.1. Classification (NCBI taxonomy): domain Eukaryota; kingdom Metazoa; phylum Arthropoda; class Merostomata; order Xiphosura; family Limulidae; genus Tachypleus; species Tachypleus tridentatus. Next base: position 29,268,300 of record NC_134830.1, on the reverse strand, counting down.
AATGCCATTGTTGGTTGGTAAGAGAGCAACCCAAGAGTTGGCGGTGGGTGGTGATGACTAGCTGCCTTCGGTGTGTGGTATTCGCTTCCCTCTAATCTTTCACTGCTAAATTAGTGACCGCTAGCCATAGATAGCCCTCGTGTACCTTTGCGCGAAATTAAATATAAACCATTGAATTTGGATATACAAATGTAATTCGAGAAAACGAGACACAACCGAAATTTTCAAATTAAAATAAGTTTAAATCTAGTGAAGACTGTGTATTTTTTAGGTACGGAAGGAGAGTTTTTATGCATAATGTTTCTTTTATAAGAAATTTAGTTTCATATGTTGAGAGATTTTAAGAAGTGTAGCTCTTTTTTCGGTGACTATTTGCTCAAAACCTCAGAAAGAAATAATCGTAATGCTCTTCTGGTCCCATCAATTGTACGATCAACAAATTATCCTAATTTTATAATAATAAATAAACTAGTGTTGATTACACCTTCTAGAACATACGTTTCACGTGAAACATCACCTAACAACTCGAAAGGCAGGAAACACTATTTTCTTTCTGTAAGTAATCTTATGGATACGTGGATGTCTTAACTTCTAGTCTGAATGTAGTCTTTGTTTTATCTATCAGGTTAGCATCAGCGTTTTGACTGACAAACAGACCTATTTTGTATCGTCCATTCCAGGCATTTCATCATTAATGTATGAGTTTCTATGGTTACGTGGAGCATATTAGTGCATAGAACGTGCCAACAAATTACCCACATCGACTACTTCACCTCAAGCAGCAAGATGACTATTACACTCTTATAGTCGAAACAAAACGAAATAATATTCTGATTAATTTCTGTCTCTACACTTGAAAGTTACCATTCCCATACTGTGTCAGTTTGTTAGCATGTTTTATGCACTAATATGGTCTACAGAACCGTTGTAACTCGTACTTGGTTAATGGGCCAAATTGTTGAATAATAAGATCTGAGGACCTTTCGAGCCAGAGCCAAGTTGTTTCCATGCCATTGGAACACACTATGATAGGTTTATTCTTTAGCTGCTTTATCGTAACTCCTTTCTCGCAATATGGTTGACTATCTTAGCTGGTGACATGTGAACTGGTGTGCATCAACTAATGCAAACCTTAACCACTACACATACGAGGGCTGTTCAAAAAATACGCGGACTGTTTGAATTGCGCGGCTCCAGTTGGTTCCAGGGAATCCGCTTGGTGTCGCTAGGTTCGCAAAGATCAGCTGATTACGACGCCATTTCCCGATTGCAGATATCTTCATTTGTGTATTAGCTACGCGGGTTTAATTGAAGTGCGATTTTTTCGTTTGGCGAATTTCAGAATGAATGACCTGAAGGAACAACGACTTGCTGTGAAATTTTGTGTTAAACTTGGAAAATCGGCGACTGAAACTTTTGCTATGCTTAACACGGCTTACGGTGATGTTGCTATGAAGCGTACGGCATGTTTCAAGTGGCATGAACGTTCTAAGGATGGTCGACAGTCCATTGAAGATGATGAGCGTCCTGGACGTTCTTCCACGTCAACTAACGACCCACACGTCAACAAAATCAACACCCTGGTGCGGGCAAATCGACGTCTGACTGTTAGGGAGCTTGCTGAAGAGTTTGGGATATCAGTTGGATCTTGTTACGAGATTTTGACCGAAAAACTGAAGATGCACCGCGTTGCTGCGAAATTCAGCCTCAGAACTCGTGCGTTTTTGGCCAAACACTCGATCACTGTTCTTTCCCACCCCCTACTCACCTGACCTTGCTCCTTGTGATTTTTTCTTGTTCTTCAAACTCAAACGACCCTTGAAAGAAAGAAGATTTGAGACGATTCCCGAGATTAAGGCAAATGCGACGAAGGAGCTGGAGGACATTACAAAAGAAGCGTACCAGGACTGTTACAACAAGTGGAAACACCGTTGGGATAAGTGTGTGCGTTGGGAAGGAGAGTACATTGAAGGGGTCCAAGACCTGTAACTTCTAAATAAAGTACATTTTGTTTTATGACGTCAGTCCGCGTATTTTTTGAACAGACCTCGTATACTTGTGGACACTGTAATATATCTGCACTACAGGGCATAACACACATTAAATCTACAGGGTATTGCATTTCATATCCAAACATGAGCATAAGTGGTGAACCACCAGTTGATTCTATTTCATTACACATCACGTCACCATAAAGCAAAGTAAGTGTTCATCCCAATGGGTGCTGTCAAGATCAACAAGCTTCAAGGTAATATACTTGACAGTTTATGTTATCCAATCAGTTAAGTCATCTTATTAAGGGTGATAGAACAAAGTGTGTATTTTTGCCAGACCCAATGTTCTACAAGGCACAAAATATAGCTGAGTATTGAAAATTTCTCCTTTATTTTTGTAAATCGGATTACCTGGTGTTTCACCAACGCATCAGCGACAGACTATGCTAAAAGAAAGGGGTCATTGGATTAACATTAGTCGAATAAGTAAAGTAATTAGTAAGAACTAGCACAGACCAATTACTAATATGAGGAATAAAAACAGTGATTTTCAGGGTTATTCTCTGTAGAGGAGAACTAATAATTCTCTGCTCGAAAGTGCACTTTTTAGGGTGGATTTCCATTTTGGGAAGTGTACACTCTATAATGTCTACACCACTTCTTAATGTCCTGAATCGAATGCAGCTAACGAAACAGCTGTCATATATTAGCAAGTGTATATAACACCTTAGTAACTACCTGTATTTGCACTATGTAGTGTTTTCCTTCTTAGGGTTCGAGGATTACTAGTTGTAAAACAGGTTGAGAAGCATGTCTCGTTTGTTGATGACAATAAGTAGCAACCCTTTCTGCACTCCGAACTGCTTGAACAAGTGCCATTAGCTACAAACATCTGTGTAGCTACATACCTAAATTTTTACTGGCTGGATTAGGATTAGGACGTTCATTTAACAGAAAGCAAGTTCTTTGCAATGAGACAGTTTATCGTCATTACAGGCCCAGATGATGCAATACGACAAAATTGTTCTTCTGTATTGTTGTGACTCACTATTTTTTAACGTTAATGGGTCATATTAGCAACGCATGAGTCACATTAACAGTAAATATCTTGCCATACATGTAGTACTGGTAGTACTTTTAGTCTTAATTATAAACAGTTCCCTCTTTGTCATGCATAATCTGTATTCTAAGCCATTAGAGGTATCAAAATCTTGATAATATGACGTAAAACCAAGAAAACTGCAGACTTGTCGTCTAGTCACAAGACGAGGATAGTCTTTGCAAAGTCAGCAGAAACTCTATTTCGACTCTCGGTATCACAGAAAACTACTACTTATGTATGCACACATCTCTGGTTTCAACTTTAAAATTTGTTTTTTCACCTCTGAAATGCCATGACTACACTTTCACCAAAAGGCGCAAACAAATAGCCAAATACCAATACATCATTTAAACCAAAAAGGCATCTTTCCCATTACAGCCCTTTTAGTGTAAAATCTTTAAGCTTCTAAAACATGGCAGGAATGTTACACAAAAAGAACGGAATGGCAAAACTCGTACAAACCATCTCATTTGTTTCAGACAGCTTTTGGTCTACTATGATTATTTACTTTGACTTTCCAGTATCTAGATGTCAGATAAAAGATGTTCAATAACTTGATGTCTTCCAATGCATGCATGCACATACACATATTCATCTTTCCATGTGAGTGAAAATATATTAATGCAGGTCATTGCCTTCGCATCAACAAATAACGTTAGTACACTATCTTTCTCCCTGATGATCATCACTGAATATGACCATGCACACTGCGAAGATTGTATGTTTCTGTTCTTTAACATCCACTATACCTCAGTTCTATTTATGTTCCTGGTACTCCATTAAACTATTTGTGGCGATTATTTAATTGTATGAATTGTCTGTGTTGATTTAATGGCGAGTTGTGTTTGTTTAATCCAGTCGATAAACTGATCCTCTGGATACATCGACACATGCAAACAACAAGAACATGAGCTTTTGTCACGTTGTCGAAATCTGATTATTTGCACCTTCCCCAACTAGAAACTTCAGACATTTTAAGAACTCTTATTTTCTCTCAAACACAATGCAACAGAAACAACACTAGCAATACCACTAGTTTTAATCATTTTCGCTGATTACCATTGCAACAAGAAGCTAAATAATTATTGTCTATAATTACAAAACAGCATCAGAACTCTACCCTCCTTTTAGAGAGTCAGAAAGATAACCATTTGAGCTAATGTTGCCGACTTTCTGGACAGGAAACACTTCATTTTATGCGTTAGTTATATCACCCCATTATTTGATACCAATATACCAGATCTACTCTGAAGTAAACTATGGAAAACTACTTGTGTACACGGAGATAATGTGACTACCTCCTTAATACACTTTGGTTGTTCACTCTTCCTTGGCTTGATTTGGGCATCACTAAATGACTTTCTTATAGAAATACAATTCACTTGTTGCACAGGCAAAACTAGCTGAAATTTCTCCAGTAAACCCAACTCTAGGATAGCAATGTTAGAATGAAGAACAAAAATAACTACCTTTCTTCTGTGGTTGACATCACTTGTTCTTAGTTGCAGATGAACCTCTCCAGTTATATCTATCTTATCATCATTTACCCATCATTTAAGGTTAGTTTTAACTATTTTATTTAGAGATTTCACTAGAAACATTTGATATAATGTGAGATCAAACAGTATTCTTGCAGTCCTTGTATTAAACAGGAAATATATCTCACACTGGCTGCTATTAGTTACTTGGTTTACCTTTAGCAAAGTTTGAGCTCAGCATAATGCAGTCACTTTAGAAGAGTGGTCTATAGGTACAGCTACTGCAAATGTCAAATTTCTTACCATTTAACTTACTCAAAGCTTTATGTCATAGAAATAATCTCTATTAGGGTAAGAACGGTTTTTATGTCTGGGTGATGCCTGATTATCCTAAAAGGTAATTCCTAAAAAAAAAGCTGTTTACACAAGTATTCTTGCAATATTCTAAACGCATTGCTGTGTATGTCTTCCTAAGTAAATATCACAGGTAATTTATTTGAGTGAACAAGATTTTGGCGAAATCCTCTTTTTAACCTTAATCTAGGTTTAATTCATGGCTGTACCCTTTTCTTCGCAATCTGTACAATCAGTTGTAGTCTTCTTAGTCAAATATTAGATGTCAATCAGTATATTTGCATGTGATACTTTGTTCAAGTGCTTGATAAAACCAAAGATCAAGTGTCGCACCATTTGTTTCTGAGTCCATCCATTTCAATGAATGTCTTGTTTGAAAACAAGTAACTCAAGGCAATGAATGGTCCAGCAAAACAAGTTAGTTATTATTTCATGAACCTATTTCCTATTTAATATAAATTATAGTTTTTATATGATTCATAGCCACAATGCAATCGACCATTCTCCCTCTCTTTCTCTGAACTTGATTTGGAATATTTGCATATATTTAGGGAATAAAAGACATGTTGTGCCTTCAAATGTCGTTTTGAACCCATATCCTTATTCCTACTCCTCTGCAAAGCGTATATTTTGAACTAATACATTTTATATTCTGTTCTTGTATTAGGTCTTTTAATCTTTTAATACTTTCTAAATTTTGAAAACATTCACTTCAAAAGTTATATATATTTAAAATATAAATATAATAATATATTTTTGCTGCTCAGGAATCTCAAATCGTCTAGAGGCTGTTGATATATCAAAGAAGCAACGCTGACTATATTTATATAATTTATTTTATCATTAACATTTACTGAAGTTATAAAAAAAAAAGTTACGTTTTGCAATATTTTTCCTATTTTCATCTCATTTGAAGTAATAAATTATCATTGTTTAAATTCTAAACTTACAGATTTTCATTCGTCTCAAATTGATTGTAATCAAATATATACGTAGTTTGAAATTGAAACCTCAAAAGTCTAGCAACAGCATAATAACAACAAAAAATATTAATTGAAACCATTATTCCAGTAAAATCAAATTTCAAATAAGTTGTTTTTCATCTGGCAACAGATTCTCGCCTACGCAGCTTCAAATTACTTTTAAAAAACGAGGACACTAGAAAGTCAAGGATACCATGCTATCTATAGTCAATGTGCAAGAGACCTAGGGCTGTGTCAATAAACACGCGCGTAGGTACTTTTACAAAAACAGCTGTATGTAGTATGATTTATACTCTGTTGGTATAATATTTATCAAGATATAAATTTATTAACGGCTGCTTATGCATGGCTGCTTAAAAAACCTGTTGTTATTCTTACTTCACGTTAAATACCAAAGTGTCATTAAAAAAAGGAAGAAAAAAGTTACATCAGTAGCGTACTGATATAAGCATTCAGTAGTAATGCAACTATTTTAACGAACCTTTGTCGGGCGTGACTTAATGATTGGAGTATCGGACAGTGAATCCAAAGTTTCATGTTGGCGTCTCGTTGCCACAGGATTGAGATCCACACTTTAGAGCCGTGGATGCGCTATAAGAGTGACAAACAGTAAAATCCAACTATCAGTTAATTGGGCCCTAAACGTTAGCGGTGGGTGTTATTGACGAGATTTAGTTCTGGGGTATCAGTTTAAAATTAGGCTCGGACACCGCAGATAGCCTTTGTTTGGCTGTGCGCTAAGTTCTGAAAGAAACTATACATTGTTTTTATTTGTGTTCTGTGCAAAACATATTATTAAAGGCTAAAATAGTGAATTATTGAAATATACATTGTATAAAGTTTTAATCATGCAAGAGCGTTGAAGTGAAAAATATATAATGAGATAACATACAAACATGAACATATCTGTTCAATGTTTCTTGTCTCCCGCTAGTGAATGTGGTACATCTGTTGTAACAAATACGCCACATTCCTTGAATATACACACTTATAAGTGTTTGGTTAAAGAAAGTTACAAAAATATTATTCTTGTTAGTTGTACAATAACCCGCAGTGTGGTACATCACAAGGTCTACACAGCTGGAGCTCAAATTTTACCTGCGCCATACTTACTACTTAAATAACGCAGATGTCGATCAAAAGACTAATGTAGCACGTTTCACAATAGAGACAAATGATACAAATATGCTACACCTTCATAAAGGTATTCATTTACACAATTCATGTGGGTTAATCTCTTTAAGAGTATCTTGAAAAACGTATAAGGTATTTGGCATTAACTGTGTATTTTTGTTTTAAATTTTACGATTATGTGTTTGCTACTACTTGAGGGTCCAGTATGGCCAGGCGGATAAGACACTTGACTCGTAATCTGAGGGTCGCTGGTTCGAATCCCACTCGCACCAAACATACTAGCTCTTTCAGTTGTGGGGGCGTTATAATGTAACAGTCAATTCCACCATTCGTTGGTAAAAGAGTAGCCCATGAGTTGGCGGTGGGTGATGATGACTAGCTGCCTTCCCTCTAGTTTTGCACTGCTAAATTAGGGATGGCTAGCGCAGATAGCCCTCGAGTAACTTACGCGAAATTCAAGACAAACTAAACTAAACTATTACGTGATGAGGAGAAACTTACTTGAAATAAAAATGTATCTCAGAACGGTTGGTATGGGTATTACCACTTTTGTTATTAAAGCAGAGAACAACGTTTCGACCTTCCTAGATCATCTTCAAGTTAACCTTTGTTAACTTTTATTAAGCTGAAAATGACCTAGGAAGATCGAAACGTTGTCCTCTCCTTTAATAGTAAACGTGTTAACACCCATACCAGCCGTTCTGAGATGCATTTGCTATTAGGACTAAATATTAAATAAGTATTTGAAATTTAAGCATAAATACTGTAACGTAGACTTGAATACTAAAAACGAAATGTATCGATTTGTTAGCTGAAGATGTGCAATTCCAAAAGCTTCGAATCTTCAATAAATTAGTTACATTTTATGTTGTTTTGACGTGGCTAAATTTATAATTTAATGTTTCTGTTGTTGATGTACACCTTCCTGTACCATCTGCGTTTTATCACGTCAACATATGTTGCTAAAATAGAAAAGTAGATATACGCTAAGCAAGTTAAACATTTATATGTATTACACATATAAAATAAAAATAAAAAATGTGTGAAAGATAGGTCATCATCCGTTTGTTGTTTTTTTTACAACTCAGATTCTGAAAAGATGTGGCTGCCAAACAGACTGAATTAACAGCGATGACTAAAAACTCCTGAATTAGCTGAGAAGAACAAAAATGGCCATTAGCGGATAATTATTACACGTGCCTTGCTTTCAAAATTCTGAGTGTGTGTTTTTCGTATAGCAAAGCCACAAAGGGTTATCTGCTTAGCCCACCGAGGGGAATCGAACCCCTGATTTCAGCGTTGTAAATTCGGAGACATACCTCTGTCCTAGCGGAGGGCTTTAAAACAAGCGTTTTCTTATAGTAAAGCCATATGAGGCTACCTGCTGAGCCTACCGAGGGGAATCGAACCCCTGATTTTTGCCTTGTAAATCCGAAGACATACCGCTGTACAATCGGTGGACAAAATTCTGAGAAAATGTAACTAAAAGTAATGTGGAACTACAGAGTGGGTTAGCAGTTGGTTCAGGGACTTACAATGTTTAAAATCTGGGGTTCGATTCATTGCGGTAGGTACAGCAGATAGCCAAAAATGGTTTTGCTCTAAGGCAAACAAAAAACAACTACAATAGGTTATGTGGTTAAAAAAATATTATAAAAGTCAAAACAAAATACACATACATTTCAAACGTTGAGCAAAAGAAAAAGAAAAAAACAATTTTATTTGCACACATGTTTCATAGCGTATCCTTGACTCTTTAAAGTTAACCACAAAGCAACACAATGCCCACAACAGTTATAGAAACCCGGATTCTAGTGTTGTTCACCCCGCAGACATGCCGCTAGGAGGTGTTTCATAGAGAAAAGTTAATATTTGATCGCTTTATTTTAGAATATCATTCTGTTTAGTAATGATATGGAATTTACAAACCTTGTTTAAACGTAGTTGTACGATAAACATAGGAAACTTCTTTGTTGTCTTTCTAATCTTTTTACTTACTTTTGGCTTGTGAGACTTTCTACTTAACATTCCCGGACTGTGAATCTGAGGTTCACGGTCTGCATACCGTTGCTGTTAAGTTCTACTATTCAGTCGCATGTAGCTTCAAAGTTGTCGGCAGGATTTTTTACTAACTGTATTCCCTCTATGGTTTATTAGTTTAAAATTAGGTACACTGTACGCATATAGCTCGTGCTTACTTTGCACGAAAATGGTAAAACAAACAACCACGTGTCTGTTTTGTGTTAAAATGCCCTCGCGTAGCTCAGCGGTATGTCTGCGGACCTACAAACCTAGAAACCATGTTCCGATACACGTGGTGGGGAAAGTACAGATAGTTTATTGTGTTTGTTTGTTTTGAATTTCGCGCAAAGCTACGCGAGGGCTACCTTCACTAGTACTCCCTAATTTAGTAGAGGGAAGGCAGCTAGTCATCACCATAATACTACACAAGAAATTGGCCCGGCATGGCCAGGTGGTTAAGGCGCTCGACTTCTAATTAGGGGTTCGCTGCTTCAAATCCCTGTCACACCAAACATGTTCACCCTTTCACCTGTAGGGGCGATATTATGTTATGATCAATCTCTCTATTCATTGGTAAAAGTGTAGTCCAAGAATTGACGGTGGGTGGTGAGGACGAGCTATCTTCCCTCTAATCTTACACTGCTAAATTAGGGACGTATAGTGCAGATAGCCCTCTTATAGTTTTGCGCGAAATTCTAAAAAAAAAAAAAGAAAAATCAAAATAAAATAAAAAACGGCTAGCGCTGATAGACTCCGGGCTGCTTTGCACAAATTTCAATAAACATAAATAATTAACTGAAAAAAATGCCAAACGATGAAGGAAAATTCATGTATTATAATGCATCTATTTCAATACACGGCTCCACTAACTTCAATGATTCGAAGTTGATTAGAAATCTAGAATAAAACAACTTTGTTTCTATGTATTTAAACCAAGTGCTGCATTATGGTGAAGGAGGGAAAAAAGAAAATATAGTGATTCAGATATCTATAGCTCTTATGAATGCAGTTAATCTGGCTTGTAAAGGAAGAGATAATAAAAATGTGGATAAATAACGCAAAATTAGTTTTATTTGCATTGTCTCCAGTTTTATGTCATTCCAAACTCTATCAACAAAAAAGAATTCGGACTTACTTTGTGAAACATTTCCTGAGCAATCACGTAGCTATTCGGAGAAACTACTTGAAAGGTACACCAGTACACCCGAGAATACCACATTGTGTTTTGAATCAGTATAACTTACAAAAAAAAAAAAACACAGCGTATTATTTAGGATCCTGGAACAGTGTAATACGTGAAGCAAACAGACTGAACAAATCCGGCGGCTTATAGTAATGCCATTGTTAATTTTGATACAAGATTACGTAATAAATGAAAAAATATAGAGACTGGGCAAATCCAGTGGCTTTAGTTGTGTTGTTGTTAATTAATACACTGATTACGTAATAAATGAAATATATAAAGAAGGGACAACAAATCACGTTTCTGATAGTTTTAGTTACGACTTCGTTTGTTAGTTTGTTGTTGGATACTAAACAATACAATGGTATATCTGTACTGTCCCCACCACAGGTATCAATACCTGGATTTTAGCGTTGTAGGCATTCAGATTTACCGCTGATTTGTCTGGGGATTTAATTAGAATACTAGTGTGTGTGATGAAAAAAATGTAGAGAAAACTTAAACGTTCAGTACGTTTAGTTGTTTCACAGCTAATTTAAGCCTCAAAATGTGAAATGAAGGAATGATTTAAGACATATAGAAAACTGTTGCTGTTGTTGTTGAATTAAATCAATACATTCAAGCGTTCAGCTTAAAAAGGAAACCAAAACTGGATGAATGTCATAACGTTTTTAAAGGATTAATACTCATAATTCCGGGATTTTTATGTAGGAAAAAACATTTTAGATGTACATTCACCTACCTAAAAAAAAATAACATTCTAGATGTACATTCACCTACCTTAGGGGGCCGGCCAAGCGTGTTAAGGCGTGCGACTCGTAATCTGAGGGTCGCGGTTTCTCATCCCCGTCGCGCCAAACATGCTCACCCTTTCAGCCGTGGGGGCGTTATAATGTGACAGTTAATCCCACTATTCGTTGGTAAAAGAGTAGCCCAAGAGTTGGGTGGTGATGACTAGCTGCCTTCCCTCTGGTCTTACACTAATAAATTAGGGACGGCTAAAACAGATAGCCCTCGAGTAGCTTTGTGCGAAATTCAAAAACAAACAAACAAACATACCTTAGAAAATAACATTCTAGATGTACATTCACCTACCTCTGAATTATGGGAATTAACTCAGGCATGTAATCTCTCTCTCTCTCTCATAGGTATTTGGGTATTCATGTTTTATATACCCAGAAGGGTCAGGTTTCGTTAACCTCTTCCTCCTTCATTCAATGTTTTTTTTTCAACTGTCAAGCGTATTTATACATTGTACACGAAAGCTAGAGTAACCCCCACTTACTCAGACCCTTTCAGGTCAATGTCCATACACGATCTATACATACACTTGGTGCATATAAAACATTTCTCTTTATAGTTCCATAATTGTTTGCTATTTCATTAGATAGGTATCAACTATAAAACATTGACATAAATCACTTTCAATGTTTGTCAGTTACTCCCTAAACTAATGAGGTGTCTAGTTTGTGCGAAATTCCTTAACAAACAAACGTTTATTAAAACTACCTACAATTGCTTCTGTTAATCTAATTAAATGGTCTGTAGTTTGTCAAAATTTTGTGAATCCATTTTATTCTTTTAGCAATTTTGATGTTATCTCCAGGAATGTGGAGATTCTGTTACTGATTATTCTCTCAAGAATTTTACCTACACGGCTGGTCAGGCTGATTGGTCGGTAGCTACTTAGATTGTCGGCTGGCTTTCTTTCTTTATGGAGCATTAATACATTTGCATGCTTCCAAGAAACCGAGATATAACCAGAGTATAATGAAAAATGAAAAATTGCTGTGAGATGTTCAAATAATTTTAGAGTGCCTTTTTTTTAAGAAGGATGGCTAATATAACGCTTTCTCCTGGAGATTTATTTTTAGTATTTGTTATTGCTTCTATGAGTTCTTGTACGGGAATCGTGTTTGTGTATTCGTTTGTGTTGTTGATTTGACAGTTATTTAAGTTGACTGGGAAGAGTAGTTCAAATAGTTCACTGTTATTTGTTATAAAGTTGTTTATTTATTATTATTATATTATTATGCCTCTCGATTCCATGAAGGAACACAGGGCCGCAATCGCTTGCGGATTCATTAGCAGGCTGGTTTTTTAAGTGAGCAGATTGTTAGCCTACTGCACAACCCCCAACCAGGAAGAGAAACCTGAGCCGTCCCTAATTTTGCAGTGTAAGACTAGAGGGAAGGCAGCTAGTCATCACCACCCACCGCCAACTCTTGAGCTACTCTTGTACCAACGAATAGTGGGATTGACCGTAACATTATAACGCCCCAACGGCTGAAAGGGCGAGCATGTTTAGCGCGACTGGGATGCGAACCCGCGGCCCTCGGATAACGAGTCGCACGTCTAACGAGCTCAGCCATGCCGGGCACATAAATTTGTTTACTCTGTTATAAAAGAATACGTTCATGTGTGGGTCGATGTGTTTCAAACGTGTTTTGAAGTTGTTGTGTTTCGAACGTGTTTTGAAGTTGTTGTGTGAATGCTTCGGCTTTTTTTTTATTTGTATGTGTTGTGGTGTTATTGTGTTGGGTATTTTCTTGTTGCTGTGTCTCCATTTGTGAGTTTTGTTAGGTGTATCCATAATTGTTTCGGATCTGTTTTTCATTTAGTTGGGAGCAGAAATTGTACCATTTTTCTTGTTTTAACAATTTTACTTCTGCTCTTATTGGTCTCTTATTTTATTTATTTGTGTTTTTAATTCTCTGTCTCTTGTCTCCATGAATTGTTTTCTTAATTGACGTCTAAGCCTGATTAATGTTATTAACAGGCATGTAATGGGATATTGTTTGTTTGTTTTTGAAATTCGCGAAAAGCTACACGCGGGTTATCTGCGCTAGCCGTCAAATTTAGCAGTGTAAGACTAGAGGGAAGTAGTGATGACTAGCTGTCTTCCCTCTAGACTCACACTGTTAAATTAAGAACAGCTAGCACAGATAGCCTTCGTGTAATTTTGCGAGAAATTCAAAAACAAACAAAAAACCATTCAAAGCATGTGAGGTTCTATCAATATTATTACAGAAGTAGCACTATTTTTCTTGTTACATTATTATATAGTTTGTATATCTATTCTGATTTTCTTAGTTTTCTATGAGATTGTTATTATTTCTGTGTCTCCAAAGTAAGAATGTTCCAAAAGTTTTTATGTTACCTACAAATTTCTACAAAATCTGATAGCTTATTTAAAAATTCTAAAACATTCTGCCCGTCAGAAAAGAAAAACAAAAGTCAATATTACTTCAAAACCCAAACTGAAAACCACAAAGCAGCAACAACGATCCGTTTGAAGAAACACTCAGTTTATAAAAATAATCATAATAATAAGTGAATTTCGCAATGGAGTCACTCACGTAAGTGAAAACTCACCCTGAGATTAACGAAAGTTTTATTGGAAATCGATATCCGTCTTCTTCTGCTACGTTAATAATTTCAGGCTCATAACATTAAGTTTTTATTGGTATTTAATCTGTTTTCATTGGTAATAAATATAAGTTACAGATCTGTAGCTGTAACTCCTCCAAATGTGTTTTTATCCACCGATGCTTCTTTTATCGGAACTGAGAATATTTTATTACCTGAGTGTATTTGAGGGTTGTTGTTTTTTGCTATAGTTAAGCCACATCGAGCTATCTACTGAACCCACCGAGAGGAATCGCACTTGTGATTTTAGCGTTGTAAATCCGTAGACTTACCGCTGTACCAACGGGGAGCACATTCTATTGGAAATAAAACTTTTGTTCGAAGTTTGTTCTTCACTTTATTTTTTTAGTGCGTATGGAATAGACTAGCAAAAGGTAGACATTAAAACTACATAATATATATATCATTATAAAAGGGAGCTATCAAGTCAAATATGGTATTTTACTTTTTTTCTGCTATTTCTAGAGTCAAAAGATGAGTTGTTTATTTTGTTTTATAAATTAACCCAATTATTTAACAAATAATAGTTTATTCAAATATTTTTACCCTGAATAATAATTTTAGCTATTTAAGCAGAGATTTTTCTGGTCATTTTTAATTATTTTTAAATTTTACTAAAATTCAGGAAAAATAAAATAACAGTTGGTCTTTACTTGCTGAGAAGCATGGCGGTGACAACTGGTGGTTTAATTTGAAATTACCTCGGATACTTCTTAAGAGATGAGAACAGTCAAGTTCTGTAAGAAACATCTAACTAATTAAACTGTAACAATTTATCAGGAATTAAACGAGCAGTATAATAAAGTGTCTCCCCTAGCGATAAGCCCGTAGGTGATACAGAGGTAGGTCTGCTAACTTACAAGGCTAGCATTCGGGTTTCGATACCTGTGGTAGGCAGTGCACAGATAGCCCATTGTATTGCTTTGTTCTAAATTTAAAACAAATTGTTTTAAAAAACAAATTCACACCTATAAATGACAGATTAACATTTAGACGCTGAACCACAAATGTAGTTCGATAACTTTATTGATTAATTTCTCATAAATTTCACCAGATAATCTCGTCAAATAATTAGTACTTATTTATGACTTTCTAAATCTTTAACAAAATGCTTTAATTGGGAACTACGAAGAATCTTTAATTCCAAATGATTAATCCGATACTTTAAAAATATTTCTTAGGTTTTGAAACCCAATCACTGGCACAGATGAATTTCTTCTTTCCCAATATTTATAAAGTTGGTTATTCCTACATTATATAAAAATCGTTCTTTCAGTCAGCTCTTTACTAACAGTACCGCTAATATCTGCTAACGTATGTATATACCGGTATGGTTTGTTTTAATTTCGCGAATAGCTACAGGAACACTATATGGTTTAGACGTCCATAATTTAGCAGTGAAATACTAAAAGGAAGACAGCTATTAATCACCACTCGCCATCAATGTTGGGCTACTCTTTTATCAACGAATTGTGGGACTGACCATCACATTATATCGTCTCCACTGCTGAAAGGGCAAGCATGTTTGGTGTGACGGAGATTTGAACCTGCGACTCTCAGATTATGACTCGAACGCCTCAACACAGTTGGCCATGTCGGGCCCGAGAAAATATTTATTTTACAAATTACTCTAAATGAAATTCATTGTAGCTAAGTAATTTTGGAATTTCGATATAGCTTTACATCTGTTAGGCGTGGCCATGGAGTTAAGGCGTAATCCGAGAGTCGCGGGTTCGAATCCCGGTCGCACCAAACATGCTCGCTCTCCCAGCCGTGGGGGCGTTATAATGTGACGGTCAATCCCACTATTCGTTGGTAAAAGAGTAGTCCAAGAGTTGGTGGGGGGGGGTGATGACTAGCTAGCTGCCTTCCCTCTAGTCTTACACTGCCAAATTAGAGACGGCTAGCGTAGATAGTTCTTGTGTAGCTTTGCGCGAAAATCAAACACAAACAAATACATTTTCCTAATACACCTTACCGGTCAATTCTAAGCAAATAAAAAAAGCGTAAGTAAACCACTAGTTCATGAGAGAATTTGGCAAGATATCCTATTGATTATAGGAGAAGACCAATGACAGAAAACTGGTTGTGCAGAGGGTCACAAATCATCCTTAACTGGCCCGGCATGGCCAGGTGGTTAAGGCACACGACGATTAAACCCACTTCGTTAATAAAAGAGTAGCCTAAGAGTTGGCGGTGGGTGGTGATGACTAGCTGCCTTTCCTCTAGTCTTAAACTGCTAAATTAGGAACGGCTAGCACAGACAACCCTCGTTTATCTTTGTGCGAAATTTAAAAAAACAAACAAACAATTATCCTTAACTATTAGGTTGCTTGACCTTCGGACAGCTTGGATTACATTTATTTTGTCCAACGATCTTTTGTTGTAATATATGTGTGATTTAAGTACCCTGTTATAAACAAATATACAAAAGAGAAATTTCAGTAAGTCCAAGGATACTTATTTATACTTTTCATTACTACTAAGAGAGATATAATTTCCTGCTTGAAACATCTTGTACATACTAGAACCCAAGTCAGCTGCGCTCAAATACACTACTGATATATATATATATACTTCTGTAATGTACATCTGTGTATGTATTTGTTTATATCACAAAGAACAGTTATCCTCACAGCTGTTAAATTCATTACAGGCTACTAAAAGCAAGATACAAACAACAGGTTTCCGTTTCAGTTTGTTTGTTTTGTTTGTTTTTGGAAGTTCGCACAAAGCTACTCGAGGGCTATCTGTGCTAGCCGTCCCTAATTTAGCAGTGTAAGACTAGAGGGAAGGCAGCTAGTCATCACCAACCACCGCCAACTCTTGGGCTACTCTTTTACCAACGAAAAGTGGGATTGACCGTTACATTATAATGCTCCCACGGCTCAAATGGCGAGCATGTTTGGCGCGACGGGGATGCGAACCCGCGACCCTCAGATTACGAGTCGCACGCCTTAACACGCTTGGCCATGCCGGGCCTCGTTTCAGTAAAGCTATCAGTGTTGTTTATTAATTTAAAGAGCAAAAGAAGTGTGATGATTCGTTGAATTTCGTTCAAAGCTGCTCGAGAGTTACCTGCACGAGCTGTTCCGAACTTAGAAATGGTATACTAGAGGGAAGACAGCTCACCAACATCACAAACCGCCAACTCTTAGGTAACTTTCTCTTTAAGAAAAGCAGGATTGACCGTAACATTACAACGTCTTCATAGCTAAAAGGATTAACATGTTCGGTTAAAGGATTGGAACTCACGAAACCACCAGGAAATACCAGGCTAAGTAATATGATTAATAAATCTACTTTCTAGAGAGGAATCGATACATAGTCAAAGTTGAAAATTTTCATGTGTCTAAAATCCTCAGTATTTGGTAAGAACTTCTAACTGTTTTTCTTTGGCTAGATGTTTTTGAAATATCACCTGTTTAAATACATAAACGGAAGCTTATAAAACTGTATAAAATTATTCTGCACCCCTTTTTAGCCCATGCCGTAATATTATGTAAAATACAGTTTTTGTGTCAGAATGATTAATATAAGGTGAAAAATCTCATTAAATTTATGTTTTATCTGTATACTTTTCAAACTGTGATTCTCCGAAGGAATCATTGGATTCTGTACACGGAAAATAAATCTTCTTGTAGCAGAACCTTAATATCAAAATAAAACAAAAAGTGTTAAAAGACCCGAAGGTGTATTTTTCATTTTAACGTTTCTTTGTGTGCGAACTTGAATATTTAATGCCAAGGGACCTAATTTTCAGAAAGTAACTTTGGATACGGCTTGAATGGGTAGTAAAAGGATCTTTATTACAAATTTACAACCTTTCAACAAAATCATTTTGACATTGTAGATGGCACTTGTACTAAAGTTTCTTTCATTACCCATTCAATCTGTCTCCAGACTTGAATATGTCGTAACTAATAATGTGTGAATGATTGATTTTCATGAAATCCAACTGAATAGTTGATTTACTAAAATAATCCAAATGAGTGGGTAATTTATGAGGAAACCAATGTAAATGTATTAGTAATGACAACTACCGACAATTTCCTTCAAAAAGCTGTTGTTGTTGTTGTTTGGAATTTCGCACAAAGCTACTCGAGAGCTATCTGTGCTAGCCGTTCCTAATTTAGCAATGTAAGACTAAAGGGAAGGCAGCTAGTCATCACCACCCACCGCCAACTCTTGGGCTACTCTTTTACCAACGAATAGTGGGATTGACTGTCACATTATGACGCCCCCATGGCTGAGAGGGCGAGCATGTTTGGTGCTACTCGGGCGCGAACCCGCGACCCTCAGATTACGAAGCGCACGCCTTAACGCGCTAGGCCATGCCAGGCCCCCTTGAAAAAGCAAACTTGGAGACACGCGACAGTTTATTCACAGTAATTTCAGTTACTAGATTAGAATTATTTTTATATCTAGCCCATTTTCTTTTGGATGCACAAATAAACATACATCAGTTTGATTCGTTTGGTTTGTTTTGAATTTCGCGCAAAGCTACACGAGGGCTATCTGCGCAAGCCGTCCATAATTTAGCAGTGTAACACTAGAAGGAAGGCAGCTAGTCATCACCATCCACCATTAAATCTTGGGCTACTCTTTTACCAACGAATACTGGGATTGGCCGTTACAATATAATGTTCCAACGGCTGAAATGGCAAGAATGCTGGATGTAACGGGGATTCAAACCCGCGACCCTGAGATTACGAGTCGAGCGCCGTAACCACCTGGCCATGTTGGGCCACATCAGTTTGAAAATAATCAAGTTTTCTCCAAACAAGTCTATGGAATAATAGTGCTACTTTTTGTTGAAAAACGTAAAAGAACTTGGATTGAAGATTTCCACGCACGTGAGGATGTAAATTTTCACTGACCTTTGGGCATTGCCAGTAGTCCAGAAACTCAAACAATGAGCCTGGTTTTGCTTTTTATATAATTTTTTATGGTTTTTAAAATAAAACGAGAGTGTTGGTTACTCATTCGGTGAATGACCTTTTCTCAAGCTTGAGTATTTTGAAATATTCAAGAAGGCAGTGAATATGCCCACTTAAGCTAAGCTTTGACATGCTGGATTAATACAGCTTTTTTATGTAATTATTTTAGCACACTTATCAAACATGTAAGAAACTGCGCCCAACACGCTGTTTATTATAATTATCGTTTCAAAGGTTATCACCAATATCAAAGAGTAGACGAAATTATGCTCCTTCCATATAAAATAAAAACTTTTGATAGAAAATTCGAACTTTTCCACATAGCAATCTCATTTCTTGGCTGCTCTAAAAAACTGCTTCTCAAACCAAAACCAATAATAATCTTCATTCAACTCAGTTTTTAATGTAGAGACCAGTGAAGAGGCTCCAGTTCTAAACAACATAAAAGTACCCGTTATTTCGCTTATTGATATGTATACTGCAGATTTTGACCTATTAACTTTTGATCAAAGCAAGCTGCCTCCACAGATCAGAATCGTAAATCAAGCCAGTATACTGTTCTTCCTTGTTAT
Organism: Tachypleus tridentatus; assembly: GCF_004210375.1. Taxonomy (NCBI): domain Eukaryota; kingdom Metazoa; phylum Arthropoda; class Merostomata; order Xiphosura; family Limulidae; genus Tachypleus; species Tachypleus tridentatus. The sequence continues at coordinate 29,249,109 of NC_134830.1, read as the reverse complement.
GATTGCAATGTTTTATTTTTATGTTAAAGAGTGCACAAGCTGCATTTACAAGTAGAGTTATATATTCGTGTCCTCGCGCTTGCATGTGAGTATTTGCTTCTTTGGCTACTATAACTGCAGGGTTATTTGCGTTAATTGTATATAACTGTGAAGTGATAAACTACAGGGAAGGAAGATAACACTGTGTTACAAAATTTTTACTTTTTCTTGTTCCTGGACAGAAAGTGTTATTTTCCAATTGTTTATGCCAAAAGTAAGTGGGAAAGACCTATTTTTTCTCTTCAAACTTTGCTTTTGTAACCTGGGAGCGTATAACGAAAACATGATGGGAGACCATATTTGGGGTCTGATACGTGAAAGTGATTTACATTACAGTCGCAAGTCTCGAAAAACTACTCACTTCCAAACATTTTTGTATAAACCTTAGTATAAATACATGTAAATCTTGATTCATATGTTTTAATCAGACCTTATGTAAATGAAAATGTGCAAATTTGCCTCTTTTTACATAGAAAAAAGGTTACTTTCTAAATTTCATTATCCAGGTCACAAAAGCAAAATTTGAAGGGAATAATGGTCATTTTCTGTACTTTTACAACATAAGCAATTAAGAAATAACATATACTATCCAGGAACAAAATTTGTGTTACATAGCATAATTAACCCCACCCACTATCAGTTATTGACAGATTAAATAGTAGGATCTGACTGTCGCTCTTACAACACACCTGTGGCCCAACACGGGGAGCAGAATTTCCTTTCTTTCTTTTTTCTCTTTCTTTCTTTTGACGGTGAGAGACGCGATACATAGAAACTCTGTTCCACAGTTCGTCAAGCTAACCACTGTACCATGTGTGCCTAACTCTGATTATGTCTGTGTGTGTGGGTATTGTGTACGTGTGTTTGTTTATGTCACTTCTGAAACATCCAATGTTTGATCATTATAATGAGGAATATTAAAGTGTTTATGTCCTTTTTTATGTTCTACAGTTGAGTCAATTGGAAATTTGAATTTTACACTGGTCGTGGCCGAGCGGTTAGCGCATTCGAAATGTGAATTAATTGGCCGCATCCTATAGTTTGCTATAAGTGTGACTGTCAGATCCCACTATTCGGCCACACCTTGGCAGCAGGTGTTGTTGAGCAGTTTCCTTATCTCTAGTCTATTAACTAAATGTACGAACTTTGTCCGATTCTCCACATTAGAATAAATAATTCTGGTTAATATACTGTGACCACGGATTTAACCATACGAAACACAAAACTAATATTATGTATAAAAATTAAAATATAATTAAAATTTATACGAAATAAGCTCAGTATTCCTTAGATATAAAACAATAAGGCATCTGATCCTTATAGATTAGTATTAGGATTCCAGATATGTTAACTAAACGAGAGAATTTTAGAGTGAAAATATGTTTGTTTTATTCAGTTTCTCTTTGGCTCGTATCTCCGTCATCTCTTGACAGGTTTGAGAACTAATTACAGTTTTATCTAGACTCAAGATGTCAAATTCTTTCGATTGGTGTATTTGATTAAGCGCAAGGTGTCGTAGATTAATTTAATGTAATCGTCCCTATTAAACAATTTCATTTATAATGCGTGTAACGTTCATACATTTCCAAAGTCTGTCACAAATTCTTAAAATTCTTAACCCATAAGCATTTATATATATTTCCTCCTTTAAAACTCCTCGCTTTGTGAAAAACATTTACTAAAAAATGGTGATACATTATATATTCTTCCTTATTAAAAAAGCTCTTTTCTTTCGTTGTTAATGTTATTTTTATTTCTGGGAGCAATTTTTCATTAGGAGGTTTGTTACTAAATCTTATTATTATAGGTCTCGGAAAATTCTTAGTTATGCCCATTTTTACGTGCTTTATGTGAAGTTTCTAGGTCAGCAACTCCCACTGTGATGTCTATGGAAATAGCTACCTTCTTAATTATTAGTCTGTGTTTTCTTGGGTTATTTTGGGCACTTTCATGATAACTAAATTATTCAAGGCTACCCATCCAAACCTGGGGACAAATATAAGCAAGTTGTCCTTGTGGAGTTTGTACAAAAATTCCAAATAATAAATAAAATATAAAATTAAATTAATCTCAGTTTCTTCCTTATAACTTGGCCTTTTGTGTTTGAAACACTCTTTCTTCGTTTTTACTTTTCTCTCTTTAACCGTGGCGTATCGTCTCATAGAGTGGCTTTGAGTTTGTTGTATTATTTCAACTACGTAAAATTTTCAACGTAAAATTGCATAAAACAGTAACAACAACACAAAAGGATGAACTAGCATTCAACCACAAAGATATCTCATATCATAGTAGTTAGCAGGACCTATTGTGAATTTGAAAGTTCATGGTTCGCGTCCCGTTGTCTGAAAATGCGCTCCATACTTTTGGGCTGTAACTCCGTTATAAGAGTAACAGTGGTATCCTATAATTCAATCAGATAAATATAGCCCTGAAGTTGGCGGTGAGTGTTGTCTTTTTTGTTTCTGCAACTTATTCTTTTTTAGTCTTAACACAAACTTACGAAACAACCAACCAATACTTGGTGCAGCACACCGGATAAACAACCATGTTAGAGACCTCTACGTTCAGGTCTAGCCATATCTGATTTTGAGCTGTTGACTAAGGGAAGATTAACCAGTCAGCATCAAACTTACATTTAGATTAAGTTAAAGTTGAGTTCAGAGTTTTTTTTTATGATGTTGCTAAGTCGGTAAAATCAGAAGCTAGGTTTCAGCGTTTTTATGTAAATTATTCCAAATTCAAGTAGAAATCAAAGTTATAATAAATATTTACATCTCTAAATTTTCGTCAGTGAGAATTACATATTCAAGAATCTTCCAAATATACACAATATATAAATTGTTATATTTATCAACCTGTCTTAACACGTGCGTGAGTCATGTGCCTTTTTTTACCACGCGGCTTTCACTGGTTACAAATAACATTTTCTTTAATTAATTAAGATATACATTTTAATTTTCATGCATACTTATTTCACGAGCACTTTACTATTTATATGTTTGAAATACTGTAAACTTTTCTAAAGATAAATAATCACACCCTTTTTTAGACGAATTAGATTACTCAATATTTGAATTTTATTCCAACCTGACCCTCAGTGGCTCAGCAATATGTCTGCGGACTTACACCGCTAAAAACCGGGTTTCGATACCCGTGGTGGTCAGAGCACAGATAGCCCATTGTGTAGCTTTGCGCTTAATTCAAAACAACAACAATTATTCCAACTAAAACAATACAAATAATATTATTTAACTCAGGTCCATTGAAAGCTGTTCCTCTTTTATTTTAGTGAAGGAAAAACTTTTAAAACAAGAGAAAGCAAATGTAGTAATGGCTGGTATCAATCCTTCAAAAACAATTCAAACAAGAAATCAAGGATGGTGTTTGCATAATTTCTACGTAATAGCACTGTGCTGTTATGAAGGAATGATGCAAGTGCCATCCATGCTATCTTGTTTGGATTCTTTTTGAAGCACTTCCACAATTACTTCCTCTTTGAAAAGTTTTTCTTTATGTGTTTTTGTTTTTCCTTAATACAGTGTTTCAACACACATAACATTTGTATATATAACTAGCTTCTACCCCTCTGCTAGTACAGCAGTATGTCTACGGATTTATAATGCTACAATCCGGGGTTCAATTCTCCTTGGTAGGATCAGCAGATAGCTCTTGTGGCTTTGTTATAAAAAAACAACAACAAAAAACTTCACCTAACTTATAAATACAATGAAGTTCCAGCAGTAATATTTATTGTGTGTCTGTTATTGGCTGGTAATTCCTGTTTAACCAGGAACTTGAATTTTAACACCATATTTCTGTAGGAAAGCGGAGGGTAATGATAACATCGTTTACACTAGAATTAGGACTGATTTTACAATACTAGTACTTATTACTGATACTTATAAAAGACTTGGTTTGTTTTGAACTTTGCGCAAAGCTACACGAGAGCTATCTGCGCTAGTCGTCGCTAATTTAGCAGTGTAAGACTTGAGGGAAGGCAATTAGTCATCGCCAACTATTGGGCTACTCTTTTACCAATGAATAATGGGATTGATCGTCACATTATAACGCCCTCACGGCTGAAAGCGCGAGCATGTTTGGTGTGGCGGGAATTCGAAACCGCGATCATCAGATTGTGAGTTGAGTGCCTCAACCAGCTGGCCATGCCGGGCCTTATAAAAGTAGTTACATCGGTTGAAATTATGTCACTTCATAGAAAGTGGCTAAAACTGTTTTGGTTTTGAGTAAACATGCAATGAAAGAGAAGCAAAAGAAAAAAAACCAATAAATTCAACCTTTTTAATGTTTGCAAACATTTCCAGAACTTATTACTTAGTCATAGGATAAAAATTGAAACAGTGTATATTGTTGTGAACTTCTAATTCTCTATTATGGAAATATTTAAAACAACACTTTGATGAGCAATCCTTGTCATTTCTACATAGGTATTTGCTGTCATCTGAATCATCACAAAACAGCACATTTTACACGTTATTGATAACTTTGAATTTGTAATTTTATCAACTGAAAAATAACACTTTTCATTATTTTTATTATTAGTGAAATACTGAAGAGAAAGTACATTTCAAGAGTGTCTAGGCCCGGCATAGCCAGATGGGTTAAAGCGTTCGACTCGTAATCCGAGGCTCGTGGGTTCGAATCCACGTAGCACCAAATATGGGCGCCTTTTAGCCGTGTGAGCGTTATAATGTAAAGTCCAATCCCACTATTCGTTGGTGAAAGAGTAGCCCAAATGTTGACGGTGGGTGGTGATTACTAGCTGCCTTCCCTCTAGTCTTACACTGCTAAATTAGGGACGGCTAGCACAGATAGTTATCCTGTAGCTTTGCGCGAAATTCCAAATAAATCAAACCAATACTATCTGAGTCACGCGTAAAAAACTGAGGTGAAACGGAAGTTTGTTCAGAAATTGGCGCAAAGTGACACGAAAGATATCTGCGCTAGCTGTCCCTAATTTAATAGTGTAGAATTCACCGTCACATTATAACGAGCATGTTTGGTGTGACGGGGTTATTGAAATGGAAGTTTTGTGTTTGTGATGTTTAAAACATTTTCGTTAGCGAATCATAGCACGATTGTATTTTGGATCTACTTCTCAATAAACTTTTATAGATTATCCTATGATTTTTTTGTCAGCCAGTTTCTTTACGGTGAATGTTTTAAGAGCTATCTTCTCTCTTTTTGTGTTTTGACGTTTGTGCACAATTATTCCCTTTCGCTATTCATGTAGATTTCTAACATGACTTAGTTTTACTGATTTTTGTACTGTAGTGTTTTAAAACACTTTTCTTGTTGATATGTAATACGAAACAAAAAGAAACAATAATTGGTTTATCTATTTTTCTGATAAACGAGTTATATGCTATTTTATTGTGTTGTAACTTTAGATAAAATCAATGTTTGCTTGGTAAATTAATGCATTTAAAGCACTGGAAGAAAAGTCTTTTCAGTTACTAATAATTATATACAGTAGATTATCTTAGTTTACTCTACAAAGCTGTAATGCAAATACTTTGAATAATAAACATCAGCCAAAAGTAATATATATATACATATATATATATATGATCTTTTCATTTCCGATAAAGGTATTCAAATATGACTTGTTTTTAGCTGCTGCTGAGCGGCTAACTGATCGGCTCTGTGTTTTTGTTTTGTTTGTTTTTTGAATTTCGTGCAAAGCTACACGAGGACTATCTGCGCTAGCTGTCCATAATTTAGCAGTCTAAGAGTAGAGGAAAGGCAGCTAGTCATCACCACCCACCGCCAACTCTTAGGCTACTCTTTTACCAACGAATAGTGGGATTGACCTTCACATTATCACGCCGTCACCCTAGGATTACGAGTCAATTGCCTTAATCACATGGCTTTGCCGGATACTGTGTTTTTGTTTATCAAGTACAAGCTTTTACCTTATAACTCTGCCATCTCTTGACCGATTTCAGAAGAAATTAAGTTTTTGACTCGGAAAGTCAAACCATTTTGATTGATGTATCTGACCATGCGCAAGTTTTTATACATTAATATATTAGGTAGATAGCCTGATGAATAATAAAATCGAATCGTGAATACGCGTGCCCACGCTTGGTATTGCTGGTGCACAAAGGTATAGCTAATAAAAAGTTAAAGAAGAGCTTCATAGATTAGTTACTCTAATCCCGACTTAAAGAATTTCAAATACTGCGGCTGTTGAAGATTCCCTCATGTTGTCTTCGTAAAATCAAGCGTTATATTATAGGTAGGCTATCAACTTAATATGACTTATGTTCGAGAATATTGTCCCCCATTATCTTTTATTTTTCTTCTTTGAACAAGGTTTAAATTCTGTCTTCTGCGGAATACTCGATAATCAATGCTGCAACTTTTCTTTACTGTGCAAGATGTTGGAAAGTATTTTAAAATGTGATAAGAAGAAGAAAAACAATATATGGAAAAAAAAATATTTGTTTGCACACTTTGAGACATTTGATATTTTCTGTTCTAGTTTACGGCATAATCTGTTCCATCTGCGATACCTTTTGGTTTACGTTGCATAGCCTTCTTTACCAGAGGCTAAGCTTACCTCAAAATGCGGCTGTTAACGATATTGTGAGCTCGTCGACCACGTGCCTCTCTTGACAAAACAACGCTATTCTTCTGTATATTCACTTTAACCTTACTTCAAAGCTAACACTTATATTTCGCGAAGTCGTTCCTGTCAGTAGTACTTTAATAAATTTTTCATCGCTGTTCTTTCCTTTTGTGTGTACAACAGTAAACTTAGTATCATTTTTTACATTAAGATACAACATCTGGCGGAAATGTTACTTTTACAGAGTGAATGAAGCCTGTAACGCAAAAAACAAAAAGAGAGAGAGAAGACAAAATAGAAACACTGCAAGCAAACTTCCTGTACGAAGATATAGAACAGGACTTCATCATGACATAATGATAACAAAAGGAACGTCTAGTTATGTACAAACTTCAATGATAACAAAAGGAACTTTTAGTTATGTACAAACTTCAATGATAACAAAAGGAACTTATAGTTATGTACAAACTACAATTATAACAAAAGGAACTTAAAGTTATGTACAAACTTCAATGATAACAAAAGGAACTTATAGTTATGTACAAACTACAATTATAACAAAAGGAACGTCTAGTTATGTACAAACTTCAATGATAACAAAACGAACTTTTAGTTATGTACAAACTTCAATGATAACAAAAGGAACTTCTAGTTATGTACAAACTTCAATGATAACAAAAGGAACTTATAGTTATGTACAAACTACAATGATAACAAAAGGAACTTATAGTTATGTACAAACTACAATGATAACAAAAGGAACTTATAGTTATGTACAAACTACAATGATAACAAAAGGAACGTCTAGTTATGTACAAACTTCAATGATAACAAAAGGAACTTATAGTTATGTACAAACTCAATTATAACAAAAGAACTTAAAGTTATGTTCAAACTTCAATGATAACAAAAGGAACTTATAGTTATGTACAAACTCAATGATAACAAAAGGAACTTATAGTTATGTACAAACTACAATGATAACAAAAGGAACGTCTAGTTATGTACAAACTTCAATGATAACAAAAGGAACTTAAAGTTATGTACAAACTTCAACGATAACAAAAGGAACGTCTAGTTATGTACAAACTTCAATGATAACAAAAGAAACTTATAGTTATGTACAAACTTCAATGATAACAAAAAAAACGTCTAGTTATGTACAAACTTCAATGATAACAAAAGGAACTTAAAGTTATGTACAAACTTCAATGATAACAAAAGGAACGTCTAGTTATGTACAAACTTCAATGATAACAAAAGGAACGTCTAGTTATGTACAAACTTCAATGATAACAAAAGGAACTTATAGTTATGTACAAACTCCAATGATAACAAAAGGAACGTCTAGTTATGTACAAACTTCAACGATAACAAAAGGAACGTCTAGTTATGTACAAACTTCAATGATAACAAAAGGAACGTCTAGTTATGTACAAACTTCAATGATAACAAAAGGAACTTATAGTTATGTACAAACTTCAATGATAACAAAAGGAACTTAAAGTTATGTACAAACTTCAATGATAACAAAAGGAACTTATAGTTATGTACAAACTTCAATGATAACAAAAGGAACTTATAGTTATGTACAAACTACAATGATAACAAAAGGAACTTATAGTTATGTACAAACTTCAATGATAACAAAAGGAACTTCTAGTTATGTACAAACTTCAATGATAACAAAAGGAACGTCTAGTTATGTACAAACTTCAATGATAACAAAAGGAACTTATAGTTATGTACAAACTTCAATGATAACAAAAGGAACTTCCAGTTATGTACAAACTTCAACGATAACAAAAGGAACGTCTAGTTATGTACAAACTTCAATGATAACAAAAAAAACTTATAGTTATGTACAAACTTCAATGATAACAAAAGGAACTTCTAGTTATGTACAAACTTCAATGATAACAAAAGGAACTTCTAGTTATGTACAAACTTCAATGATAACAAAAGGAACGTCTAGTTATGTACAAACTTCAATGATAACAAAAGGAACTTATAGTTATGTACAAACTTCAATGATAACAAAAGGAACGTCTAGTTATGTACAAACTTCAATGATAACAAAAGGAACTTATAGTTATGTACAAACTTCAATGATAACAAAAGGAACTTCTAGTTATGTACAAACTTCAATGATAACAAAAGGAACTTATAGTTATGTACAAACTCCAATGATAACAAAAGGAACTTATAGTTATGTACAAACTTCAATGATAACAAAAGGAACTTATAGTTATGTACAAACTTCAATGATAACAAAAGGAACTTATAGTTATGTACAAACTTCAATGATAACAAAAGGAACGTCTAGTTATGTACAAACTTCAATGATAACAAAAGGAACTTAAAGTTATGTACAAACTTCAACGATAACAAAAGGAACGTCTAGTTATGTACAAACTTCAATGATAACAAAAGGAACTTATAGTTATGTACAAACTTCAATGATAACAAAAGGAACGTCTAGTTATGTACAAACTTCAATGATAACAAAAGGAACGTCTAGTTATGTACAAACTTCAATGATAACAAAAGGAACGTCTAGTTATGTACAAACTTCAATGATAACAAAAGGAACTTATAGTTATGTACAAACTTCAATGATAACAAAAGGAACTTATAGTTATGTACAAACTTCAATGATAACAAAAGGAACTTATAGTTATGTACAAACTTCAATGATAACAAAAGGAACGTCTAGTTATGTACAAACTTCAATGATAACAAAAGGAACTTATAGTTATGTACAAACTTCAATGATAACAAAAGGAACGTCTAGTTATGTACAAACTTCAATGATAACAAAAGGAACGTCTAGTTATGTACAAACTTCAATGATAACAAAAGGAACGTCTAGTTATGTACAAACTTCAATGATAAAAAAGGAACTTATAGTTATGTACAAACTCCAATGATAACAAAAGGAACTTATAGTTATGTACAAACTACAATGATAACAAAAGGAACTTATAGTTATGTACAAACTACAATGATAACAAAAGGAACTTATAGTTATGTACAAACTTCAATGATAACAAAAGGAACGTCTAGTTATGTACAAACTTCAATGATAACAAAAGGAACTTATAGTTATGTACAAACTTCAATGATAACAAAAGGAACTTCTAGTTATGTACAAACTTCAATGATAACAAAAGGAACTTATAGTTATGTACAAACTCCAATGATAACAAAAGGAACTTATAGTTATGTACAAACTTCAATGATAACAAACTTCAATGATAACAAAAGGAACTTCTAGTTATGTACAAACTTCAATTATAACAAAAGGAACTTATAGTTATGTACAAACTTCAATGATAACAAAAGGAACTTCTAGTTATGTACAAACTTCAATGATAACAAAAGGAACTTCTAGTTATGTACAAACTTCAATGATAACAAAAGGAACTTATAGTTATGTACAAACTTCAATGATAACAAAAGGAACTTCCAGTTATGTACAAACTTCAATGATAACAAAAGGAACTTATAGTTATGTACAAACTCCAATGATAACAAAAGGAACTTATAGTTATGTACAAACTACAATGATAACAAAAGGAACTTATAGTTATGTACAAACTTCAATGATAACAAAAGGAACTTCTAGTTATGTACAAACTTCAACGATAACAAAAGGAACTTATAGTTATGTACAAACTTCAATGATAACAAAAGGAACTTCTAGTTATGTACAAACTTCAATGATAACAAAAGGAACTTCTAGTTATGTACAAACTTCAATGATAACAAAAGGAACGTCTAGTTATGTACAAACTTCAACGATAACAAAAGGAACTTAAAGTTATGTACAAACTTCAATGATAACAAAAGGAACTTCTAGTTATGTACAAACTTCAATGATAACAAAAGGAACGTCTAGTTATGTACAAACTAGATTATGTAAAACTTCAATGATAACAAAAGGAACGTCTAGTTATGTACAAACTTCAATGATAACAAAAGGAACTTTTAGTTATGTACAAACTTCAATGATAACAAAAGGAACTTCTAGTTATGTACAAACTTCAATGATAACAAAAGGAACTTATAGTTATGTACAAACTTCAATGATAACAAAAGGAACTTATAGTTATGTACAAACTTCAATGATAACAAAAGGAACTTCTAGTTATGTACAAACTTCAATGATAACAAAAGGAACTTATAGTTATGTACAAACTCCAATGATAACAAAAGGAACTTCAATAGTTATGTACAAACTTCAATGATAACAAAAGGAACTTCTAGTTATGTACAAACTTCAACGATAACAAAAGGAACTTCTAGTTATGTACAAACTTCAATGATAACAAAAGGAACTTATAGTTATGTACAAACTTCAATGATAACAAAAGGAACTTCTAGTTATGTACAAACTTCAATGATAACAAAAGGAACGTCTAGTTATGTACAAACTTCAATGATAACAAAAGGAACTTCTAGTTATGTACAAACTTCAATGATAACAAAAGGAACGTCTAGTTATGTACAAACTTCAATGATAACAAAAGGAACGTTAGTTATGTACAAACTAGTTATGTACAAACTTCAATGATAACAAAAGGAACGTCTAGTTATGTACAAACTTCAATGATAACAAAAGGAACTTATAGTTATGTACAAACTCCAATGATAACAAAAGGAACTTATAGTTATGTACAAACTACAATGATAACAAAAGGAACTTATAGTTATGTACAAACTACAATGATAACAAAAGGAACTTATAGTTATGTACAAACTACAATGATAACAAAAGGAACTTATAGTTATGTACAAACTACAATGATAACAAAAGGAACTTATAGTTATGTACAAACTTCAATGATAACAAAAGAACTTATAGTTATGTACAAACTTCAATGATAACAAAAGGAACTTCTAGTTATGTACAAACTTCAATGATAACAAAAGGAACTTATAGTTATGTACAAACTTCAATGATAACAAAAGGAACGTCTAGTTATGTACAAACTTCAATGATAACAAAAGGAACTTATAGGAACTTAATGATAGTTATGTACAAACTTCAATGATAACAAAAGGAACTTCTAGTTATGTACAAACTTCAATGATAACAAAAGGAACTTATAGTTATGTACAAACTTCAATGATAACAAAAGGAACTTCTAGTTATGTACAAACTTCAATGATAACAAAAGGAACTTATAGTTATGTACAAACTTCAATGATAACAAAAGGAACTTCCAGTTATGTACAAACTTCAACGATAACAAAAGGAACGTCTAGTTATGTACAAACTTCAATGATAACAAAAGGAACTTATAGTTATGTACAAACTTCAATGATAACAAAAGGAACTTCTAGTTATGTACAAACTTCAATGATAACAAAAGGAACTTATAGTTATGTACAAACTTCAATGAGGAACGTCTAGTTATGTACAAACTTCAATGATAACAAAAGGAACTTATAGTTATGTACAAACTTCAATGATAACAAAAGGAACTTCTAGTTATGTACAAACTTCAATGATAACAAAAGGAACTTATAGTTATGTACAAACTTCAATGATAACAAAAGGAACTTCCAGTTATGTACAAACTTCAATGATAACAAAATGAAATTCCAGTTATGTACAAACTTCAACGATAACAAAAGGAACGTCTAGTTATGTACAAACTTCAATGATAACAAAAGGAACTTCTAGTTATGTACAAACTTCAATGATAACAAAAACGTCTAGTTATGTACAAACTTGATAACAAAAGGAACTATGTACAAACTTCAATGATAACAAAAGGAACGTTAACAAACTTCAATGATAACAAAAGGAACTTATAGTTATAACAAAAGGAACGTCTAGTACAAACTTCAATGATAACAAAAGGAACGTCTAGTTATGTACAAACTTCAATGATAACAAAAGGAACGTCTAGTTATGTACAAACTTCAATGATAACAAAAGGAACGTCTAGTTATGTACAAACTTCAATGATAACAAAAGGAACTTATAGTTATGTACAAACTTCAATGATAACAAAAGGAACTTCTAGTTATGTACAAACTTCAATGATAACAAAAATGGAACTTATAGTTATGTACAAACTTCAATGATAACAAAAGGAACTTCAATAGTTATGTACAAACTTCAATGATAACAAAAGGAACTTATAGTTATGTACAAACTCCAATGATAACAAAAGGAACTTATAGTTATGTACAAACTACAATGATAACAAAAGGAACTTATAGTTATGTACAAACTACAACGATAACAAAAGGAACTAACAAAAATGGAACGATAACAAAAGGAACGTCTAGTTATGTACAAACTTCAATGATAACAAAAGGAACTTATAGTTATGTACAAACTTCAATGATAACAAAAGGAACGTCTAGTTATGTACAAACTTCAATGATAACAAAAGGAACTTATAGTTATGTACAAACTTCAATGATAACAAAAGGAACTTATAGTTATGTACAAACTTCAATGATAACAAAAGGAACTTATAGTTATGTACAAACTACAATGATAACAAAAGGAACTTATAGTTATGTACAAACTACAATTATAACAAAAATGGAACTTATAGTTATGTACTAGTTATGTACAAACTTCAATGATAACAAAAGGAACTTAGTTATGTACAAACTTCAATGATAAGAAAAAAAACTTCCAGTTATGTACAAACTTCAACGATAACAAAAGGAAACTCTTGTTATGTACAAACTTCAATTATAACAAAAGGAACTTATAGTTATGTACAAACTTCAATGATAACAAAAGGAACTTCTAGTTATGTACAAACTTCAATGATAACAAAAGTTATGTAAAACTTCAATGATAGTTATGTACAAACTTCAATGATAACAAAAGGAACTTATTATGTACAAACTTCAATGATAACAAAAGGAACTTATAGTTATGTACAAACTTCAATGATAACAAAAGGAACTTATAGTTATGTACAAACTTCAATGATAACAAAAGGAACTTATAGTTATGTACAAACTTCAATGATAACAAAAGGAACTTCTAGTTATGTACAAACTTCAATGATAACAAAAGGAACTTCTAGTTATGTACAAACTTCAATGATAACAATGAACTTATTATGTACAAACTTCAATGATAAGAAAAGGAACTTATAGTTATGTACAAACTTCAATGATAACAAAAGGAACTTCTAGTTATGTACAAACTTCAATGATAACAAAAGGAACTTATAGTTATGTACAAACTTCAATGATAACAAAAGGAACTTATAGTTATGTACAAACTTCAATGATAACAAAAGGAACTTATAGTTATGTACAAACTACAATGATAACAAAAGGAACGTCTAGTTATGTACAAACTTCAATGATAACAAAAGGAACTTATAGTTATGTACAAACTTCAATGATAACAAAAGGAACGTCTAGTTATGTACAAACTTCAATGATAACAAAAGGAACGTCTAGTTATGTACAAACTTCAATGATAACAAAAGGAACGTCTAGTTATGTACAAACTTCAATGATAACAAAAGGAACTTATAGTTATGTACAAACTTCAATGATAACAAAAGGAACTAACAAAAGGAACTATAGTTATGTACAAACTCCAATATAACAAAAGGAACGTCTAGTTATGTACAAACTTCAATGATAACAAAAGGAACGTCTAGTTATGTACAAACTTCAATGATAACAAAAGGAACTTCTAGTTATGTACAAACTTCAATGATAACAAAAGGAACTTATAGTTATGTACAAACTTCAATGATAACAAAAGGAACTTCCAGTTATGTACAAACTTCAACGATAACAAAAGGAACTTATAGTTATGTACAAACTTCAATGATAACAAAAGGAACTTATAGTTATGTACAAACTACAATGATAACAAAAGGAACTTATAGTTATGTACAAACTTCAATGATAACAAAAGGAACTTATAGTTATGTACAAACTTCAATGATAACAAAAGGAACTTATAGTTATGTACAAACTTCAATGATAACAAAAGGAACGTCTAGTTATGTACAAACTTCAATGATAACAAAAGGAACTTATAGTTATGTACAAACTTCAATGATAACAAAAGGAACTTATAGTTATGTACAAACTTCAATGATAACAAAAGGAACGTCTAGTTATGTACAAACTTCAATGATAACAAAAGGAACTTATAGTTATGTACAAACTTCAATGATAACAAAAGGAACTTATAGTTATGTACAAACTTCAATGATAACAAAAGGAACTTATAGTTATGTACAAACTTCAATGATAACAAAAGGAACTTCTAGTTATGTACAAACTTCAATGATAACAAAAGGAACTTATAGTTATGTACAAACTTCAATGATAACAAAAGGAACTTATAGTTATGTACAAACTTCAATGATAACAAAAGGAACTTCTAGTTATGTACAAACTTCAATGATAACAAAAGGAACTTCTAGTTATGTACAAACTTCAATGATAACAAAAGGAACTTCTAGTTATGTACAAACTTCAATGATAACAAAAGGAACTTATAGTTATGTACAAACTTCAATGATAACAAAAGGAACTTCTAGTTATGTACAAACTTCAATGATAACAAAAGGAACTTATAGTTATGTACAAACTTCAATGATAACAAAAGGAACTTCTAGTTATGTACAAACTTCAATGATAACAAAAGGAACTTCTAGTTATGTACAAACTTCAATGATAACAAAAGGAACTTATAGTTATGTACAAACTTCAATGATAACAAAAGGAACGTCTAGTTATGTACAAACTTCAATGATAACAAAAGGAACTTATAGTTATGTACAAACTTCAATGATAACAAAAGGAACTTCTAGTTATGTACAAACTTCAATGATAACAAAAGGAACTTATAGTTATGTACAAACTTCAATGATAACAAAAGGAACTTATAGTTATGTACAAACTACAATGATAACAAAAGGAACTTATAGTTATGTACAAACTCCAATGATAACAAAAGGAACTTATAGTTATGTACAAACTTCAATGATAACAAAAGGAACTTATAGTTATGTACAAACTTCAATGATAACAAAAGGAACTTATAGTTATGTACAAACTCCAATGATAACAAAAGGAACTTATAGTTATGTACAAACTAGTTATGTACAAACTCCAATGATAACAAAAGGAACTTATAGTTATGTACAAACTTCAATGATAACAAAAGGAACGTCTAGTTATGTACAAACTTCAATGATAACAAAAGGAACTTAGTTAGTTATGTACAAACTTCAATGATAACAAAACAAATGTACAAACTTCAATGAACAAAAGGAACTTCTAGTTATGTACAAACTTCAATGATAACAAAAGGAACTTATAGTTATGTACAAACTTCAATGATAACAAAAGGAACTTCTAGTTATGTACAAACTTCAATGATAACAAAAGGAACTTATAGTTATGTACAAACTTCAATGATAACAAAAGGAACTTATAGTTATGTACAAACTTCAATGATAACAAAAGGATGTACTTAACAAAAGGAACGTCTAGTTATGTACAAACTTCAATGATAACAAAAGGAACTTATAGTTATGTACAAACTTCAATGATAACAAAAGGAACGTCTAGTTATGTACAAACTTCAATGATAACAAAAGGAACTTATAGTTATGTACAAACTTCAATGATAACAAAAGGAACTTATAGTTATGTACAAACTTCAATGATAACAAAAGGAACGTCTAGTTATGTACAAACTTCAATGATAACAAAAGGAACGTCTAGTTATGTACAAACTTCAATGATAACAAAAGGAACTTCTAGTTATGTACAAACTTCAATGATAACAAAAGGAACTTATAGTTATGTACAAACTCCAATGATAACAAAAGGAACTTATAGTTATGTACAAACTACAATGATAACAAAAGGAACTTATAGTTATGTACAAACTTCAATGATAACAAAAGGAACTTATAGTTATGTACAAACTTCAATGATAACAAAAGGAACTTATAGTTATGTACAAACTTCAATGATAACAAAAGGAACGTCTAGTTATGTACAAACTTCAATGATAACAAAAGGAACTTCTAGTTATGTACAAACTTCAATGATAACAAAAGGAACGTCTAGTTATGTACAAACTTCAATGATAACAAAAGGAACTTCTATAGTTATGTACAAACTTCAATGATAACAAAAGGAACGTCTAGTTATGTACAAACTTCAATGATAACAAAAGGAACTTATAGTTATGTACAAACTTCAATGATAACAAAAGGAACTTATAGTTATGTACAAACTTCAATGATAACAAAAGGAACGTCTAGTTATGTACAAACTTCAATGATAACAAAAGGAACTTATAGTTATGTACAAACTTCAATGATAACAAAAGGAACTTCTAGTTATGTACAAACTTCAATGATAACAAAAGGAACTTATAGTTATGTACAAACTACAATGATAACAAAAGGAACTTATAGTTATGTACAAACTACAATGATAACAAAAGGAACTTATAGTTATGTACAAACTTCAATGATAACAAAAGGAACTTATAGTTATGTACAAACTTCAATGATAACAAAAGGAACTTATAGTTATGTACAAACTCCAATGATAACAAAAGGAACGTCTAGTTATGTACAAACTTCAATGATAACAAAAGGAACTTATAGTTATGTACAAACTTCAATGATAACAAAAGGAACTTCTAGTTATGTACAAACTTCAATGATAACAAAAGGAACTTATAGTTATGTACAAACTTCAATGATAACAAAAGGAACTTATAGTTATGTACAAACTTCAATGATAACAAAAGGAACTTCTAGTTATGTACAAACTTCAATGATAACAAAAGGAACTTATAGTTATGTACAAACTTCAACGATAACAAAAGGAACTTAAAGTTATGTACAAACTTCAATGATAACAAAAGGAACTTATAGTTATGTACAAACTACTATGATAACAAAAGGAACGTCTAGTTATGTACAAACTTCAATGATAACAAAAAGAACTTCTAGTTATGTACAAACTTCAATGATAACAAAAACTTCTAGGAACTTCTATAGTTATGTACAAACTTCAATGATAACAAAAGGAACTTCTAGTTATGTACAAACTTCAATGATAACAAACTTAGTTATGTAAAACTTAACAAAAGGAACTTAGTTATGTACAAACTTCAATGATAACAAAAGGAACTTCTAGTTATGTACAAACTTCAATGATAACAAAAGGAACTTCAATGATAACAAAAGGAACTAGTTCAATGATAACAAAAGGAACGTCTAGTTATGTACAAACTTCAATGATAACAAAAGGAACTTCTAGTTATGTACAAACTTCAATGATAACAAAAGGAACTTCTAGTTATGTACAAACTTCAATGATAACAAAAGGAACTTATAGTTATGTACAAACTTCAATGATAACAAAAGGAACGTCTAGTTATGTACAAACTTCAATGATAACAAAAGGAACTTCTAGTTATGTACAAACTTCAATGATAACAAAAGGAACGTCTAGTTATGTACAAACTTCAATGATAACAAAAGGAACTTATAGTTATGTACAAACTTCAATGATAACAAAAGGAACTTATAGTTATGTACAAACTACAATGATAACAAAAGGAACTTATTCAATGTTAACAAAAAACTTCAATGATAACAAAAGGAACGTCTAGTTATGTACAAACTTCAATGATAACAAAAGGAACTTATAGTTATGTACAAACTTCAATGATAACAAAAGGAACTTCCAGTTATGTACAAACTTCAACGATAACAAAAGGAACTTATAGTTATGTACAAACTCCAATGATAACAAAAGGAACTTATAGTTATGTACAAACTACAATGATAACAAAAGGAACTTATAGTTATGTACAAACTTCAATGATAACAAAAGGAACTTATAGTTATGTACAAACTCCAACGATAACAAAAGGAACTTAAGTTATGTACAAACTTCAATGATAACAAAAGGAACTTATAGTTATGTACAAACTTCAATGATAACAAAAGGAACTTATAGTTATGTACAAACTGATAACAAACTTATAGTTATGTACAAACTTCAATGATAACAAAAGGAACTTATAGTTATGTACAAACTTCAATGATAACAAAAGGAACTTCTAGTTATGTACAAACTTCAATGATAACAAAAGGAACTTCTAGTTATGTACAAACTTCAACGATAACAAAAGGAACGTCTAGTTATGTACAAACTTCAATGATAAGAAAAAAACTTATAGTTATGTACAAACTCCAATGATAACAAAAGGAACTTATAGTTATGTACAAACTTCAATGATAACAAAAGGAACTTCCAGTTATGTACAAACTTCAACGATAACAAAAGGAACTTATAGTTATGTACAAACTCCAATGATAACAAAAGGAACTTATAGTTATGTACAAACTTCAATGATAACAAAAGGAACGTCTAGTTATGTACAAACTTCAATGATAACAAAAGGAACTTATAGTTATGTACAAACTTCAATGATAACAAAAGGAACTTATAGTTATGTACAAACTTCAATGATAACAAAAGGAACTTATAGTTATGTACAAACTTCAATGATAACAAAAGGAACTTATAGTTATGTACAAACTCCAATGATAACAAAAGGAACTTATAGTTATGTACAAACTTCAATGATAACAAAAGGAACTTATAGTTATGTACAAACTTCAATGATAACAAAAGGAACGTCTAGTTATGTACAAACTTCAATGATAACAAAAGGAACTTAAAGTTATGTACAAACTTCAATGATAACAAAAGGAACGTCTAGTTATGTACAAACTTCAATGATAACAAAAGGAACTTATAGTTATGTACAAACTCCAATGATAACAAAAGGAACTTATAGTTATGTACAAACTTCAATGATAACAAAAGGAACTTATAGTTATGTACAAACTTCAATGATAACAAAAGGAACTTATAGTTATGTACAAACTACAATGATAACAAAAGGAACTTATAGTTATGTACAAACTAGTTATGTACAAACTTCAATGATAACAAAAGGAACTTCAATGATAACTAGTTATGTACAAACTTCAATGATAACAAAAGGAACTTCTAGTTATGTACAAACTTCAATGATAACAAAAGGAACTTAATGTCTAGTTATGTACAAACTTCAATGATAACAAAAGGAACGTCTAGTTATGTACAAACTTCAATGATAACAAAAGGAACTTATAGTTATGTACAAACTCCAATGATAACAAAAGGAACTTATAGTTATGTACAAACTACAATGATAACAAAAGGAACGTCTAGTTATGTACAAACTTCAATGATAACAAAAGGAACGTCTAGTTATGTACAAACTTCAATGATAACAAAAGGAACTTATAGTTATGTACAAACTTCAATGATAACAAAAGGAACTTCCAGTTATGTACAAACTTCAATGATAACAAAAGGAACTTATAGTTATGTACAAACTTCAATGATAACAAAAGGAACTTATAGTTATGTACAAACTTCAATGATAACAAAAGGAACTTCTAGTTATGTACAAACTTCAATGATAACAAAAGGAACTTCTAGTTATGTACAAACTTCAATGATAACAAAAGGAACTTAGTTATGTACAAACTTCAATGATAACAAATAACAACTTATAGTTATGTACAAACTTCAATGATAACAAAAGGAACTTAGATAGTTATGTACAAACTTCAATGATAACAAAAGGAACTTCCAGTTATGTACAAACTTCAACGATAACAAAAGGAACTTATAGTTATGTACAAACTCCAATGATAACAAAAGGAACTTATAGTTATGTACAAACTACAATTATAACAAAAGGAACGTCTATAGTTATGTACAAACTTCAATGATAACAAAAGGAACTCTAGTTATGTACAAACTAATGTACAAACTTATAGTTATGTACAATGATAACAAAAGGAACTTCTAGTTATGTACAAACTTCAATGATAACAAAAGGAACTTATAGTTATGTACAAACTTCAATGATAACAAAAACTTATAGGAACAATGATAACAAAAGGAACTAGTTATGTACAAACTTAACAATGATAACAAATAACAAAAGGAACTTATAGTTATGTACAAACTTAGTTATGTACAATGATAACAAAAGGAACTTCTAGTTATGTACAAACTTCAATGATAACAAAAGGAACTATATAGTTATGTACAAACTTCAATGATAACAAAAGGAACTTCTAGTTATGTACAAACTTCAATGATAACAAAAGGAACTGTTATGTACAAACTTCAATGATAACAAAAGGAACTTATAGTTATGTACAAACTTCAATGATAACAAAAGGAACTTCTAGTTATGTACAAACTTCAATGATAACAAAAGGAACTTATAGTTATGTACAAACTTCAATGATAACAAAAGGAACGTCTAGTTATGTACAAACTTCAATGATAACAAAAGAAACTTATAGTTATGTACAAACTTCAATGATAACAAAAGGAACTTATAGTTATGTACAAACTTCAATGATAACAAAAGGAACGTCTAGTTATGTTATGTACAAACTTCAATGATAACAAAAGGAACTTCTAGTTATGTACAAACTTCAATGATAACAAAAGGAACTTCTAGTTATGTACAAACTTCAATGATAACAAAAGGAACTTACAAACTTCAATGATAACAAAAGGAACTTCTAGATAAATGTTATAAAACAAAAGGAACTTATAGTTATGTACAAACTTCAATGATAACAAAAGGAACTTATAGTTATGTACAAACTACAATGATAACAAAAGGAACTTCTAGTTATGTACAAACTTCAATGATAACAAAAGGAACTTATAGTTATGTACAAACTTCAATGATAACAAAAGTTATGTACAAACTTCAATGATAACAAAAGGAACTTATAGTTTCAATGATAACAAAAGGAACTTCTAGTTATGTACAAACTTCAATGATAACAAAAGGAACTTCTAGTTATGTACAAACTTCAATGATAACAAAAGGAACTTATAGTTATGTACAAACTTCAATGATAACAAAAGGTTAACAAACTTCAATGATAACAAAAGGAACTTATAGTTATGTACAAACTTCAATGATAACAAAAGGAACTTCTAGTTATGTACAAACTTCAATGATAACAAAAGGAACGTCTAGTTATGTACAAACTTAGTTATGTACAATGATAACAAAAGGAACGTCTAGTTATGTACAAACTTTAATGATAACAAAAGAAACTTCTAGTTATGTACAAACTTCAACGATAACAAAAGGAACGTCTAGTTATGTACAAACTTCAATGATAAGAAAAAAACTTATAGTTATGTACAAACTCCAATGATAACAAAAGGAACTTATAGTTATGTACAAACTACAATTATAACAAAAGGAACTTATAGTTATGTACAAACTACAATGATAACAAAAGGAACTTATAGTTATGTACAAACTTCAATGATAACAAAAGGAACTTATAGTTATGTACAAACTTCAATGATAACAAAAGGAACTTATAGTTATGTACAAACTTCAATGATAACAAAAGGAACTTATAGTTATGTACAAACTCCAATGATAACAAAAGGAACGTCTAGTTATGTACAAACTTCAATGATAACAAAAGGAACTTATAGTTATGTACAAACTTCAATGATAACAAAAGGAACTTATAGTTATGTACAAACTTCAATGATAACAAAAGGAACTTATAGTTATGTACAAACTTCAATGATAACAAAAGGAACTTATAGTTATGTACAAACTTCAATGATAACAAAAGGAACTTATAGTTATGTACAAACTTCAATGATAACAAAAGGAACTTCCAGTTATGTACAAACTTCAACGATAACAAAAGGAACTTATAGTTATGTACAAACTTCAATGATAGTTATGTACAAACTTCAATGATAACAAAAGGAACTTCTAGTTATGTACAAACTTCAATGATAACAAAAGGAACTTCTAGTTATGTACAAACTTCAATGATAACAAAAGGAACTTATAGTTATGTACAAACTACAATGATAACAAAAGGAACTTATAGTTATGTACAAACTACAATGATAACAAAAGGAACTTATAGTTATGTACAAACTACAATGATAACAAAAGGAACTTATAGTTATGTACAAACTTCAATGATAACAAAAGGAACTTAGTTATGTACAAACTTCAATGATAACAAAAGGAACTTCTAGTTATGTACAAACTTCAATGATAACAAAAGGAACTATAGTTATGTACAAACTTCAATGATAACAAAAGGAACTTCTAGTTATGTACAAACTTCAATGATAACAAAAGGAACTTCTAGTTATGTACAAACTTCAATGATAACAAAAGGAACTTCAATAGTTATGTACAAACTTCAATGATAACAAAAGGAACTTATAGTTATGTACAAACTTCAATGATAACAAAAGGAACTTATAGTTATGTACAAACTTCAATGATAACAAAAGGAACGTCTAGTTATGTACAAACTTCAATGATAACAAAAGGAACTTATAGTTATGTACAAACTTCAATGATAACAAAAGGAACTTATAGTTATGTACAAACTTCAATGATAACAAAAGGAACTTATAGTTATGTACAAACTTCAATGATAACAAAAGGAACTTCCAGTTATGTACAAACTTCAATGATAACAAAAGGAACTTATAGTTATGTACAAACTTCAATGATAACAAAAGGAACTTCTAGTTATGTACAAACTACAATGATAACAAAAGGAACTTATAGTTATGTACAAACTCCAATGATAACAAAAGGAACTTATAGTCTAGTTATGTACAAACTTCAACGATAACAAAAGGAACGTCTAGTTATGTACAAACTTCAATGATAACAAAAGGAACGTCTAGTTATGTACAAACTTCAACGATAACAAAAGGAACTTATTATGTACAAACTTCAATGATAACAAAAGGAACTTATAGTTATGTACAAACTAAAAGGAACTGTTATGTACAAACTTCAATGATAACAAAAGGAACTTATAGTCTAGTTATGTACAAACTAATGATAACAAAAGGAACTTATAGTTATGTACAAACTTCAATGATAACAAAAGGAACGTCTAGTTATGTACAAACTTCAATGATAACAAAAGGAACTTATAGTTATGTACAAACTTCAATGATAACAAAAGGAACTTATAGTTATGTACAAACTTCAATGATAACAAAAGGAACTTCTAGTTATGTACAAACTTCAATGATAACAAAAGGAACTTATAGTTATGTACAAACTAGATAACAAAAGGAACGTCTAGTTATGTACAAACTTCAATGATAACAAAAGGAACTTCTAGTTATGTACAAACTTCAATGATAACAAAAGGAACTTATTAGTACAAACTTCAATGATAACAAAAGGAACTTCTAGTTATGTACAAACTTCAATGATAACAAAAGAACTAGTTATGTACAAACTTCAATGATAACAAAAGGAACTTATAGTTATGTACAAACTTCAATGATAACAAAAGGAACTTATAGTTATGTACAAACTTCAATGATAACAAAAGGAACTTATTATGTACAAACTTCAATGATAACAAAAGGAACTTCTAGTTATGTACAAACTTCAATGATAACAAAAGG
This sequence comes from Tachypleus tridentatus, assembly GCF_004210375.1. Classification (NCBI taxonomy): domain Eukaryota; kingdom Metazoa; phylum Arthropoda; class Merostomata; order Xiphosura; family Limulidae; genus Tachypleus; species Tachypleus tridentatus. Next base: position 29,224,898 of record NC_134830.1, on the reverse strand, counting down.
AACTTATAGTTATGTACAAACTTCAATGATAACAAAAGGAACTTAAAGTTATGTACAAACTTCAACGATAACAAAAGGAACGTCTAGTTATGTACAAACTTCAATGATAACAAAAGGAACTTCTAGTTATGTACAAACTTCAATGATAACAAAAGGAACTTATAGTTATGTACAAACTTCAATGATAACAAAAGGAACTTATAGTTATGTACAAACTTCAATGATAACAAAAGGAACTTCTAGTTATGTACAAACTTCAATGATAACAAAAGGAACTTATAGTTATGTACAAACTTCAATGATAACAAAAGGAACTTATAGTTATGTACAAACTTCAATGATAACAAAAGGAACTTCTAGTTATGTACAAACTTCAATGATAACAAAAGGAACTTCTAGTTATGTACAAACTTCAATGATAACAAAAGGAACTTATAGTTATGTACAAACTACAATGATAACAAAAGGAACTTATAGTTATGTACAAACTACAATGATAACAAAAGGAACTTATAGTTATGTACAAACTACAATGATAACAAAAGGAACTTATAGTTATGTACAAACTTCAATGATAACAAAAGGAACTTATAGTTATGTACAAACTTCAATGATAACAAAAGGAACTTATAGTTATGTACAAACTCCAATGATAACAAAAGGAACTTATAGTTATGTACAAACTACAATGATAACAAAAGGAACTTATAGTTATGTACAAACTTCAATGATAACAAAAGGAACTTATAGTTATGTACAAAATAACAAAAGGAACTTATAGTTATGTACAAACTTCAATGATAACAAAAGGAACTTCTAGTTATGTACAAACTTCAATGATAACAAAAGGAACTTCTAGTTATGTACAAACTGATAACAAAAGGAACTTATAGTTATGTACAAACTTCAATGATAACAAAAGGAACTTATAGTTATGTACAAACTTCAATGATAACAAAAGGAACTTCTAGTTATGTACAAACTTCAATGATAACAAAAGGAACTTATAGTTATGTACAAACTTCAATGATAACAAAAGGAACGTCTAGTTATGTACAAACTTCAATGATAACAAAAGGAACTTCTAGTTATGTACAAACTTCAATGATAACAAAAGGAACGTCTAGTTATGTACAAACTTCAATGATAACAAAAGTTATGTAACTTATAGTTATGTACAAACTTCAATGATAACAAAAGGAACTTCTAGTTATGTACAAACTTCAATGATAACAAAAGGTTATGTACAAACTTCAATGATAACAAAAGGAACTTATTATGTACAAACTTCAATGATAACAAAAGGAACTTCTAGTTATGTACAAACTTCAATGATAAAACAAATAACAAAAGGAACTTATAGTTATGTACAAACTTCAATGATAACAAAAGGAACTTCCAGTTATGTACAAACTTCAATGATAACAAAAGGAACTTCCAGTTATGTACAAACTTCAATGATAACAAAAGGAACTTATAGTTATGTACAAACTTCAATGATAACAAAAGGAACTTATAGTTATGTACAAACTTCAATGATAACAAAAGGAACTTATAGTTATGTACAAACTTCAACGATAACAAAAGGAACGTCTAGTTATGTACAAACTTCAATGATAACAAAAGGAACGTATAGTTATGTACAAACTCCAATGATAACAAAAGGAACTTCTAGTTATGTACAAACTTCAATGATAACAAAAGGAACTTCTAGTTATGTACAAACTTCAATGATAACAAAAGGAACTTATAGTTATGTACAAACTTCAATGATAACAAAAGGAACTTCTAGTTATGTACAAACTTCAATGATAACAAAAGGAACTTATAGTTATGTACAAACTCCAATGATAACAAAAGGAACTTATAGTTATGTACAAACTTGATAACAAAAGGAACTTATAGTTATGTACAAACTTCAATGATAACAAAAGGAACTTATAGTTATGTACAAACTTCAATGATAACAAAAGGAACGTCTAGTTATGTACAAACTTCAATGATAACAAATAACAAAAGGAACTTCTAGTTATGTACAAACTTCAATGATAACAAAAGGAACTTATAGTTATGTACAAACTTCAATGATAACAAAAGGAACTTCTAGTTATGTACAAACTTCAATGATAACAAAAGGAACTTATAGTTATGTACAAACTTCAATGATAACAAAAGGAACTTAGTAGTTATGTACAAACTTCAATGATAACAAAAGGAACTTATAGTTATGTACAAACTTCAATGATAACAAAAGGAACTTATAGTTATGTACAAACTACAATGATAACAAAAGGAACGTCTAGTTATGTACAAACTTCAATGATAACAAAAGGAACTTATAGTTATGTACAAACTTCAATGATAACAAAAGGAACTTAAGTTATGTACAAACTTCAATGATAACAAAAGAACGTCTAGTTATGTACAAACTTCAATGATAACAAAAGGAACTTATAGTTATGTACAAACTTCAATGATAACAAAAGGAACGTCTAGTTATGTACAAACTTCAATGATAACAAAAGGAACATCTAGTTATGTACAAACTTCAATGATAACAAAAGGAACTTATAGTTATGTACAAACTTCAATGATAACAAAAATGGAACTTCTAGTTATGTACAAACTTCAATGATAACAAAAGGAACTTAGTTATGTAGTTATGTACAAACTTCAATGATAACAAAAGGAACTTATAGTTATGTACAAACTCCAATGATAACAAAAGGAACTTATAGTTATGTACAAACTTCAATGATAACAAAAGGAACTTCTAGTTATGTACAAACTTCAATGATAACAAACTTCAATGATAACAAAAGGAACTTCTAGTTATGTACAAACTTCAATGATAACAAAAGGAACTTATAGTTATGTACAAACTACAATGATAACAAAAGGAACTTATAGTTATGTACAAACTACAATGATAACAAAAGGAACTTATAGTTATGTACAAACTTCAATGATAACAAAAGGAACTTATAGTTATGTACAAACTCCAATGATAACAAAAGGAACTTATAGTTATGTACAAACTTCAATGATAACAAAAGGAACTTATAGTTATGTACAAACTACAATGATAACAAAAGGAACTTATAGTTATGTACAAACTTCAATGATAACAAAAGGAACTTCTAGTTATGTACAAACTTCAATGATAACAAAAGGAACTTATAGTTATGTACAAACTCCAATGATAACAAAAGGAACTTATAGTTATGTACAAACTACAATGATAACAAAAGGAACTTATAGTTATGTACAAACTTCAATGATAACAAAAGGAACTTCTAGTTATGTACAAACTTCAATGATAACAAAAGGAACTTATAGTTATGTACAAACTTCAATGATAACAAAAGGAACTTATAGTTATGTACAAACTTCAATGATAACAAAAGGAACTTCTAGTTATGTACAAACTTCAATGATAACAAAAGGAACTTCTAGTTATGTACAAACTTCAATGATAACAAAAGGAACTTCTAGTTATGTACAAACTTCAATGATAACAAAAGGAACTTATAGTTATGTACAAACTTCAATGATAACAAAAGGAACTTCTAGTTATGTACAAACTTCAATGATAACAAAAGGAACTTATAGTTATGTACAAACTTCAATGATAACAAAAGGAACTTCTAGTTATGTACAAACTAATGATAACAAACTAGTTATGTACAAACTGATAACAAAAACTTCAATGAACTTATAGTTATGTACAAACTCCAATGATAACAAAAGGAACTTATAGTTATGTACAAACTCCAATGATAACAAAAGGAACTTATAGTTATGTACAAACTTCAATGATAACAAAAGGAACTTATAGTTATGTACAAACTTCAATGATAACAAAAGGAACTTCCAGTTATGTACAAACTTCAATGATAACAAAAGGAACTTCTAGTTATGTACAAACTTCAATGATAACAAAAGGAACTTCTAGTTATGTACAAACTTCAATGATAACAAAAGGAACGTCTAGTTATGTACAAACTTCAATGATAACAAAAGGAACTTCTAGTTATGTACAAACTTCAATGATAACAAAAGGAACTTCTAGTTATGTACAAACTTCAATGATAACAAAAGGAACGTCTAGTTATGTACAAACTTCAATGATAACAAAAGGAACTTCTAGTTATGTACAAACTTCAATGATAACAAAAGGAACTTCTAGTTATGTACAAACTTCAATGATAACAAAAGGAACTTATAGTTATGTACAAACTTCAATGATAACAAAAGGAACTTATAGTTATGTACAAACTTCAATGATAACAAAAGGAACTTCTAGTTATGTACAAACTTCAATGATAAGAAAAAAACTTATAGTTATGTACAAACTCCAATGATAACAAAAGGAACTTATAGTTATGTACAAACTACAATTATAACAAAAGGAACTTATAGTTATGTACAAACTTCAATGATAACAAAAGGAACTTATAGTTATGTACAAACTTCAATGATAACAAAAGGAACTTATAGTTATGTACAAACTACAATGATAACAAAAGGAACTTATAGTTATGTACAAACTTCAATGATAACAAAAGGAACTTAGTAGTTATGTACAAACTTCAATGATAACAAAAGGAACTTCTAGTTATGTACAAACTTCAATGATAACAAAAGGAACTTCTAGTTATGTACAAACTTCAATGATAACAAAAGGAACTTATAGTTATGTACAAACTTCAATGATAACAAAAGGAACTTATAGTTATGTACAAACTTCAATGATAACAAAAGTTATGTAAAACTTCAATGATAACAAAAGTTATTATGTACAAACTTCAATGATAACAAAAGGAACTTATAGTTATGTACAAACTTCAATGATAACAAAAGGAACTTAGTAGTTATGTACAAACTTCAAACTGATAACAAAAGGAACTTATAGTTATGTACAAACTTCAATGATAACAAAAGGAACTTATAGTTATGTACAAACTTCAATGATAACAAAAGGAACGTTATAGTTATGTACAAACTTCAATGATAACAAAAGGAACTTATAGTTATGTACAAACTTCAATGATAACAAAAGGAACTTCTAGTTATGTACAAACTTCAACGATAACAAAAGGAACTTATAGTTATGTACAAACTCCAATGATAACAAAAGGAACTTATAGTTATGTACAAACTTCAATGATAACAAAAGGAACTTATAGTTATGTACAAACTTCAATGATAACAAAAGGAACTTATAGTTATGTACAAACTACAATGATAACAAAAGGAACTTATAGTTATGTACAAACTTCAATGATAACAAAAGGAACTTATAGTTATGTACAAACTTCAACGATAACAAAAGGAACGTCTAGTTATGTACAAACTTCAATGATAACAAAAGGAACTTCTAGTTATGTACAAACTTCAACGATAACAAAAGAAACGTCTAGTTATGAAAAAAATTCAACGATAACAAAAGGAACTTCTAGTTATGTACAAACTTCAATGATAACAAAAGGAACTTATAGTTATGTACAAACTTCAATGATAACAAAAGGAACTTATAGTTATGTACAAACTTCAATGATAACAAAAGGAACTTCTAGTTATGTACAAACTTCAAAAGGAACTTGATAACAAATAACAAAAGAACTTATAGTTATGTACAAACTCCAATGATAACAAAAGGAACTTATAGTTATGTACAAACTACAATGATAACAAAAGGAACTTATAGTTATGTACAAACTTCAATGATAACAAAAGGAACTTATAGTTATGTACAAACTTCAATGATAACAAAAGGAACTTATAGTTATGTACAAACTTCAATGATAACAAAAGGAACTTACTTCAATAGTTATGTACAAACTTCAATGATAACAAAAGGAACTTATAGTTATGTACAAACTTCAATGATAACAAAAGGAACGTCTAGTTATGTACAAACTTCAATGATAACAAAAGGAACTTCTAGTTATGTACAAACTTCAATGATAACAAAAGGAACTTATAGTTATGTACAAACTTCAATGATAACAAAAGGAACTTATATAGTTATGTACAAACTTCAATGATAACAAAAGGAACTTATAGTTATGTACAAACTTCAATGATAACAAAAGGAACGTCTAGTTATGTACAAACTTCAATGATAACAAAAGGAACTTATAGTTATGTACAAACTTCAATGATAACAAAAGGAACTTCTAGTTATGTACAAACTTCAATGATAACAAAAGGAACTTATAGTTATGTACAAACTTCAACGATAACAAAAGGAACTTCTAGTTATGTACAAACTTCAATGATAACAAAAGGAACTTATAGTTATGTACAAACTTCAATAGTTAACAAACTTCAATGATAACAAAAGGAACTAGTTATGTACAAACTTCAATGATAACAAAAGGAACTTCTAGTTATGTACAAACTTCAATGATAACAAAAGGAACTTAGTTATGTACAAACTAATGATAACAAACTTAGTTATGTACAAACAATGATAACAAAAGAACTTATAGTTATGTACAAACTTCAATGATAACAAAAGGAACTTATAGTTATGTACAAACTTCAATGATAACAAAAGGAACTTATAGTTATGTACAAACTTCAATGATAACAAAAGGAACTTCTAGTTATGTACAAACTTCAATGATAACAAAAGGAACTATAACAAAAGGAACTTATAGTTATGTACAAACTACAACGATAACAAAAGGAACTTCTAGTTATGTACAAACTTCAATGATAACAAAAGGAACTTATAGTTATGTACAAACTTCAACGATAACAAAAGGAACTTCTAGTTATGTACAAACTTCAATGATAACAAAAGGAACTTAACAAAAGGAACTAGTTATGTACAAACTTCAATGATAACAAAAGGAACTTCTAGTTATGTACAAACTTCAATGATAACAAATAACAAAAGAACTTATAGTTATGTACAAACTTCAATGATAACAAAAGGAACTTCTAGTTATGTACAAACTACAATGATAACAAAAGGAACTTATAGTTATGTACAAACTTCAATGATAACAAAAGGAACTTATAGTTATGTACAAACTTCAATGATAACAAAAGGAACTTATAGTTATGTACAAACTTCAATGATAACAAAAGGAACTTCTAGTTATGTACAAACTTCAATGATAACAAAAGGAACTTCTAGTTATGTACAAACTTCAATGATAACAAAAGGAACGTCTAGTTATGTACAAACTTCAATGATAACAAAAGGAACTTCTAGTTATGTACAAACTTCAATGATAACAAAAGGAACGTCTAGTTATGTACAAACTTCAATGATAACAAAAGGAACTTATAGTTATGTACAAACTTCAATGATAACAAAAGGAACTTATAGTTATGTACAAACTTCAATGATAACAAAAGGAACTTCTAGTTATGTACAAACTTCAATGATAACAAAAGGAACTTCTAGTTATGTACAAACTTCAATGATAACAAAAGGAACTTCTAGGAACTTCAATGATAACAAAAGGAACTAGTTATGTACAAACTTCAATGATAACAAAAGGAACTTATAGTTATGTACAAACTTCAATGATAACAAAAGGAACTTCTAGTTATGTACAAACTTCAATGATAACAAAAGGAACTTATAGTTATGTACAAACTTCAATGATAACAAAAGGAACTTCTAGTTATGTACAAACTTCAATGATAACAAAAGGAACTTATAGTTATGTACAAACTCCAATGATAACAAAAGGAACTTATAGTTATGTACAAACTTCAATGATAACAAAAGGAACTTCTAGTTATGTACAAACTTCAATGATAACAAAAGGAACTTATAGTTATGTACAAACTCCAATGATAACAAAAGGAACTTATAGTTATGTACAAACTACAATGATAACAAAAGGAACTTATAGTTATGTACAAACTTCAATGATAACAAAAGGAACTTATAGTTATGTACAAACTTCAATGATAACAAAAGGAACTTCTAGTTATGTACAAACTTCAATGATAACAAAAGGAACTTCTAGTTATGTACAAACTTCAATGATAACAAAAGGAACTTCTAGTTATGTACAAACTTCAATGATAACAAAAGGAACTTCTAGTTATGTACAAACTTCAATGATAACAAAAGGAACTTATAGTTATGTACAAACTTCAATGATAACAAAAGGAACTTCCAGTTATGTACAAACTTCAATGATAACAAAAGGAACTTATAGTTATGTACAAACTACAATGATAACAAAAGGAACTTATAGTTATGTACAAACTTCAATGATAACAAAAGGAACTTATAGTTATGTACAAACTTCAATGATAACAAAAGGAACTTCTAGTTATGTACAAACTTCAATGATAACAAAAGGAACTTATAGTTATGTACAAACTACAATGATAACAAAAGGAACTTATAGTTATGTACAAACTTCAATGATAACAAAAGGAACTTATAGTTATGTACAAACTTCAATGATAACAAAAGGAACTTATAGTTATGTACAAACTTCAATGATAACAAAAGGAACTTATAACAAAAGGAACTAGTTATGTACAAACTTCAATGATAACAAAAGGAACTTATAGTTATGTACAAACTTCAATGATAACAAAAGGAACTTATAGTTATGTACAAACTACAATGATAACAAAAGGAACTTATAGTTATGTACAAACTTCAATGATAACAAAAGGAACTTATAGTTATGTACAAACTTCAATGATAACAAAAGGAACTTCTAGTTATGTACAAACTTCAACGATAACAAAAGGAACTTATAGTTATGTACAAACTTCAATGATAACAAAAGGAACTTCTAGTTATGTACAAACTTGATAACAAAAGGAACTTATAGATAAAACAAATAACAACTTATAGTTATGTACAAACTAATGATAACAAAAGGAACTTATAGTTATGTACAAACTTCAATGATAACAAAAGGAACTTCTAGTTATGTACAAACTTCAATGATAACAAAAGGAACTTCTAGTTATGTACAAACTTCAATGATAACAAAAGGAACTTCTAGTTATGTACAAACTTCAATGATAACAAAAGGAACTTCTAGTTATGTACAAACTTCAATGATAACAAAAGGAACGTTAGTTATGTACAAACTAGTTATGTACAAACTTCAATGATAACAAAAGGAACTTCTAGTTATGTACAAACTTCAATGATAACAAAAGGAACTTCTAGTTATGTACAAACTTCAATGATAACAAAAGGAACTTATAGTTATGTACAAACTTCAATGATAACAAAAGGAACTTCTAGTTATGTACAAACTTCAATGATAACAAAAGGAACTTATAGTTATGTACAAACTACAATGATAACAAAAGGAACTTATAGTTATGTACAAACTTCAATGATAACAAAAGGAACTTCTAGTTATGTACAAACTTCAAACTTCAATGATAACAAAAGGAACGTCTAGTTATGATAAACAAATAACAAAAGGAACTTATAGTTATGTACAAACTTCAATGATAACAAACTTCAATGATAACAAAAGGAACTTATAGTTATGTACAAACTTCAATTATAACAAAAGGAACTTATAGTTATGTACAAACTTCAATGATAACAAAAGGAACTTCCAGTTATGTACAAACTTCAATGATAACAAAAGGAAATTCTAGTTATGTACAAACTTCAATGATAACAAAAGGAACTTATAGTTATGTACAAACTTCAATGATAACAAAAGGAACTTCTAGTTATGTACAAACTTCAATGATAACAAAAGGAACTTCTAGTTATGTACAAACTTCAATGATAACAAAAGGAACTTCTAGTTATGTACAAACTTCAATGATAACAAAAGGAACTTATAGTTATGTACAAACTTCAATGATAACAAAAGGAACTTCTAGTTATGTACAAACTTCAATGATAACAAAAGGAACTTATAGTTATGTACAAACTACAATGATAACAAAAGGAACTTATAGTTATGTACAAACTTCAATGATAACAAAAGGAACTTCTAGTTATGTACAAACTTCAATGATAACAAAAGGAACTTCTAGTTATGTACAAACTTCAATGATAACAAAAGGAACTCTAGTTATGTACAAACTTCAATGATAACAAAAGGAACTTATAGTTATGTACAAACTCCAATGATAACAAAAGGAACTTATAGTTATGTACAAACTTCAATGATAACAAAAGGAACTTATAGTTATGTACAAACTTCAATGATAACAAAAGGAACTTATAGTTATGTACAAACTCCAATGATAACAAAAGGAACTTATAGTTATGTACAAACTTCAATGATAACAAAAGGAACTTATAGTTATGTACAAACTTCAATGATAACAAAAGGAACTTCTAGTTATGTACAAACTTCAATGATAACAAAAGGAACTTATAGTTATGTACAAACTCCAATGATAACAAAAGGAACTTATAGTTATGTACAAACTACAATGATAACAAAAGGAACTTATAGTTATGTACAAACTTCAATGATAACAAAAGGAACTTATAGTTATGTACAAACTTCAATGATAACAAAAGGAACTTATAGTTATGTACAAACTCCAATGATAACAAAAGGAACGTCTAGTTATGTACAAACTTCAATGATAACAAAAGGAACTTCAATAGTTATGTACAAACTTCAATGATAACAAAAGGAACTTATAAGTAACAAAAGGAACTTATAGTTATGTACAAACTTCAATGATAACAAAAGGAACTTCTAGTTATGTACAAACTTCAATGATAACAAAAGGAACTTATAGTTATGTACAAACTTCAATGATAACAAAAGGAACTTATAGTTATGTACAAACTACAATGATAACAAAAGGAACAAACTTCAATAGTTATGTACAAACTTCAATGATAACAAAAGGAACTTCAAGTTATGTACAAACTTCAATGATAACAAAAGGAACTTCTAGTCATGTACAATTACAATGATAACAAAAGGAACTTCTAGTTATGTACAAACTTCAATGATAACAAAAGGAACGTCTAGTTATGTACAAACTTCAATGATAACAAAAGGAACGTCTAGTTATGTACAAACTTCAATGATAACAAAAGGAACTTCTAGTTATGTACAAACTTCAATGATAACAAAAGGAACTTCTAGTTATGTACAAACTACAATTATAACAAAAGGAACTTATAGTTATGTACAAACTTCAATGATAACAAAAGGAACTTCTAGTTATGTACAAACTTCAATGATAACAAAAGGAACTTAGTTATGTACAAACTTCAATGATAACAAAAGGAACTTCTAGTTATGTACAAACTTCAATGATAACAAAAGGAACTTATAGTTATGTACAAACTTCAATGATAACAAAAGGTTAACAAACTTCAATGATAACAAAAGGAACTAGTTATGTACAAACTTCAATGATAACAAAAGGAACTTATAGTTATGTACAAACTTCAATGATAACAAAAGGAACTTATAGTTATGTACAAACTTCAATGATAACAAAAGGAACTTCCAGTTATGTACAAACTTCAATGATAACAAAAGGAACTTATAGTTATGTACAAACTTCAATGATAACAAAAGGAACTTCTAGTTATGTACAAACTTCAATGATAACAAAAGGAACTTATAGTTATGTACAAACTTCAATGATAACAAAAGGAACTTATAGTTATGTACAAACTACAATGATAACAAAAGGAACTTATAGTTATGTACAAACTAATGATAACAAAAGGAACTATTATGTACAAACTTCAATGATAACAAAAGGAACTTATAGTTATGTACAAACTTCAATGATAACAAAAGGAACTTTATGTACAAACTTCAATGATAACAAAAGGAACTTCTAGTTATGTACAAACTTCAATGATAACAAAAGGAACTTATAGTTATGTACAAACTTCAATGATAACAAAAGGAACTTGATAGTTATGTACAAACTTCAATGATAACAAAAGGAACTTATAGTAGTTATGTACAAACTTCAATGATAACAAAAGGAACTTCTAGTTATGTACAAACTTCAATGATAACAAAAGGAACTTCTAGTTATGTACAAACTTCAATGATAACAAAAGGAACGTCTAGTTATGTACAAACTTCAATGATAACAAAAACGGAACTTATAGTTATGTACAAACTTCAATGATAACAAAAGGTTAACAAACTTCAATAGTTAGTTATGTACAAACTTCAATGATAACAAAAGGAACTTATAGTTATGTACAAACTCCAATGATAACAAAAGGAACTTATAGTTATGTACAAACTACAATGATAACAAAAGGAACGTCTAGTTATGTACAAACTTCAACGATAACAAAAGGAACTTCTAGTTATGTACAAACTTCAATGATAACAAAAGGAACAAAGTTATGTACAAACTTCAATGATAACAAAAGGAACTTCTAGTTATGTACAAACTTCAATGATAACAAAAGGAACTTCTAGTTATGTACAAACTTCAATGATAACAAAAGGAACTTATCTAGTTATGTACAAACTTCAAACTGATAACAAAAGGAACTTCTAGTTATGTACAAACTTCAATGATAACAAAAGGAACTTATAGTTATGTACAAACTTCAATGATAACAAAAGGAACTTCTAGTTATGTACAAACTTCAATGATAACAAAAGGAACTTATAGTTATGTACAAACTTCAATGATAACAAAAGGAACTTCTAGTTATGTACAAACTTCAATGATAACAAAAGGAACTTATAGTTATGTACAAACTTCAATGATACTTCAGTTATGATAACAAAAGGAACTTATAGTTATGTACAAACTTCAATGATAACAAAAGGAACTTCTAGTTATGTACAAACTTCAATGATAACAAAAGGAACTTATAGTTATGTACAAACTTCAATGATAACAAAAACGGAACTTACTTCAATGATAACAAAAGGAACTTATAGTTATGTACAAACTTCAATGATAACAAAAGGAACTTATAGTTATGTACAAACTTCAATGATAACAAAAGGAACTTCTAGTTATGTACAAACTTCAACGATAACAAAAGGAACTTATAGTTATGTACAAACTTCAATGATAACAAAAGGAACTTATAGTTATGTACAAACTCCAATGATAACAAAAGGAACTTATAGTTATGTACAAACTTCAATGATAACAAAAGGAACTTATAGTTATGTACAAACTTCAATGATAACAAAAGGAACTTATAGTTATGTACAAACTTCAATGATAACAAAAGGAACGTCTAGTTATGTACAAACTTCAATGATAACAAAAGGAACTTATAGTTATGTACAAACTTCAATGATAACAAAAGGAACGTCTAGTTATGTACAAACTTCAATGATAACAAAAGGAACTTCTAGTTATGTACAAACTTCAATGATAACAAAAGGAACTTCTAGTTATGTACAAACTTCAATGATAACAAAAGGAACTTATAGTTATGTACAAACTTCAATGATAACAAAAGGAACTTCTAGTTATGTACAAACTTCAATGATAACAAAAGGAACTTATAGTTATGTACAAACTTCAATGATAACAAAAGGAACTTATAGTTATGTACAAACTACAATGATAACAAAAGGAACTTATAGTTATGTACAAACTTCAATGATAACAAAAGGAACTTATAGTTATGTACAAACTTCAATGATAACAAAAGGAACTTCCAGTTATGTACAAACTTCAATGATAACAAAAGGAACTTATAGTTATGTACAAACTAGTTATGTACAAACTTCAATGATAACAAAAGGAACTTATAGTTATGTACAAACTTCAATGATAACAAAAACTTATAGTTATGTATGTTATGTACAAACTTCAACGATAACAAAAGGAACGTCTAGTTATGTACAAACTTCAATGATAACAAAAGGAACTTATAGTTATGTACAAACTTCAATGATAACAAAAGGAACTTCTAGTTATGTACAAACTTCAATGATAACAAAAGGAACTTATAGTTATGTACAAACTTCAATGATAACAAAAGGAACTTATAGTTATGTACAAACTTCAATGATAACAAAAGGAACTTATAGTTATGTACAAACTACAATGATAACAAAAGGAACTTATAGTTATGTACAAACTCCAATGATAACAAAAGGAACTTCTAGTTATGTACAAACTTCAATGATAACAAAAGGAACTGATAAAACAAAAGGAACTTCTAGTTATGTACAAACTTCAATGATAACAAAAGGAACTTCTAGTTATGTACAAACTTCAATGATAACAAAAGGAACTTCTAGTTATGTACAAACTTCAATGATAACAAAAGGAACTTCTAGTTATGTACAAACTAATGATAACAAAAGGAACTTATAGTTATGTACAAACTCCAATGATAACAAAAGTAGTTATGTACAAACTTCAATGATAACAAAAGGAACTTAGTTATGTACAAACTTCAATGATAACAAAAGGAACTTATAGTTATGTACAAACTTCAATGATAACAAAAGGAACTTCTAGTTATGTACAAACTTCAATGATAACAAAAGGAACTTCCAGTTATGTACAAACTTCAACGATAACAAAAGGAACTTCTAGTTATGTACAAACTTCAATGATAACAAAAGGAACTTATAGTTATGTACAAACTTCAATGATAACAAAAGGAACTTCTAGTTATGTACAAACTTCAATGATAACAAAAGGAACTTCCAGTTATGTACAAACTTCAATGATAACAAAAGGAACTTATAGTTATGTACAAACTACAATGATAACAAAAGGAACTTATAGTTATGTACAAACTTCAATGATAACAAAAGGAACTTATAGTTATGTACAAACTTCAATGATAACAAAAGGAACTTCCAGTTATGTACAAACTTCAATGATAACAAAAGGAACGTCTAGTTATGTACAAACTTCAATGATAACAAAAGGAACTTATAGTTATGTACAAACTTCAATGATAACAAAAGGAACTTATAGTTATGTACAAACTTCAATGATAACAAAAGGAACTTATAGTTATGTACAAACTTCAATGATAACAAAAGGAACGTCTAGTTATGTACAAACTTCAATGATAACAAAAGGAACGTCTAGTTATGTACAAACTTCAATGATAACAAAAGGAACTTATAGTTATGTACAAACTTCAATGATAACAAAAGGAACTTCTAGTTATGTACAAACTTCAATGATAACAAAAGGAACTTATAGTTATGTACAAACTCCAATGATAACAAAAGGAACTTATAGTTATGTACAAACTACAATGATAACAAAAGGAACTTATAGTTATGTACAAACTTCAATGATAACAAAAGGAACTTATAGTTATGTACAAACTTCAATGATAACAAAAGGAACTTGATAACAAAAGGAACTAGTTATGTACAAACTTCAATGATAACAAAAGGTAACTTCAATGATAACAAAAAACTTCTAGTTAACTACAAACTTCAATGAAGGAACGTCTAGGAACGTAGTTATGTACAAACTTCAATGATAACAAAAGGAACTTATAGTTATGTACAAACTTCAATGATAACAAAAGGAACTTATAGTTATGTACAAACTACAATGATAACAAAAGGAACTTATAGTTATGTACAAACTACAATGATAACAAAAGGAACTTATAGTTATGTACAAACTTCAATGATAACAAAAGGAACTTATAGTTATGTACAAACTACAATGAT
This sequence comes from Tachypleus tridentatus, assembly GCF_004210375.1. Classification (NCBI taxonomy): domain Eukaryota; kingdom Metazoa; phylum Arthropoda; class Merostomata; order Xiphosura; family Limulidae; genus Tachypleus; species Tachypleus tridentatus. The sequence goes on along the minus strand of NC_134830.1, from coordinate 29,209,284 downwards.
AACAAAAGGAACTTATAGTTATGTACAAACTACAATGATAACAAAAGGAACTTATAGTTATGTACAAACTTCAATGATAACAAAAGGAACAAACTTGATAACAAAAGTTATGTTACAAACTTCAATGATAACAAAAGGAACTTATAGTTATGTACAAACTCCAATGATAACAAAAGGAACTTATAGTTATGTACAAACTTCAATGATAACAAAAGGAACGTCTAGTTAAAAGGAACTGTACAAACTTCAATGATAACAAAAGGAACGTCTAGTTATGTACAAACTTCAATGATAACAAAAGGAACTTATAGTTATGTACAAACTTGTCAATGATAACAAAAATATAAAAGAACAAGTCAAGTAAGAAATGTACAAACTTCAATAATAAATAAAGGAACCTACTTGTTATTTTTCTCAACATATTACGAACTAGTTGAAGTACCCGTCCCCTGAACGGAAGTTATGTAAATTCGTTACAAATGAAAGATTATCTTATGACATGTTATGTATCTTTCCTTACATGTAATTATATATAAAAAACGCATGCGAAATGCTTTTAAAAACTGCAAAATACAAAATGAGAAACCGCAAGTTTGTATGTATCTCCGCATGGACTCACAAAATCTTCATTCCAAAGTCCATCAACAAAGAATGAAGCAGAGCAAAAAACACAAAACGTTATTTTACATTTTCAACCCACAACATGGCAGCATTTGTTTAGAAAATGAGAATGCCAGGTTTTGCTTAGTGGTTAGCATCCTCAGCTGCATATAGGAAGGTATAAGGTTCGAGGAAACTCACCATTATTTTCATTTGCGGTCACCTTTTGAAAATGAGAGTAAAATTCAATTGTTTTCTCTATACAATTGAAAGTAGAAATGCAGTCGGGAGTAAAGATGCTTTTAACTTGTTGTTCTACTCACCAACTGTTCTAAATTAGTGACGTCTGTACTCAGTCATGTATGAGGTGTTGTTCAGACTAGAAAATGTTAAACATTAGTGAACGAAAATTGAGAACGATTTTCTTAGCTATTGCAACTTGTTTGACGAATTGAGCATAACTTGTGTAATAACAGCAAATTAAACACAGAAAAAATGAGGTTTCAGGTGATGTTTTGGTTGTAATAAGATCCGTTTCACACGCTTTACCAATGTTATTTTGCTCCCTCCCAATGGTATGTTTGCGGACTCACACCGCTAGAAACCGGATTCCGATACCCGTGGTAGGTAGATCAAAGATAACCCATTTTGTAGCTTTGTGCTTAACTATAAACAAACAAATCCACTATTATTTCATTTAGTAAATATAATGAGGTCTTATTTAAATAAATAACATAATAACATATTGGATTACAAAGGCATTACTAACTCCTATATCAGAACATTAAAGTAAATGTTAAGTATTTGGTAAATGTGTTTATAACAAAATACATAAGAAGTTAGAGAACTAAACTGTGAAATCTTATGATCAGACTCGAAATCTTAAAAAGCCAATTTCTTCAAAGTCGTGCAATGAGAGATCAGAGACAAGAGAATGTTTAGCTGGGTAGTGACGTCATACTTGCGCAAATAACATGCTCATGTTCGGAAAACAGTCACTCAATAGTTCGCCGCAACTGCACTAGTATGTGTATGGGACGCTTACACAGCACGTGCTTGCTTTATTTTCGAAGATGTATTACTCTGTTTGGCCTTTTTTTTCTGGGTTATTAGAAAGAAACAAAACTGTAACTCAAGTTTCAATAGCTCCTGGTATTGGTCTGTTCAAAAAATCAACTACAGATGTGAAAAGTAAGCAAAAGGTTACTCAAGCTGTCTTAAACCAAATACTCATTGGGTGAGCCCGTAATAGCAATAGTAATAATAATATACATATAGAACAGTTTTGAAACTCGTATCAGTAATAAATATTATACGGATAAGAAGATTCGGTGGCAATAAATATATTGAGTAAAACATAAACAGTTTTCGCTGGTAATAGTTTCGGGTCTTATTTAATGTGTACAATTCATAGCAGAGTTTTATTAATACACGAAGAAACGGCAATCTGGAAGCGCGTCTTTATAGCATATAGATAGACAGCTATTGGATGGTTTGCCGACTCAACTTTATCGACCGCGGTTGCATCTCCTTCCAACAGTATGAGAGACGCATTCATGGATTCTTTAAGCCTACCTGTTACCATTCCTACTGCTGCAGGTAAGTGTCATGGCTGCTTTTTCTAAACATCTGTTTCCAAGCGTTACTTCATTTTTACAAATTATCTATGTATGACTTTCTTTATCTCTTTGGCCATAGTGTTCCTAGGTTTGGAAGCAATTTTAGAGTTTACGACGTAATTATCTCCATGATCTATTTCCTCCCCGTTTGTTTTTTTCACTGGTATCAATATATGATAGAAAGGAAAAAAAAAAAAAAACATTATGATAAAAGTCATTTTTGCCTTTATTTACCTTTCGTCTGTCAACCAGATAGATTTGGTGTTACTTGTTTGATTAAAACCAATGAAATTAATAGTAAAACAACGTGTACTGAACGTTGTACAACAACGTTGTAGTGAGCATGAACAGCAACAACAAAAATCCAATCTGATTCCTGGTTGTACGAAAATGGTAAATTTTCAGGCAGAAGTTTGCTCGAGTGTGTCGTTAAACGTGAAATGTTCTTAATAGAAATGTTTATCACAAAGAAACTCGTTTAAACATTAATTACATAAGAGTAGTGGCTGTAAAGCAGTTATAAAGTTTCTGAGATGCCTATTACAATAGTTGTGGTTTGTGTTTTTGTATTATGATGACCGTCCTCATAGCCGATTCATCGTAACTTCTGTATTAAAAAGATCCACCTAAGTTTTACAGTTTATAATCTATAATTTCAGCGTTGAGCATGGTAGTGATATATAACACAACAGATAATTAGAACAACTATTTTATGCTAATAATTATATGCCTGCACTTTAGTCGTAACTTTAATAAAAAAAATTATATTCCATTAATTAACACCTCTGTCCTTCCCTCTCACACTCTGCAATAAGACTTACGTATGTAAGACCCGTCACAAAGACATAAGCACTGACTGTATTATTTCCATTGTAATTACAGACAATATAAGTGAGGTATTATTAAGTCCATATTATAATGTTATAAAATGCATAATTTACTGTTGTTCTTCTGGTTACTAATATTCAGTGATGACGATTAATCCCACTTATAGAGAAAAAGATATGTGTAAAAACGGCTGGTTTGGGTTGAGAAAATTTTTTGTGCAGAGGACCGAAGAAGGTCGAAACGTTGTTCGCTCCTCTGCATAAAAATTTTTCTCAACCCAAACCAGCCGTTTTTACATATGTATTGGCTACTAATATTGAGTTCATAAGTATGTCGAATTTATTTACTTGCTGAATGCAGTTTCTTTTGGTTTTACTACTAACACATCAATCGCACATGCTCTAAAATGTTCACCAAAACATTCCAGCTTGTAGTTCATTTCTGCAAAATGCTATTTCTTTGCACTTGATCAAGCTACAGTCCATCAGAGAAAGAAAAGAAACAGTAAACAATATTCTTTTGTCTTGCCTTACATTTAATAAATATTTGAACACTGTCTTCATTAACTTTCACTAGTGAACTACAAAATTACCTTAAAACTCACCAAGGATGAAGTTCCATGAACTCTTAAAAATTATTTAGTATACTGGAACTGTTATAAAAAGGTGCCTGGTTGTAACCGAATATTGTTTACAAACTTATTGTTACGGAAAAACTTTAAAGAAGTTAAAAAGTATTAATGTATCTTTGCCTCAAATGGACGGTTTGTCTTAAACACACAGAAGATATAGTCTCCTTAAGCCTGTAATTTGTAGCGTGGGATTTGGCACGTAAACATTATCTTAAAGTTACCAGAGTTTCTGCGCCCAGTTGTTGAGAAAATTTCGCCATCGTACATCTGAAACAGGGTGGATTTTGTTAATGAAATTAAAGACACTGTCGTCAGTAACGGAAAAACGATAGGTTTTGTTATTGATAATTTAGTTTCAAACGTGCTCGTTGATGAAACCATAGAAATTATTCTGAGCAACTTAACCTGAGTTAAGCTAACATATCCTTGCCTGTTCCTATTGACACTTATACCTCTATTACACTATGTAACAAAATTTTTACTTTTTACTTGTTTCTGGACAGAAAGTGTTATTTCCCAATTGCTTATGCCTAAAGTAAATGTAAAAGACCTATTTTTTCTCTTCAAACTTTGCTTTTGTGACCTGGGAGCGTATAACGAAAACATGATGGGAGACCATATTTGGGGGCTCATACGTGAAAGTGATTTACATTAAAGACGCAAATCTCGAAAAATTACTCACTTCTAAACATTTTTGTACAACTTTAGTATAAATACATGCAAATCTTGATTCATATGTTTTAATCAGACCTTATGTAAATGAAAATGTGTAAATTTGCCCGTTTTTACATATAAAACATGTTACCTTCTAAATTTCATTATCCAGGTCACAAAAGCATAGTTTGAAGGGAATAATGGCCATTTTCTTTACTTTTACAGCATAAGCAATTGCGAAATAACAGGAACAAAACTTGTGTTACATAGTGTTATCGAAATTCGTGATAACAATGCTGTGTTTATCGGTCTTGGTGAGTATTTTAGACCAAAATTCGAGATGACAACGTATAATCTACTTTCACCAACTCTTTGCAATATTTTCATGGAATATTTTGAAACTGAATTACTTCCTTCTATAAATATAAACCTTTAAAACATTTCGTGGTTCCCGTACGTTGAAGTTATAGACACTGTATGAACAAACCAAAACGGTTGGTTACTTTGAAAACGATTTCAGGAACCTGAATCCCCTTCACCTAATTATATCAAACTTTAAGTTGAATGGAAAAATATAATAAACTATGATGGATGCTTTGATAATAACAGAAAACATAGAACCCGTTTTTTTCTGTGTACCTGTCCTTTTAACAAGTGTAAATCTATTCCTGAACTTTGGGTTGTATACACGTGTTCGAACACTGCAAGTCAAATATACACAACATAACCATAGAAAACACTCAAATACTAAATAAAGAAACAAACATAAACAAATCCAAAATTAAAGAAGCCTTACTTATACAACAACTTAAACCCAAAATAAACCAATATAAAGGAACGCCTTTATACCTATATTAATATAATAAAATAAATAAAATTATATATTCAAACATCTAATACCGCCCTCTACATTCCGACACTCAGTTACACAACCCCTTTCAAACATGTGGTCAGCTTCCGGTCAGTTACCTCTTTCTTTGTGAACCTGACGATGACCGAAGAAGGTCGAAACGTTGTTCGCTCTTCTATGTAAAATATTTTCTCAACCCAAACGAGCCGTTTTTGCATATAAATTTCTCAACAAGTGGGTTTCTCGACATCACTGATTAGCACGAGTCTAATATAAGGCTCCAAGAGTAACCACAACGCGCGAGCGATATCAATTTGTTTGAATTTCGCACAAAGCTACACGAGGACTACCTGCACTAACCGTTCTTAATTTAGCAGTGTAAGACTGAAACGGAATGCAACTAGTCATCACCACCTACCTCTAACTCTTGGGCTACTCTTTTACAATCAAATAGTGGGATTGACCATCATTTATGACGCCCCCATGGCTGAAAGGGTGTGGTGTGACGGGGATTAGAACCCGCAACCCTCAGATTATGAGTCGATCGCTCTAATCACCTAGGCATAGAAAGCCTAGTATATGATGTAAGCAGTTTTACGCTTTTAAACTGATTTGTAATTTAGAAAAGAACAGAGTCTGCTTTTTACCCGATCAGAGATCCGAAAACTATTTTGCTTTTTCAATCTAAAGGCTGAAGCAGTGTTATCAATAAAACAAATATAAATGAATCCACTGTTTCGATTTGGACTGATGTACGTAATGTAGTCGACTGTCAGTTAAACATCAATTCGTAATGTGAGTCAGAGATCCTTAAAATTAATCATGTTACTTGCCGGCTTCATGTTTCATATAGCTTCCAGGATCTCGAATTTACACAGAAAGATATGGCAGACTCTCAGCCTTAACGAGCACTATAAGTTAGTTTGAGATTAAGTACAAACAACACTACGTATGCTCTTCCCACCACGAATATAGAAACCGGGAGTCTAAGCGTTGTCAGTCCGTAGACATACCGCTGTACCACTAGTAGTACAGCAGTACACGCGTGATCAGTTTGAATATAATAACTATTTATTTATCTGCAAAATTTTGAAGAACACGCTATTTTTGTTAAGAACACGTCAGAAAAGTAGATTCGTCTGCTTGTAAAACCTAATGTCATAGTTGTTCTTTCTTTTAATATTCTCTGTATTAATTTATCTTTCCGAAAACGCTAATAATACATTTTTAATACTGCTTGTAATTTACAGAGGGTAAATTACATTCTGTTAAAATTTTTGATATGCAAATCAACAAATCACATGACAACTACAACCTATATAACATCGCGTAAAATGTCATGCATCGGAACTTTATTTTGACATGATTTGGTGTTTCGTAAGTAGTGAGATGCCACCGAAAAAGGCCCGGCATAACCAAGCGCGTTAAAGCGTTCGACTCGTAATCCGAGGGTCGCGGGTTCGAATCCCAGTCACACCAAACATGCTCGCCCTTTCAGCCGTGGGAGCGTTATAATGTGACCGTCAATCCCACTATTCGTTGATAAAAGAGTTGGCGGTGGGTGGTGATGACTCGCTGCCTTCCCTCTAGTCTTACACTGCTAAATTAGAAACGGCTAGCGCAGATAGCCCTAGAGTAGCTTTGCGCGAAATTCAAACAAAGCCACCGAAAATTATATCACTTTTCGGAAGGGTATGTAACAGACCTTTCTGACGCAAAATATTCATCCACTCAGATCATAAAGATGTGTTTATATCGGGTATTTAGAATTTCTAAGGTAAAGATATATCTTATGCTTAAGAGAATCGGAAAATACTGTGAAGTGGATCAACGTGGAACCTCGGAACTACCAAAAAAAGATACCAGGAACAAGTTATATTTCAGCTATAGTATCTAATACAACACAAAGGTTAGTGGCAAAATCCGTCAACCTTTGCAACATAATCAATAAGAATATTGCTCTAGAAATGTGACACAAATCATGAGTACACAACCTGCTTCTATGACATATCCATTAAATTATCATACTATTCCATAAAGGACATGCCATTCAAGTTCTAGGACGTTACGCCTATGGATTTCTGTGAGTTTGTCCTATTGAAACAAGTGCTGGGAACCGCCGCCATATTCGTACAGTAGATATAATATGGACAAGGAAAAATCTTAGGACGGATCAATGGCTATTGTCAAGATACCTGGTTTTAGCCGTGGAACGTGATCAAACGTGGTAATTTGGCTTGACAAAATGGTATAGCTTCAAAATCGTTTCGGTGCAACGTACTCAACCTGCGCATAATGTACAATAAACTGCTATAGTCATGTCTTCTGTACAGGTTCAATGCAAATCACTGTTGATCTGGCAGCACATGACTCTAAACATCCAGTATCCTAGATACCGTGATTCTTTTCGGTTTTAAAGTTTGTTTTTCGAAATTAAAATACAAAAAGAAAGATTAAGAAAGAAGCCGTTTTGATCAGCTTTATTTTCCAGTTACTATCAGTTTTTAACGTTGACTTTGGAAATCATGAAGAAGGATAGCGAAAACTGATTAACCAATCCTGTCACTTTACGAATATCACATGATTATAACATATCCAATCTTTTCATTAGACAGCAAATATTTTTGCACTCCAAAAGGGGCTGGGAATGGACGACTTAGTAATTACATCGCCCCCAGTTAGTACAGTGGTAAGTCTATGGATTTACAACGCTAAAATCAGGGGTTTGATTCCCCTCAGTGGGCTCAGCAGTTAGCTAGATGTGGCTTTGCTATAAGAAAACACACAAACACATAGTAATTACATCATATGAACTGTGAATTCGATAATCTATGGTTTCTTATCCGTCGTCTGCTGACATACAATGCTAGAAACCGGGTTTCGATATCCATTGTGAGCAGAGCACAGATAACTTATTGTATAAGTTTAACTTACTAAACACAAACAAAATAAAGAAAAGCGTTGTCGCACTTCGGACTTGAGAGCCTTAAGCACAGTGTAGTTGTGGCATCCAAATCCCATGTCTTTAGATAATCTAGTCTATCAGCTCAAAAAAAAAAAGACGGTGATATATAGACCGTGTTTTAGTAGCTTTTTCATAAAACTGTATAGAAACAAGCATATGTTTCTGGACAAATACTAATGCTGAACTTCACAGAAATAAATCTCAGTTTCAACGCGCTATTTGAATCCATACTAAAATAGTACACCAAACACGCACGCCCTTTCAGCAATGTGAGCGTTATATTGTGAAGGTTAATCCCACTATTCGTTGGTAAAAGAGTAGCCCAAGAGCTGGCGGTGGGTGGTGATGACTAGCTTCCCTCTAGTCTTACACTGCTAAGTTAGGGACGGTTAGCACAGATAGACCTCGTGTAGCTATGCGCAAATTCTAAACAAACAAACTAAATTAGTCATTTGAAAAGTACAAATTACGGAAATGAAAACACTGACAACAACACAGCGTCCCCCGAATTGATTATATTATTTTCTAAGCATAGAACAGATAGTTTACTTTTTAAATCTTGGATATTTCCAATGACTGCAGTGTTTATTTTGTTGGTATTGTATTTGAAATTGGTTAGAGGAACAACTAAACCAACTTATTTACGCGTGAGAAAAGTCATTTCTTTTGGAATGGATTATAGGACATTTAGAAAGGTAAGCGTAATGTGACATCTCGTGCTAGTATGTTAATTACCACCTCCCGGAAGTCTCACGACCATACGTTAAAAACATTATTGTCTTTCAACTAGAAAATGAAGCATATCAGTGATGTAACTATTTTAGTGAAAAACATTTACGGATGAAAAGTTGTGAAATACCTTCATATTTTTTAGGTTAATAGCTGTGAAATATTAGGAGTCATTAATAATTTAGTATCCAATATATTTGAACTGTTACAATACCCCGAGCAGCATTTTCGTCACCTAGTTACTGCCGTATAGCTGTAGTACGTATTTATCATTATGATTTGGTATTGACAATGTGCTTTCCTTGACATTTGCTCAGATCATCAGTCTCTTTAACTGGGAATTATAACAACGTGAACAGAATGTCGAAAATGTTTTCAAAACTTCGATAAAGCCCGCGATTAGGATAAGGTGTTAGTCTAAAACGATATAATTATTTTCGAAAATGTAAAGAGCATGCGAAATTCACGTGAACAGCAGCACGAAGAGTCAATTTCCATAATGATAATGTCCATCATCGTTTTAGTCCATAAAATAAGATATATTTTCCTGAAAATTCCCAAAATGTTTGGAACTAAGCGCCTTCTGATAACCTGTCTCATCATATTACTAATATTATGTGAGATAAAGTATCCAGCAAATAGCCAAGTGTTTAAAGAATTGGGTAGAACGTTACTTTAGATAAGACATTGAGAAAAGATATAGGTAAATAACTTGATGAAGCAAATAACGGAAAACATACAACATAACAGCTTTAATCTTAAGGCGATATACACAGATTTTAAATGAAACAATAAAACAAAAATGTGTTCAGAAGATAATTAATGTAATATAGTCGTCAATGTTTCTAGTAAATGAATAGCTGTCATTAACACGTATTTATATTTATATTTCTTCGTCTCTGCTGGTTCGTTGGTTTTAGCTAGCTAATGTTTTAGAACCTAAGTATGTGTTTTAAAGATTAGAAAGGTCTACAATAACAGAAGGTTAACAGTACGTATATAACCTACTTTGAGACGTGCACTGTAGCGGATGCATTATGTTCTTGTTTCAGAATTATCAAAAAACTAGATGTTCTAAATACATTGTTAGGCCTGATGATATTATTATTAGACTGGTTAGATCGGCCAAGGTGGTACACCAGTAAACTTCAGGTCGTGTAACGATAACATTCGGAGTTCGTTCCCTGTAGTAGGCACTTTATTGTATAGCTTTAGGTTTAACAAAAGAAATCAACAACAGTTCAGGTTTCTGGTGACCAAATATTTCTGTAAGTTTTTGACGTATAGTCTAGAAACACGAAAAAATACAATTAAAATGGCATGGTTCTTATGATCAACAGCGCCCATAAGTAGATTAACAGAAACCTGTGACGAATTTATAATTATTTCTAATTCGTAATCATGACGGTGTATTGAGACCTTCTCGTTCCTGTTATAGCTACAGTATTCTAACTATCTATGACTTTTACGGCCTTATTGCAGTTTCGATATACAAGTAATATATGACCTTTACGTCCACATTACAGTTCCAATATACTAGTAATAATCTACGACCTTTACGTTACAATTCCAGTATTCTAGTAATAGCCTACGAACTTTACATCTCTGTTATATTTCCAATATAATAGTACTCTATCGCCTCTACGTCCATGTTACAGTTCCAGAATCATATTATGTATAATGGAACTTTTACTTATATGATGCTGGAAAAACAAAATTATTATGCAATGTGCAATCCCAAACTTCATGAAGTTTTTATCCTGTGTGCATGTAGATTTGCAATATGGATCTCGTTTTTCCCCATTTTGCCTCTGTTTTACGCCACGGAGATCTTTATTTTTCTTCATTCTCAGGGTGCAGGTACGATGTCATGATATGTCACACGCGGATTTAATGCACTTGCGTCATCTATATAAATATGATAGTACTCTATGTTGTGTGTCCATGTCCATATTTCACAGAGTGTGGATGGATCTTCACCAAAACTGGTTTGGAGGTTTATTAGGTCCACAGGGAAATAGAAAAAAAATTAAGTTTTGCATTTTGCGGTTTTTATGAGTGTTTTTGAGAGGTTTTTTTACCACTACTTCGCCCCTGTTGATGAATCTTCACCAAATTTGGCATAAAGGTTTTTTGGGTTTATGAGGAGATACATGCAAATTTATGGTTTCATATTTGTGTTTAGCTGCTTTTATTGGCTTTTCGGGTTTTTAAATTATATTCAAAAGAAATAACATTTCATGTTCTAAGATAACGTTTCATTAATCATGAATTTACATAGCTTCCATCCAGGGTAAGGGTATCTCATTTTATTAATAATCTGTACCTTTCGCGGCTATGTTGCAGTTCTACTATACTAGTGATCTATAACTTTATAGCAATTTTACAAATCTAGTATTTCAAAGCTTTATGACGTTTACGGCTATACTACATTTGCACTACACTGATGATGTATGACCTTTATGACCATCTCACAGTTGCAGCATAATAATGATCTACGACCTCTGCATTCATGTTACAGTTCCGATATATTAATGATAAATAACCTTTTCATCCGTCTTACACTTCCAGTACAATAGTGATCTACGACTTTCACGAGCACGTTATAGTTTCAGCATATTACGTATTACGGTTTATCCCGCACAAGCCCCCAATTTATTATGTTACGTATTATAATTTATCTCGGACAACTATCCGATTTATTATGTTGCGTATGTTAACGTATTACGATATCAAATAGATGGAAATTTTAATTTTAGTTTAAAAGTTAACTAAATGCTGATAAGCATTACATTTACGATATTTGCCAACAAAATTGTTTTTTTTTTCTACCAAAAATTTATTTTAATATACGAAAAACAATACAGTTTATAATAATGATCATTACTAATAGCTATTACAAATGATAGTTCACAGACAAGAGTTTTACAAACTTGCAAACAATACCGAGTCTGGTCTGGAAGTTAATCTTTTATCGACGTTTACGCCCGGCATAGCCAAGTGTGTTAAGGCGTTCGACTCGTAATCATAGGGTTGCGGGTTCGAATCCCGGTCGCACCAAACATCTTCGTCCTTTCAGCCGTGGGGGCATTATAATGTAACAGTCAATCCAACTATTCATTGGTAAAAGAGTAGCCCAAGAGTTGGCGGTAGGTGGTGATGACTAGCTGCCTTCCCTCTGGTCTTACACTGCTAAATTATGAACAGCTAGCGCAGATAACCCTCGAGTAGCTTTGCGATAAATTCAAAAGCAAACAAACAAATCTTATCGACACTTACGGAGAGCAAAATAATTTGTTTGTTTATAATTACGTTTATAAACTTACAATGAACTATCTGTGCTCAGTTCACCACGGGTATCGAAACCCGATTTCTTGCTGTGTGAGTCTGCAGACACACCGTTGTGCCATTGAGGGGACAAGCAAATTAATTCTTTGTTGATATACCAGTACTTATCTCTTGATAGGTAGCTAGCTTTAATCACCCGTGAGTTTTCATTGACGACAATATCTAATGTCCTTGTGGAATTACTAACATCCGAGGTTAATTTTTTTTTAAATTAAACGTTTATAATGTTTGAAATCTATAAAAGTTCCTGTACAATTTTTGTACGTTTACGATTAATAAGCGTTAATCACAATTATAGCTTCCGAGGCTTATAGAACACTGACCGTAGCTAACAAACAATTTAAAACTGGAACGTGAGATTCTCGAACGTTCAACAATGTTCGAAAACACGTCAATCACATATTGTTAATTCCTGCTTTCGAGGTTCTTCTACAAACTTAGAAAACAAGCAGGACTTGTGCAATACACGTCCAACAATATACGTCACATGCATAAAAACAAACGTAGATATTAAACTAAATGAATAACAATAAATCTGTTACAAGCATATTAGTGATCTATGACTTATACAGACAAATTACACTTCCACTATACTAGTGATTTATGGTTAGAATGTCTACATTATATTTCTAGCCTTTTACCAAAAACTCCTATTTCTAAACGACCAAGTGTGTCTTTCAGTAAATTAAACCTAGTATAGCTTTACTTAAGTTCTAGTGTTGATAATATTGCCTTAAGGTGAATGATAAACGTATAACAAAAAAAGAGACGTTTACATGTGTAAAACTCTAAGAAATCGATGAGCCATAATGTAACGAGATTAACAATACGGAAGGCAAGTTTGATGATAAGTCTCGAAGCAGTGCACGCAACCATATCGAGTGTCAATCCAAGCATCAAACAAGATTAAATAACTTCTAAATCCACAAATAATGTAACGCGCCTATTGAATACATGACAGCACTGTGAACTAGAATATCATAAGCTGAATAAAAACTACATAGAGTGCTTTAAAACTGCGTAATTATTTTTATATAGTTCACGAGTTGATCAATTCTGAGCATCCAAGAATTTTTTTTCTATTTACTTTAACACGTTATAACCTTTATATCATGTTTATATATTGTAAACTAATCCTCAGTTCTTTAGTATTTTATTGCATCGAGATTTGAAAAGATATTTTGATGTTGCTTTCCGTATAAATATTTGGACTTTTTTACATAATTGTGTGGTGCATCTTTGGAAAAATAGGCGTAACCACATACCGCTTTTTTATGCATTAAGTATGCAAATAACGTAAGCATTAATTATGTTTAGCCTTCTGTTGTATTATATTGTAAAGACAAATGCCATAGTATTGGAATAATATATATATTTTAGGATAAGAAGGGAAATTTATTCTTAGTTAATATTGGCTCGTAGTCTCTTTATAGAATCATTACCCAACGTAAGAAAGTTTGGGAGTGTGTTCAAATATAATTCAATCTGTTAATAAGCTTTTATATTTTACGGTTCAACATGCAACGTTGTAAACGGTCTGTGAATTCCAAGCGTATTCAATATAAATCCCATTTATACTTTTTAAATTGTACGTTTATTATTTTAAAACCTGAAATGTTTCACTTTTGTTTGGCCTGGCATGACCAAGCGTGTTAAGGCGTTCGAATCCCGGTCGCACCAAACATGCCCGTTCTTGCAGCCGTGGGGGCGTTATAATGTGACGGTCAATCCCACTATTCGTTGGTAAAAGAGTAGCTCAAGAGTTGGTGGTGGGTGGTGATGACTAGCTGCCTTTCCTCTAGTCTTACACTGCTAAATTAGGTACGGCTAGCGCAGATAACCCTCAAGTAGCTTTGCGCGAAGTTCAAAAAACAAACAAACACTTTTTTTTTTTGGTCAATGTTACATATATCCAAGAAAATGGCAATTCTGGATGACGAGAAACTACTTGCAATAAAAATGTATCTTAGAACGGCTGGTGTGGGCACTAACACTTAATTAATAAGCAGAGAACAACGTTTCGACCTTCCTGGGTTAATACCCATACCAGCAGTTCTGAGACACAAAATGACAATTCATTCTATGCTTGTTCCGCACAAGTGTTTATATGTCATGGACGCGAATCTCATAGATAAATATATTATGTCTAGCCCATAAGAACCTCTTCTGAGATGTTTGGAGCTTTTCTGCTATAAAATATTCATTTGTATGGCAGGTAACGTGTTGTTACCTAAGAGACAACTTTCGCCGTTCAGGTGACTCAAGAGATAAACCAAATGTGGGAGCGAAACGTATGGCTTCTATAGCATCCATTACAGTGAACATTCCATTGAAAACACGGACCATCTTGTTTCTAAATTAGCTTTTGCATGTATCCAGGCTGATCGATAATGCTCATCTATTCTGTGAATTGTCTCATCGATGTCAACAATTAAGTCAAACGACAAATTTCAGTGTAGATACCTTTACCAGTTGATCTTACGCTTTATCTCTAAATTAATTAACAACAGGGGTGACATTTACCCTCGCTGTACAATGTTTATTATACGAGTAAAATAAAAAAAATACATTGCAATTTTCAGTTGCTTCTATTTCTGGAAAATTCTAATTGTATTTATATATAGCCCCGAACGTTCTTTTATCAAAACTTGGAGGAATAATTGCTTAACGTTTTGATAAAAGAAAGTGCAAACAATATATCAATGCAATTAGAAAACATACAATGGTATCATTAAATTTTATTTGATCTCTTCATACGTTTTCTTATTTCGTTTTCCTAAAACTATTTTCCCCAGTGCCACTAAGGTGTGGCTGTGGATTTGAAACAATAAAAACCAGATTTCGATATCCGTGGTGGGCAGGGCACAGATACCACATTATATATCCTTGTATGTTATTACAAACAAACAAATTCTAAAAGTAACAAACTTGGTTAATGGTGAAAACTACAACCTTACCTTTAACATCATAACGTTTTCATGTCTTTCTAAATTTGTTAAATTCTTGGAGGCAAAGATTAATATTGAATATAATGTGTTTTTTTTAATTAATCAAAAAGGTTTGTATAAGTTCTACCACTTTACACGACTGATAAGATGAAAGTAACTAAAATGTTAGCATTACCCAAAAAATTAAAAACACAGTTTTTTCTGTCTTAAAATTCGTTATCCTTCAAAAAAGGAAACAAAAGAATAACGAATTTTAAGAGACAAAAAACTGTTTTTCTTTTAAATTTGCAGGTGGCTTTCATGAACGAAAAAACTTCCGTTGAAAAATACTGAACACAGTAAACTAACCTACCTCTATGTGGCTAAAGTATGTTGCTCTAAACAATTAAAATATAATTGAAACTTGTAATATTTTAGCATTGAAAAAAACAACATTTCCATAACTTCATGTACATCACCTCCCACCCTTTCGAAAGGCGAAGAATGCTGCTGACAGAACGCCTTCTCTCTGATTGTAATTCTAAAGTTTGGATAAGTATACTTCAACATTAGGACCATTGTCTCAACTGAGCATTTATACCATGTGTTGTTCAGGTTGAAAATATCATATTTCTCATACTTTATGCTATTCTAAGAGAATTTAATTCGGGAAAGAGGTTACCATTCAGATAAAAAGAACCGTTTTCTTTCTTTTTTTTTCCTTTTTGTAAAAATTAACGTGGTACCCACAACATCCCCTAGGCCTAACCTAACGTTACGGTACACTTGGAACCGCCTGATAAGGACTTGGAATATCCGCTTACATTTCACATTTAAATTCTAATTGGTCGAGGATTGATGTGTTGGCATTAAAGAATTTGGGATTTGAATTTAAAATTGAAGCGGGTGTGAAGTGGAACTGTATCATAATTATTTTATTTAAACAAAACAACTTAGAAATATATAACGCAGATATGATATTATCATTCCATCTATATGACTGGTGGAGTCTTTAATTTACTTTTTATTCTGACGAATGACAATGTATGCTTTTTTTTTTTTTGGAGAGTTTCCGTTGAGCCACAGGTAATTATGCAAATAGTCGCATGCAGCTCGCGAGCCAAAGTTTGTTAAACTCTGGTTTAGTTAGTTTCAGTGGAGAGTAAGCGTGGTAAGCTATTGCCATCAATGACATGTGTTTAACTCAGGTATCTAGATTTGTCAAAACCTTGGCACATAATAACTGTGTCCAGTTAAATATAATTTATTTCGGACAGGTCTGATTTATTAGGTTACGTAAGTTACATATACGATTTCAAAGATCGTAATTTTAATTTAAAAGTTAATTATGTATTGATATGTATTAAATTTGCATTATTTACCAACAAGATTCATGCATGCAATTTTCTTTATAACACGAATGTATTTCAATACAAAAATAACAATACAATTTATAATAGCGATTATTACAAATAGTGGGTTATATTGCAAGAAGTTTTACAAACTTACAAACAATACCGAGTCTTCTATCTGGTCAGGAACTAAATATTTTATCAACGGTTCATGACAAACACATATTTCAATGTTGATCAGGTGAGGTAGCTCTCGCTGCTCACATATGAGTTTTCCGCTGAAGATATGTGATGTTCTCGTAGAAATACAAACGCACGAAGTTAATTCTCTGACGATGAACGGTTAGTAACGTTTCAAATCTCTAAACGTTCCTGGTCAAATACCTGTACTTTTCCGATTTATAAGCATTTATCACAATTATAGCTTCCGAGGTTTACAGTATACTGTTTTCTAAATTTAAAGAAGATTATTGAGAATAAGAGTCAACATTATTTGTTTTATGAAATCGCTAGCGTGTTTTTGAATATTGTTGAACGTTCTATAATCTCGTGTTCAACTACATAAATCAACGAGCCAAGATACATTATTATTATTTGTCAGCTACAGCCAGTATACTGTAAGCCTCGGAAACTATAATTGTGGTTAACGCTTATTAATCGGAAAACTACAGAATTTGAACAGGAACGTTTATAAATTTCGAACATTAAAAACTTCAGTGAACTTTGGACGTTAGTATTTCTACGAGGACATTAAATATCTTCATCAGCAAAATGTCAGTGATGTGAGGCCAACAAAGCTAGCTAGCTTAAGTGAGGTATGACAATATTAATCAAAATTAGTTCGCTCATCGTAAACTTGGATCATCGATAAAATATTCAGTTCAATACCAGATATAGGACTCGGTATTATCTGTAAGATTATAAAACTACTGTATACGAATCATTATTTGTAATAACCGTTATTATAAATTGTATTGTTGTTTATATATTAAAATATACTTATATTAAAAAATAAAATTGTGTGTTTCAATCTTGTTGGCACATATCATAAATTTAATAAATATTAACATTTAATGAACTTCTAAAATATAATCAAAATTTTCGGTTATTTGAAATAGTAATACGTAACATAATAAATCTAAGACTCGTCCGAGACATATTATAATAATTAACAACACATATGTTAAAATAAATATAATATTAAATCCGTTACAGTCCCTTGGCAGTTAAGTGACAAGTTTGTTTGTTTGTTTTTTGTATTTCACGCAAAGCTACACAAGGGCTATCTGCACTAGCCGTCCCTAATTGAGCAGTGTAAGACTAGAGGGAAAGCAGCTAGTAATCACCACCCACCGCCAACTCTTGGGCCACTCTTTTACCAACGAATAGTGGGATTGACTGGAACATTATAACGCCCTAACGGCTGAAAGGGCAAGCATGTTTGGTGTGACGGATATTCGAACCCGCGACCGCCAGATTGCGACTCGTGTGCCTTAACCACCAGACCATGCTAGGCCTAAGCGACACGTTTACCACTTGAAAATGCGAAAATTGGAAATTCATTCCCAGCAGTGGATAGAACGCATATATCACATTGTTAATCTTGACGTTGAAATCAACAACAATCAAAATGACGGCAGTCCTAATTTTACAGCAAACTTCAGGTCCTACTTTATCGAAAGTGTAAAAATTATACCGTTTTCACATTATTTTATTGCAAAATCAGGCCGTTACCTACCCTCAAATAAAAAAGGCTTAAGGCGAGTTAATTTCTTTTAGCTACTATTTTGCTTTTCAGCATTTATATTAGGATTTTAAGCTGCCTGTTGTGATATCCTTTAACATTCCGATCAGAAGAACAGGAATATTAACAGTTTGAATAATAAAGAAGTGAAATTCTGTTCTGGATTCTTCCGCCCTCAATTAATCCCTGCTATCTTGAAGTGTTTAATTATAATGTAATAAAAATATAGCAAACATATTTGAATAAATTGCACATGGTAATAAACGTAATATTTCTCTGATGTATGTTAACGAAAAAATGTTTTATCTTATAAAAGATAATTTTTAGTTTGGAAACACTTATAAGTAATATACATACGTACTAAAGGTAAGACAATACAGCAATACGACAATCATATCGTGATACGACTGTATCGCTACATTGTCCGATATGATACGATATAATTTATGTATCTTCATGAAATTTGGAAAGCTTTCAGTAAACATTATAGGGCTTTTCTACAGAAAAAAAAATCAGAATTTCTAATAAAGTAGTTTTGCTAAAATTAATTATTCAATAAAGGAAGATGAGTAATGGGTACAACATGTTATATTAATTTATTTTATCATAAACAGTGCATACAAACTAATATAAGTCAACAATAACAAAATACATATGTATCAATTATTTGTTTATATTACTTCTTTCACCAGCTACCATTTAACTGATCAAACCTCAGAGTTTGAGAAAACAATGTAAACTGTTAAGCATTGAAGATAATTATGACGATAAGATAATAAATCACTTAAACAAGACTGTCATAGTGATATAGATAATAAATCACTTAAATAAGACAATCATAGAGATATAGATAATAAATCACTTAAACAAGACTATCATAGTGATATAGATAATAAATCACTTAAACAAGACAATCATAGTGATATAGATAATAAATCACTTAAACAAGACAATCATAGTGATGTAGATAATAAATCACTTGAACAAGACAATCATAGTGATATAGATAATAAATCACTTAAACAAGACAATCATAGTGATGTAGATAATAAATCACTTAAACAAGACAATCATAGTGAAATAGATAATAAATCAAAACTGTCAAACTTTGTAACAATCCGTTGATAAAACTCTTGTATTTATATACGTATTGGATCGCGGTATCAATATCTAGAATCAATTAGTATCGACTGCTATCAAGAGATACGTAACCCGAATATATACCTAAATTTTTTGTTTTATTGTTTTAACACCAAGTTTGTTGTAGTTATCTGTGATTTAGCCATCGGGAAGAATCGAATAATCGAATCTCGGATTTTAGCGTTGCAAGTGTAAACCTTCCTTTAACATATATAGTGAAAGGTTCGTAACTACACGTCATTTCTATAATAAAGTGAATTAAGCAGGGAAATCTTCCGTGATCACCTTTCTTCCAACAAAAGCTCCATTACTCTAAAAAAAAAAAATCTGCTCAATTTCTGCACATATGAATCGCTTTATACGATTTGTCATTTTTTATATATTGAGCGGGAAAACAAGTTCCACAATTATTATGTGATTGAAAGGGAGGGAATCTTACAGGCAAGTACAAAACAACAACAAATATAAAACGAAGAGAATTTCAAAATAAATTTGTCATTTATTTACCAGTGACAAGGTCCAGCATGGCCAGGTGGTTAAGGTATTCGACTCGTATTCTGAGGGTCGCGGGTTTGAATCCCCATCACACCAAACATGCTCGTCCTTTCAGCCGTGGGGGCGTTATAATGTGACGGTCAATCTCACTATTTGTTGGTGAAAGAGTAGCCAAAGAGTTGGCGGTGGGTGGTGATGACTAGCTGCCTTCCCTCTAGTCTTACACTGCTAAATTAGGGACGGCTAGCGCAAATAGCCCTCGTGTAGCTTTGCGCGAAATTCAAAACAAACTAATTATTAAGTAATAAATAAGATTAACTAATTAGCAAGAATATCTTATGGCGAAAAATTGTTTCGAAATTTATACACACAACGACGTGGATGCAGTTGCATGAGTCTTTATTATATCAATATGTTTTCTAGATCCCAACACACACAGTACGTTTAATGTGTTTAATTAAGGTTGGAAAATGCCCTGCTTCTTTTAATGTCTTCACTTCTTTAATAAAATAGCCTTATTATCTTCACAAATGTATCTAAATGAAACATAATGATTTGAAAACAAAAAAGGAGGAGTCCTCATTAGGTACGGTAGTTTAGATTCTAGTTTAGATTCTTTTAGGTAGAATTAGAGTAAATTAATCTATGAAACGTGGGTGTTGTCAAAATGGTTTGACCTTCTGAGTCCATAACTGTGATTAGATTTCAGGTCAGTTAAGAACTTGTACTTGGAAAAACTCACAAAAGCAACCTTAAAGTCATTTTATGAAGTGTTATGTTTCAGCTAAAATAATAGGATATCCTCAATAGCCACGGCACGTGAAATTTTTCTAGACAGAATTGGAGTAAATTGCGAGGCCTTTTTCTTCTTTTCCTTTTTTTCGCTATATTTTTGTGCACCAACAATATCAAACTTGGGACGCACGTACACCCGATTCGATTTTATTACTCATCAAGATATCTACCAGCCTACACTTAAATTAAAATTATTTTAGACAGGGTTAAAGTAAATTAATTTACGAGAACTTAAGCTTGGTCAGTAACATAAATCAAAGGATTTGACTTCCTGACACCAAAATTGTCTCAAATCAGTCAAGTGATCACAAAGCTGAAACATCATAGTTAGAAAAAAACACTAACAAACTCAAGGCCACTCTATAAGCCGTTTTGCCGCGGCTAAAAAGAAAGAAGAAACACCAAAGAAATGGTTATCATGATGTTTCAAGTACAAAAGGCTAAGCTATCAGAAAGAAACTGAGATTAATTTAATTTTATATTTTAGTTCTTATTTGGAATTTTTATACAAACTCCATAAGGACAACCTGCTCATATTTGTCCCCAAGTCTGAATGGATAGACTGAAATAATTTAGTAATTTTAATGAAAAGTTGCCCCAAGAAATGGTTGTTTGATTTTTGATTTTCGCACAAAGCTACACGAGGGCTATCTGTGTTAGCCGTCCATAATTTAGCAGTGTAAGACTAGAGGGAAGGCAGCTAGTCATCACCACCCACCGCCAACTCTTGAGCTACTCTTTTACCAACAAATAGTGGGATTGATCGTAACATTATATCGCCCCCACGGCTGAAAGGACGAGCATGTTTGGTATTACAGGGATACGAACCCGTGACCCTCATATTACGAGTCGCACGCCTGGTCTCCGAGAATTGAAAATGACATTAACAATGAAGGAAAAGGGTTTTGTTTGTTAACAAAAAACAATATATCATTTATCACCATTTTTAGTAATTTTTTTTTCATAAAGCGAGAAATATTAAAGGGGAAAATATATATAAATGCTTATGGGTTAATAATGTTAAGAATCTTTAACAGACTTTTAAAATCTATGAATGTTACAGGCATATGAAATGAATTTATCCCAAAAATACTGTAACTTAAGCTATTTACGTTTTATTTTCGATGGTGATCTGTGAGTTAGTTTCAAATATTTACATTTATATTTTTATGATATGAATTTTATTGAAAGTTACCAAATGAAAATGTCCCCCGCTGGTACAGCAATAAGTCCAAAAATTTACAACTCGGTAGACTCAGCAGATGGCCCAATGTGACTTTGTTATAAGAAAAACACAGAAACCCAAATGAAAATAAAATTGGTGATTTTGCTGGTTTTTCAATATGGTATACAAATACAAGAAGTCTGAGAACGTATACTGATGACATTTTAGAGGAATTACATAATATAAAATTTTAGTAGAAACTTGGTTTGATGATAATATAATGTTCTATACTCAACGTTATTCTGCATATTTTGAATTAAGAATGGTAGAAAACGTAGAGATATTGCAGCTTATATTAAAGAGGAAATATTATCTGATGTGTGTGAGTTTTATTGATTTCAAATGATGACACTGGAATTATAGCATTGTCTTTGTAGGTCTTCTGAAGGAGGTATAAGAATGGAAGATATATTAATTGTTCTAAATAAAGAGAAGCACCATTTATTATATTTGGAGATTTTAATTTTTTAAAACCACAAGGAAAAACATATGATGATATATATATATAATTTTGTTTATTATATTCAGAATAATAGCCAATGTTTAGCCAGCAAGAATAACATAAAAATTATGCATTAATTGATTATGCTGTTTCTAATTTTGAAGTGGTACATTAGGAAGTTGTATGGTCATTCATTTTTTATTATTATCCTATTTCTTATTTAATTAATTATTGCAATATCCCAAATGGTAAACCAATAACTTGTAGAAGAAAATGGAGTAGATTTATATACACTATAAAATAAGTTTGTTTTAATTAATTGAAACATGTATGACGTAAATGATGTTTTTGGAAGTTATTAAAAGACCTGTTTGGGTAACAAGGAAAGTTACATAAAGAAGGGATTAAAATTATTAAAAATAACATAAGAAAATACAAACTACCTTTTAAAGCTAAATTATCTTCAATTAAAGTATATTCAATTTCTCCAGTATACACCCGTGACCTATCTATCACGTTGCAGACAAGTGCTCCACCAACTGAGTGAGATAAACGACAAATCCCTAGATTTTTATAGCAGGGAATATTTTAACCAATCAATTACAGACCCCACGAGTTGGTGGAGAGCACACAAGTTAATATTTCCTCCAATAGTCAAACTTCCAACTCCCTGAAGGTTGCCGATAGTGGACTGCACTTCTGCACAGCACGTTCCAGCACATCCTACAGATTCTCAATGTGATTGAAATCTGGTAAGTGTAATGGCCGTGAAAGATGCTAAAGTTATTTATCATGCTTTTCGAACTAATTGCTTACACATCCAGCACGTTGGACAGGAACATGAAAGTAACCATCGCCGTTTGGGGAAGAAAATAAGACATATCTAGTGGCATTTGGCTCAGGATGTTTAAATATTCCCGAAATGTTACTCGTCCTTCCAGCGACATCACAGGGCCTAATCCATACCTTGCACCCTAAGAGACTTGATAAGTAGACGTGGCACGTGAAAGGGGTCTGTGAAGAGTTTCTAATTCTTGGCCAGCTTGCTTGTTTTTGTTTGTTTGTTTGTTTTTGAATTTCGCACAAAGCTACTCGAGAGCTATCTGTGCTATCCGTCCCTAATTTAGCAGCGTAAGACTAGAGGGAAGGCAGCTAGTCATCACCACCCACCGCCAACTCTTAAGCTACTCTTTTACCAACGAAAAGTGGGATTGACCGTCACATTATAATGCCCCCACGGCTGAAATGGCGAGCATGTTTGGTGCGACCGGGATTCGAACCCGCGACCCTCAGATTACGAGTCAAACACCTTAACCCACCTGGTCATTACTATCTGAGATAATTAAAATAAATAAAAGTGCGAAAATCGAAAGTGTAAATTGACGATAAGATAAAAAACTTCAGTTTTAAGGTTGTTATAATACTTGTTATCAGGCGCTATATATTTTTGATAAATTTCGCGTAAAGCTACACGTGCGCCATTTGCGCTAGCTGTCCCTAATTTAGTAGTGAAAGATTAGATAGAAAGCAGAGAGTCAACACCACCCACCGCCAACTCTTGTGCTACTCTTTTACCAATGAATAGTGGGATTGATCATCACTTAAACTGTCCCCACAGCTGAAGGGGACAAAGCATGTTCGGTGAAAGAGATCAGAACCCTCAACTCTCAATTAAACGCCAGACCCTTTCTAAGTAATGATTCTTAAATATAAACATAAAATATCGGTTGCTATAAAGATTATTATAGTTCTTCGTTTTGTGTTGAACAATTTCTGTTAAATATTTTCTGTTTTAAAATAAAACATGTGGCAAATCAAAAAATCACATTTTTAACTTAACCTTTCTTATTCTTTCAGTTTTCTATCACTATCAGAAGGCTCTTCATTACTATCAGATACAAAGTAATGGTATCCTAAATGAAAAAAATTACATCTTATATAAAATAGTACTTTAAAAATTTGAAATATACTTGAAACTAAATATAGTATTTAAGGTATCGTGTTTCTTCCACACATTTGTGTTTTTCAACTAAATTCGTTAATAATTAATTTATCTAATTGCTGTTTAATTTGTTTTTCTTCATCTTTATACAGTTTTGTTCATATTTTATAAAAAACAACAACACCTAATACGATACCCAGTAGACATTTGTCTATTCACAGAAATATTTTTTAGTTTATCACCAGATTGGAATTATTTGTTATCACCAGATAGCCTTTTGGGAAATCAATATGTCGAATATAACAAGGTAGCCTTTAGGGAAATCTTTGTCTCGAATATAACAACTTATTGATTAAAAGGCATCCAACAAAATATCACATTATATGCATGGCCTAGAATAAACTATTGTGTATGTAAATCAAAGTGCAGAAAATTCAAAAAAAATTCTTTTTAGTATATATTTTCTTCATCTGACATCATATTTCTTCCATTTCCAATCACAGATTTAGCGAGTCTGATTACGCTGTTTTTGGTTAAAGGTGAAGTCCTCAGCTGGTCATGGTTTGGTTTGATTGGTACATCAAAGCTGGTGGGTACAACTGTCCACAGAATTATTGTGCAAAGTAATTTCTCGTATTAAGTCTGACATGAAGTTGTGTCTTGCTTTTTATAAACCTCATTGTATTAACTTCAGTCTCTAATTATTAAGATTCCAACGAACAATTTATTTGACTTTCTCTTATCCAAGATCGTTTTCCATTTTTCGATGTTCTTTAAAAAAAAGTGTTTCGTGTTTAAGAGAAATTGAAATTATTATTTTATGCCAAGATTTCTTGAAGGAGACAAAATGAAATGCAGTGGTGTAGAAAGTTGTAAAGTGGGGTGCATGGCTAGATATGCAGATAATAATATAATTTATAGTTATGATGTAAGTCAATTACATCATAGCGGGGGGTGTTAAAATACCCGGTTCCGAAGACTGAAAAGTATTGCTTCTATGCATATCTTCTTTTGCAATATTTATCTCTATGTATGTGTGTGGGTGTGTAATGTAAAGTATATTTCTAAGTGATTTCACATTATGGATTCATTTCATAATATGTTTGTTTGTTTTTGAATTTCGAGCAAAGCTAAACGAGGGCTATCTGCGCTAGCCATCCCTAATTTAGCAGTGTAAGACTAGAGGGAGAGCAACTAGTCACTATCACCCACTGCCAATTCTTAGGCTACTCTTTTACCAATGAATAGTGGGATTGATCAACACATTATAACGTCCCCACAGCTGAAAGGGTAAGCATGCTTGGTGAGACGGGAATTCGAACCCGCGACCCTCGAATTACGAGTCAAGCGCCTTAACCACCTGGCCATGCCGGATCTTATATTCTTGTTAAATTATACTTACTTATTTTTCTTAGTTGAACCTATGTTAAGACGATTTCGGTCATCGTTGTGAATAATTAAGAATAACGCATAAATAGTATTGAAACAGTGGTGATTTTTGTGCTTAATGGCGAATCAAAAGGTCTAAAGTTCAAGCAACGATACTCCCGCTGAACATGGTTTCAACTTCAGTAGAAGGGCGTTAATATTTATTATGTAGGCAGCAGGTGCTGTTGAGCTGTGGTCTTTCATCTCGTTCGCAGTCATAAATTAGGTATAGCTACTCCATTTTTGAGGAGGCTGACTTGGCTGTTTAGCCGATCGGACAAAAAATGCCAAACATAACACTGATAAACAGTGTTAACAGATCTGACTTTTAATCATTATAACACACAGTTACTGGCCATAAAAATGTGCAAATAACATATGTAAAACGACAATTGCAAGATGATTACAGTTGTTCTTATGCAAAAATGAAATGTTGATTCTTCAAAAAATCATGTCCTCCACTTGCAAAACGTCATATCTTAAGACTAACAACGACGAAAACCGGGTTTCGACACCGATGGTAGGCAGAACACGGGTGGCCCATCGTGTAGCTTTGTTATTAATTACAAACTTTATAAAATATTGTAAAATTATTATCTTTCCCCAAGTGGCACAGTGGTATGTCTGCTGATTCGCCCTGCTAAAAACCACGTTTTGATACCCGTGGTGGGCAAAGCATAGATAACCCATTGTGTAGCTTTGTGCTTAATTCCAAATATTCAATCAATCGAATTAAAATTTCATTATTTTTTTTCAGGCGATGGTACACATAAATTTTATGTGCTTTGTTTGTTTTTAATCAATTATAAATTAACTTTACAGTGTATTAAGTGTACTTGTCTGTGCGAGTGAGACGTAATAAATATAAATACAATAAAGGTAAGCAACATTATATTTTTGAACAACTATAAAAGTTATATTAACCGTTTTTCTCAGATTTTTAAGTGTTAGTCTATTGTGAATTTCGCGCAAAGCTACTCGAGGGCTATCTGCGCTAGCCGTCCCTAATTTAGCAGTGTAAGACTAGAGGGAAGGCAGCTAGTCATCACCACCCACCGCCAACTTTTGGGCTACTCTTTTACCAAGGAATAGTGGGATTGACCGTAACATTAAAACGCCCCACAGCTGAAAGAGCGAGCATGTTTGGTGTGACGGGGATTCGAACCGCTACCCTCGGATTACGAGTCGAACGCCTTAACCCACCTGGCCATGACGGACCGTAAGTATTAGTCAATTAAAAGTTAAAATTATAATTGCTCTAGTTTCCATTGCTAACACATACCAGGAAATCTAATTCATGCGAAGCTGCGATATCTTTAGCCAAATATTTGTCAATGTTGATAATACGGAAAGGTACAACTGACAACAGAAGTTGGAATAAGTCAAGCATTCTGACCGTAATGGGAATGTTCTCGACTTGCTGTTGTCGATAATCCTTATAATAAACACATACCAGCAATGATAACGCCTACGTGAAGTTAATTACTCTTAAGTATCTACTGAACTATTTGTATGTGTGTTTAATAAAGAATCACTTCTAAACAACATAATTCTCCTTTCTCTATTGCCTGTACATTTTAACAGTCAGAATCATCTTCTTCGGCCATTAAGATGCTAATTTGATTTGTTAGCATGCTGATTTTGGTATGGTCGTATCGTACTATGTATGATTTGAGATCGTCATATTTACTACGAGTTGCTCCGAGATCTATATGTATTTATGATACAATTACGTGCTGTAACCATATCAATAGTTAGCACAATTGTAATTATTAATTACAAAGCATTCATCCATCGTTATTAACATTATGAAAATCAACAGTAATTTCGATTTGACATTATGAGGATGTGAGCTTGTTCCTTTAAAGTGATTAACAAGAGACGTTGAAAGTACATGTTGTGTAAGTTTACTTGGAAAATAATTCTGTCAGGCGTTTAACACGATACGGAATACGATGGCTTCTCAACCACCCAAAACTTTTAACTTGTGGAAAAAATGTGAGTTCTATATCTTTTACATCTGCTGAAACGTAAAGAATAATTTGTCCTATTTTCTTCGAGAAACGTGCATAGGATTGAAATGATCCAGATATTTTCAATAAAACGTGTTATTTATTTGTTTTAGATACCGCATATCTGTTTAAGTAGTAAAACAAGATAAGAGCTGACAATTTTCCATTTCTCTCTGAGAAATTATGCGAAGATAGATTTAGTACTTTCTTATAGCATTTGTTAATTGTTTTCTTGGTAAATACGAAACACACTGGTGCACAAAATGTAGTACGAAATATAAAACTGTTATGAAACGAGTAATAAAATTAGATTCTAAAGCATAAGTGGTTTGTTGGAAGAGACATTCAGTTAAAATAGTATAATTGCAAGTGCATGACTCAAGGAAAGATTCGTAGATGGATATATTTATTGCTGGCAATACAGTACTTCAAATATCATATCTGCCTTCACGAAACATATCTTCGTGCATGTGTAATTTGATTTTGATGACAGACTATTATAGATTAGATTGAAATATCGTCCTGTCTACCGCCTTAAGCACGCGTGAGTCGACGAGTCGTACAGATTTCTTGACAATTTGATTTATAAAGACAAGTGAGACAAATAATCTATTTTAAAAGCATAATTTTATTCGCATCATCAAATTATTGCCAATAATGTTATAATATTCGTTTGATTTGTTTCAAAATTTTATACAGCGCGTTAACAACAAAACAAAGGTTCATTTTTAAAGTTTTTTTTTCTTCAAATGAAACACAAGGCTACAAATAGGCTATCTGTGCTCTGCCTACCACTGATATCGAAACTTGGTTTCTAGCGTTGTAAGTCCGCAAATGTACCGCTGTGCAACTAGAGGTCTCATTTTAAAGAAACAGAAAAAAAAAAACGTTAAAAATAAAAAAAATCCAACCATCGACTGTAACTTACAGAAGAGTGTTTTGTTTCTTTGTTTGAGGGAAGAGTATATTTTCCACCTAGAGATGTTTTGTGTTGTTAAACATTCATCAAGATCTCTTAAGGTTGAAAGGTTTGTTGAACTTTCTGTCTCTCAAAGCAACATAAAACAGTTACTTTTTTGCTGATGAAAATTATGCGTTAGAGAGTAGTGTTTCTTTATTTGTTGGTTGGTACTTTGCCGTTAGCTATTTTTGTATAAGATGGTGCTGAGACTATAAACGTAACCATTGTTTAGACTTTTATCATTGTAACTGACTTTTCAAACAGAACACAAGAAGATAAAAAGTGGGACCCGACTCACACTACAGGTAAACACAAATGTAAAAATAACAACAGAACACTAGTCAAAAATAATGTATTCACACTTGAAAGGGGAACTAAAGTACAATTTGAAGGGGCTTTGGTTTGTTTTGAATTTCGCGCAAAGCCGCACGAGGGCTATTTGCGCTAGCCGTTTCTAATTTAGCACTGTAAGACAAGAGGGAAGGCAACTAGTCAGCACCACCCACCTTCAACTTTTGGGATACTCTTTTACCAACGAATAGTAGGATTGATCGTAACATTGTAACGCTCCCACGGCTGAAAGGGCGAACATGTTTGATGTGACAGGGATTCGAACCCGAGATCCTCAGATTACGAGTCAAGTGCCTTAACCACCTGGCCATGCGGTGCTTAATTTGAAGTGTTACTAAACTACTAAAAACTCGCTTTTTATCGTGAGTTATTTAAGTCTCATTTTTAAAATTTCAGTTGTGTGTTTCTGCATACGTCACACATGTTCCCGGCAACGCCAGGTGGTTAGGAGCGCTCGACTCGTAATCTGAGAATCGCGAGTTCGAATCCCCGTCGTATCAAACATGCTCACTCTTTAAGCCGTGGGGTCTTGATTTCTTTCTCTACGTCCAAGGGCTAAGCATAGCCTAGTAGTTAAGGTACTCGACTGGAAAACTGCGAGTCGTGGGATCGAAACTCGTCGCCCAACATGTTAGCTCTTTCAGCCTTCAGGGATCTATAATTTGACGGTAAATCCTACAATTCGTTTGCAAAAAAGTAGTCGAAGAGTTGGCGGAAGGTAGAAATGACTACTTGCCTTCTCGCTGTTCCTTCACTGCGATTTTAGGGTGTAGCTTCCCACGAAATTCAAAAACCGACAAACAAACGTTACCACATATCATAGGTATTCTATAGAAAACTCTTAGCATCATATTTCTCATGCCGATGTCGGTAGTTTTGTTTTTTGAAGTAACCCTAGCTATATAGACACAGCATTAGTTCATTTCAAATGTTCGAAATGGATTATTTCCTAGACCTAGAAAATATCGCAATTCCATGTCGTGTTTCACAAGGTAATATTGTTAGGTCTATTTTTATCCTTTGGACATCGATCACACTACTGACTGGGCAGCTACGACATCTGGCATCAGAATGTGATAAAGCTAAAAAAACAAATCAGGAATAAAATGTTTTATCCATTTTTATCTAATAAATATCTTCGACAAAATATATAGAATGATACACACGTTTTACTTTTCAGTAATTTTTATAGTCTGTTCACGTACTTAGATTTTTAAATACCTGTTACTAGAAGCCTAAGTTTCATCCCCCAGGTGCATAGTAGGACGTCTTTGAACGTACAACGCTAGAAACCGGGTTTCGATACGTTTGGTTGGCAGAGCACAGATATCCCGTAGTGTAGTTTTGTGCTTAATTACAAAGCAACAAACAGAAGCCTAAGAACAACAACTTTAAAACCATAGTGACGAACAGGTTAATAAACCTCATTGTTTCTGCGTGTTTACACTAAATAACACGATGTTATTTTTTTACAAGTTAGGATTGTAGTTTCTGAATTTTACACAAAGCTACACGAGGGCTATCTGCGCTAGCTCCCTGATTTAGCAATATAAGACTAGAGAGAAGGCAGCTAGTTATCACCATCCACCGCCAACTCTTGGGCTCCTCTTTTAGCAACGAATAGTAGGATTGATCGTACCATTATAACGCCCCCACGGCTGAAAGGGCGAGCATGTTTGGTGTGACAGGGAGTCTAGTACCTTAATCACCTGGTCATGCCGAACCTTAAATCAGAAGGAAAGTAAAATTGTTCTAAATGCTTTTTGTCTGTAGTTACATCGTTTGTCTTTTTTTTAAACAGTTACACTGAGGCTGAAATAATTTCGATTAGTTTATTCCGCCAACACTTGTCTTGTAAAACAAGTAAGATGTCAAAACTTATTTTAAAAAGTAATGTTTCAAAACGAATGAAAACCTGAAATTTCTTGTTTCTGTCTTAAGTTTTTCATCTTTAACGTGTCACTGTTCCGTTAAAATACATATACAAGAAAGCGGGTCACAAAATTCAAGTTTCGTCTGTGACGAGTCTCTATGTTTTTTAACTTATTCTAGACGTACAAGGCGAATGGCGTATCGTGTAGCTTTGCGCGAAATTCAAAACAAACAAACAAAACAATTTATTAAACTTTTAAATTTTTGAACAATTCTAAAATAAATTAATTAAAATGTCTCAAGTTCGTTATGATTTCTATAAGGTGTCAGAGAGATGATTTCAAGAAGTAAACATCTGTTTACAATCCCGCCTTTTATATTTTTTATGACTAAAATGTGAGTCCCCATCATTCATAAGAGGATTTTGTCTGGTACTTAGATACCTGGCCTTGTTAATTAATAATTATGATGTAATTTTGCATTACTATTTCGGTCACTATTGATCACAATAACATTTCTTTTTCTTCTATAGACTACATGTTAGAAATCAAAACACCTTCAGTATTCATTTTAAAATTGTTTGATTCGTTTGAATTTCGCGCAAAGCTACACGAGAGCTATCTGCGCTAGGCGTCCCAAATTTAGCAGAGTAAGACTAGAGGGAAGGCAGCTAATCATCACTACCCACCGTCAGCTTTTGGGCTACTATTTTACCAATGAATAATTCGATTGACCGTCACATTATAACTCTCCCACGGCTGAAAGTGTGAGCATGTTTGTTGCGACGGAGATTCGAACCCGCGATCTTCAGATTACGAGTCGAACGCCTTAACCATCCGGCCATGCTGGACTAAATGCTAGAGAGATTGGGAATAGTGTGTAACAAGCTTGCCTGAACAAGAATTACTGATTTCATAAATAAACGGCCCGGCATTGTCAGGTGAGGTAAGGGCGTTCGACTCGTAATCTGTGGGTCGCAGGTTTGAATCCCGGTCGCATCAACCATACTCGCCTTTTCAGCCGTGGGGACGTTATAAAGTGACGTTCAATTCCATTTTTCGTAGGTAAAAGAGTAGCCCAAGAGTTGGCGGTGAGTGTTGATGACTAGCTACCTTTCCTCTAGTCTTACACTGCAAAATTAGGGACGGCTAGCGTAGATAGCCTTCGTGTAGCTTTGCGCGAAACTCAAAAACAAACAAACAAACAATCACGAATAAACATTTTTATCTTTCTCATCATATCGAATTCAGTAAACGCACACTTCTTTAACTTGTTTTTCTTCTGAGAGGGAGGCGCTAAAATAATGTCCAAATCCAGTATCTGATTAGTAAAATTATAAAGTATAAATAAAAATATTTCATGTACAAAGCAAGGTTATTCCTTTGATAAAAGTGTCCACACGTTATGCAAGAAAGTTGAATATTTTCAAAGCAAAACTTGGATTCCACCAAACTGGTGATTTCTTTGTATGATCTGTACACGTCAGTATTGATTTATTACCAAAGACCTAATACTTCGCAACAAGGACTCTTTGCCTTAATATATATCTCCCTTCTTAAGACATATTTTCAACATCTACTGAAAAGACAGGAAGAGAAACAGGATTAGCTCTAAGCGTGCTGTTCATTCAGATTCACGAGGTTTGGTGTGCTGTATCGTATTAGAAAACGGTTTAAGTACGTGTGGCAGAAGAGAAGTTGTTGGCAGATAAATGAAGGATAAGAAAAAAAATAAGGACAACTAACATCAAATAGTAACTGAGAGGATTTACAGTTCAGACACGTATGATCAGCTCAATAGATATCATCTGTTTCACAGTCACAGCTAATTTCACGCTGTTCGTCTTTTTGTTTTTGTCCTGAAATCCGAAGTTCATGTGTATTTCTTGTTTAATTATATCGTACTACTTACATACACTCCCCTTTTCATGCACTTCAACTTTAATTTTATATTCTAGGCTACCTTTTTATTGTCCTTTCCTTATTCATAATTTCAAACGTAGTTTCATTTTAGCCCGTTTAAATAATTGTATTAACACATCTGCCGTGTTTAACTAATTGTATTAAGACACCTCTCATGTTTAAGTAATTTTATTAACACATTTACTATGTTTAAGCAGCGAATTTTAAATCACATCTACCATGTCTAAGTAGTCATTTTATATCATAATTGCTATATTTAAACAACCATTTTAAATCACATCTACTCTGTCTAAGTTACGATTTTATATCTCATTTACTATGTTTAAGCAGCCATTTTAAATCACATCTACCATGTCTGAGTAGCCATTTTATATCACATTTACTATGTTTAAGCAGCCATTTTAAATCACATCTACCATGTCTAAGTTACCATTTGAATTATATTTACCAAGTAATATAAATTAATGACATCATAATTACTTTTACTTTAAAGTCTGTCTCGAGCTCCTGTATAGCCCAAGAACTTGATTCTTTATTACCATATTATGTTCATATTATTAGTTTTTTTTTACAAGTTGGTTTTACTTATACGCTTGAAATAAATTAATTACTATATATACGTGTTTAATTATGTTTTCTTACAATATCTGATTACACGAAACGTTAATAATTGTAATAATTAATGAGAATGGTTAAGTTATGTTTTAAACAGATAATCAATTTCTTGAACAATTTTGGTGCCTTAAGAAATAATTAAGAATTAGGCCTAATGACAAAAAAATATATACTCTATAGGGTTGAACACGTGTATATACTTAACAAATTTATATCTAACCACCAATATTACACATAAATCAAGGTTTACAGAAAGCTTTTTTGCCATATGTTTTGCTTTTATAAAATAAAAAAATGTGAGAAAAGTGAACAGTAATATCATTAACGATTTTCTTGTCTGTTTGTTTTGAATTTCGCGCAAAGCTACTCGAGGGTTATCTGCGCTAGCCGTTCCTAATTTAGCAGTGCAAGACTAGAGGGAAGGCAGTTAGTCATCACCACGCACCGCCAACTCTTGGACTATTCTTTTACCAACGAATAGTGTGATTGACTGTAACATTATAACGCCTCCACGGCTGCAAGGGCGAGCATGTTTGGTGCGACCGGGATTCGAATCCGCGACCCTCGGATTACGAGTCGAACGTTTTAACGCGTTTGGCCATGCCGGGCCACGATTTTCTTTCAGCTGCTCGTTTAATCAAAACACCAGGAAAATTAAGTTTCTTGCTAGGTTAGATAAAAGGGATGTACTGATTTGTTAAAAAAAAGAAAAATACTGACGTTTTAACATTTATAATAGTATTGAAAATAGCTAACACATTCCAAAATGTTTTGTGCTATATATATATATATATATATACAAGTGCAAGTTCCATCTTCCTTCTTTATTTACCCCCAGTGGCTCAGCGGTATGTCTGCGGACTTAACGCTAAAAATCGGGGTTCGATACCTGTGGGCAGAGCACAGATAGCCCATTGTATAGCTTTGCGCTTAATTCAGAACAACAACAGCCTTCTTTATTTCGGTGGTTTTTAATAAGACTGGAAGGTTTAATTTAAATAATTGGTTGGGATTTTCTATAGTAGCATAGTTTGTCTATTGTGCTTCTAATTATGGCTTATACCACCACGATAAGGATCAGAATGCTAACTTCAGGACGTACGTTTGTCTTACCCCATGCGGTAATCACCTACTTCGTGCCTTTTAAAAATCGGTCATCTTCCTTCAATTGTCTGCAGGAAGTGAAGGGTGATATAGATGAATTTCACACCCACATATCGCTCTCCTTATTTCTATTTCTATTGTTTGCTTTTGAATTTCGCGCAAAGCTACTCGAGGGCTATCTGCGTTAGCCGTCCCTAATTTACCAGTGTAAGACTAGAGGGAAGGCAGCTAGAGTTGGTGGTGGGTGGTGATGACTAACTGACTTCCCTCTAGTCTTACACTGCTAAATTAGGGACGGCTAGCGTAGATAGCCCTCGAGTAGTTTTTGCCCGAAATTCACAACAAATCAATTCAAATCTAGCAGTCGTAAGGTTTCATGTTTTGAGCGCAGTTCTTCTATTTTTCTCTTATTTCTATCGTAAACAAATTCGCTTCTGACTTTTTATTTCTGCGTATTCATCTTCCTTCTTCAGCTCTCCAAATTCGGCAAATTACGTGCTGGCCTCTAGACGCACAAGTATCTGGCTAATTGCCAGAAGTGATTGGGAAACCATCAGGCTGACAAGATCTTTAGTCTTTACAGCGAAAACATGCACCAAGTCTGCTTTACAAGCTGTAGACAATTATCAATAGTTCTAATTAATATTCATGGCATAATGTATATCATCAAATTCTATTTACTCACTTTGTCCTCACAGATATAACGTACATACACGAAATTCCTTTTTCAAAAAAAAAAAAAAATTTGAAGACGTCGTTGAACACAAATAGTCCAGTGATACAAGAAACCAAAAAAAAGTTTGAAAGAAACTCTTATTGCTGTACTACGTAAATACATTATGCTCTGCATTTGATAAAAGAAATGCCACGTTTAAAATGCCACTGAAATATATATGTAATGATTACAGACGAAAAACAGTAGATTACAACTGCCATTCAGAATTCTCTGCTGTAATTTTATACATAAAAA
The DNA here is from genome assembly GCF_004210375.1 of Tachypleus tridentatus. NCBI lineage: Eukaryota > Metazoa > Arthropoda > Merostomata > Xiphosura > Limulidae > Tachypleus > Tachypleus tridentatus. The sequence goes on along the minus strand of NC_134830.1, from coordinate 29,173,763 downwards.
TCCCTGTAAAACACGTTCGTAAAATTTGGCATGAATTAATACACTTTCTAAGTGTCTTATAATTTCTTGTGACGTGCATTTGTGTACATAAGTTTGCACATCAATACAGCCAGATTTATATTTAAGTAATTAGACAGCCGCAACATGAATTATTAATTTTCTTTTGTGTACGATCTCTTGACACTCTATCTATAATTAACTGAGAAAATGAAACATTCGTAACAATTTTCTGTCTGATTTGTTTGTTTTTTGGAATTTCGCGCAAAGCTACGAGAGGGCTATCTGCGCGAGCCGTCCCTAATTTAGCAGTGTGAGACTAGAGGGAAGGCAGTTAGTCGTCACCACTCACCGCCAACTCTTGGACTACTCTTTTAACCAACGAATAGTGAGATTGACCGTCGCATTATAACGCCCCCTCGTCTGAAAGGGCGAGGATGTTTGATGTGACGGAGATTCGAACCCGCGACCCTCAGATTACTAGTCGAGCCACTTAACCATCTTGTCATGCCAAGTCTCATTAATATTGAAATAAATATAGAAAATAAATCCGTCATAACCCCCTTCTTAGACAATTATAAATTACCAACGCCAGTTTTCAACTGAAATATTTATATATATATATATATATATACATGTGTCTATATATATATACATACATTGATTAAACATTAAATGTAATTCCCCGCTGTTACAGCGATAAGTCTACGGACTTCCAATACTAAAACCAGAAGTTCGATTCCTCTCGGTTGACTCAGCAGATAGCCCAATGTGGCTTTGCTATAACAACATTAAATATAATACATTTAAAATAATTATACATGAAAATATACAACGCAAATTACTTTCTAATCACAAAATTACACAGCAGGTGAAAGTGTAACAGCACATATGTTATTACCCTCCTTGACGAGGATTATACTCAAATCATACTCCTGTAATGTTAAACTTCAATTTAAGGCTCTTGTTTTCGCCTTTCATTTGGTTGAAAAACTTCAATGAGTTATGATCAGAGTGACGTTGTGATGCAGATACATCCACACTGAAATGTTCTAAAGCAAACACTAACGACAATATTTCTTTTCATACAGGTAAATACTTCTTTTGGTGTTTAGTATCTTTGTCGTCTGATTGTTATAGAACATGCAAAACGCTTATAAAAGTCAGGCGCCATCAATACAGGGTCAGAAAACAATAAAGATTTGACCGTTTCAAAAAAAATTGGCATGTTTCAGATTTATTGATTTTGTTATTTTTCTTCAATAGTTTTGTGAACGATACAGTGATGCCAGTAAAATGTTGACAAAACTTCCTGTAATAACCAGACATTATTAAAACTCTTATCAAACCTTTCGTATTTGTAGGTGTTGGACAATTCACAATGCAATTAAATTTGATTTTAATTCAAGAAACTTAGCTGTGGCCCCTTACATGACTCAAGTAAACAGCTTTGGCTTTACAAAAGTCACTTTTTGTTACATTTACAGTGAGATTGACTTTCTTAAGTCTCTCAAAAACATCATCTAATACACATAAATGTTGTTTCCAGGCGTGACTGTAAATTACATTATCATCCACATAAATTCTCAGAGATTGTTGATGCAGTGATTTATCATTCGCTGATAATATTTCACATCAATATTGTTCTGGTATAATCCACCAGGGTTAACATTGTACTGGTATAATCCACCAGGGTTAAGAAAAGCAAAGATTTTCATTTGCTCTATCAATTAGGATAACAGCCTAGTATTTCTTTAGTAGGTCACTCTTTATGATATATTTGGCTTTGTTCTTGAATCTGTTAGGAATCTGTCTTTCACAAAGTATTTACTTGACAAAAGTACATACAGAATCTAACCAAACTATCAGAGTTAGTAACTAGTACACCAGATAAAAACAGTCACTTTTACTGGGGTCTATAATGCCATTTTCCAACATATAAGATATTTCTTTCTGTATTTTATTGACTTGATGGGATTTTCACGATATGGATGTTGTTTTACTGAAGAATTGTCACCTATATCTACATCCTGAACAGCAATGTTGGTTTGATTACGAACATCCGGAATATATACATTCGTATTCAATCAATAAACCAGCAAGTTGATTTTTTCTCTTTAGATTGGCCAAAATTTCAGAATTACCAAGATTGATGTTGCATTCATCATCGATATTTTCAAGTTTACAGGTATCTGAGTCGAAGCTATCATTAGAATCAGAAGAATGTTTCCAGATGCATTTCGGATGCGATTTGGTTTTAGCAAATTTATATGACAGAGCTGGGTAGCCTTTCAACGATCATGTGTTTTTACAACATAGTCTATATCACTGACTTTTCAAACAACCTCATAGAGACCATGGTACTTAGCTTTAAGTGGATGTCTCACAGTGAGTAGCTATACCAAGACCATATCACCAGGACGGTACTTAGTTCTTCAGCCTTGCAGTTATAAACGCTTATAATTCTACCTTGAGATGACTTCAGATTTTCTCTAGCCATTTCACAAGCACCTAATGGTCTAAACCGAAACTTGGAAATGTAATTTAGTAATTGCATTTCTTTTGGGTCATCTTGAAACCATTGTTCCTTTTGAAACTTCAAAGGACCACGCACTAAATATCCATACATCAACTCGAATAGGATAAACTCTAATGATTCATGAACCGACTTACGAACAGCAAATAATAATTAACTAATTCTTTCATTCAAATTATTTTCATTAGCGAGACAATAAAATCGCATTATATTTTTCAAGGTAGAATGAAATATCTCAAGAACACCTTGCTATTCTTGAGGTCGCTAACTAGATTAGATCTGTTTAATATCGAGATGATAAACAAGTTGCTTAAACAACTCAGACGTGAAATTTGGTCACCAATCAGACTGAATTTCTTTAGGCAAGCTAACAAAAGTAAATAACTTAATCAAAGCGTTACAAATCTTTTTGGCTGAAATGTTCCTTAAAGAGATAGCTTCAGAAAATCGAGTGTATGCGCACATGATAGTCAACAAATACTAGTGCTCTGATCGAAATTTTGGTAAATGTTCAACGTGGTCAATAGTCGCACGACCGAAGGGTGTTTTGAAAGCTGGGATACATTTCAAAGGAGCAACAAAATATTTCTGGTTAAGGTTTCCGACAAATTGACAGGTATGACAAATTTTACAAAACAAAGAAACATCTTGCTTGATTTTTGGCCAAAAGAAATGTCTCATAACTTTGTCACTTGTCTTATTGACACCTAAGTTACCTCCCATGGGGAGTTCGTGGGTAACTCTCAACATTTCATTACGATATGCTTTGAAAACAATGATCTGATAAACTGCAACGCAGTCCTCTAAAATTAGTACATCTGGTGGTATCCATTTCCTCATAAGCACATCATGATTTGAAAAAATAACCATTTGAAACTTTCTCCAGTTTATCTTTTAGGAGTTGGCCCGGCATGGCCAAGCGCGTTAAGGCGTGCGACTCGTAATCTGAGGGTCGCGGGTTCGCATCCGCGTCGCGCCAAACATGCTCTCCCTCCCAGCCGTGGGGGCGTTATAATGTGACGGTCAATCCCACTATTCGTTGGTAAAAGAGTAGCCCAAGAGTTGGCGGTGGGTGGTGATGACTAGCTGCCTTCCCTCTAGTCTTACAGTGCTAAATTAGGGACGGCTAGCACAGAGAGCCCTCGAGTAGCTTTGTGCGAAATTCCAAAACAAACAAAACAAACTTTTAGGAGTTTATATTTCAATAATGAAGAGATCTGCAGATCATTTTCTTGCTCACCAATCAGTTTATTTATAGTAAACGGAACTTCATCAGGTGCACAAGATTCCTCATATCCTGTATTGTCACTCACCAGGTAATCGTTAATAGGACATTCATCCGTATAGATTCCTGGTGCATCCACAAAATGTCTAAGACAAATTTAAAATGTAGTCCTCTGAATACGTAGCTATCATTTCTTTTTGGCTTATTTTTTAGTCTTAGCATGAGACACAGCACACGAGAAAAACACGTCTAGATTCTTCTTAGCAACAAAATCATCCTTAGATGAAACAGTCATCGGCTTGCTAACCATTTTGAGATTGTCAATTTTTTTCCCAGTTAAATAATTTTCAAATAATTATGATACACCCTTAACTGGGAGAGCAGGTTTTTTTCAAACCACGACTGGTCCCAAAACTAGGTCTGATGTTAAATAAATATCATGAGACCACCCTCAGTACCCTGAACAATAACAGACCCACCAGTGGCAGAACTCGAATCTAAAGGCAATATACTTTCAAACAACAATTATTGAGTTGTTCCAGTGTCACACTGAATATGTATGAATATGTAATTATGGCTGTGTGCTGAATCTGTACATATGCCCATTCATCATGCCAATAAACAGCCTAAAACTTTCGCTGAAGAAAACATTATGTTCACCAGAAAATACTAATCGTACGTACAAATAAAATTGCAGTGATTAGGGAAACAGAGAAGAAGGAAAACACGAGTTAGATTTTTACACCTAAGGGTTGAGCTTGGTTAGAAAGGATATTACAGCATAGCAAGCATCATATTTAATAATGGATTTCTCCTCTCAGGCATTAGCTTCCTTGTTAGTAGTTTAGTCTATTACTCGTAAAATGAAATAACCGACTTTTCCCAGAATCACCACAAGAGCGCCCAACGATACGCAATCAATATTCTATTCAAATCTAAAACATTCGGTAAAACTAAATTCATTACACTCATTTTTCTTGTGTTCTTTTAAAGCTTAAAAAAATGTAACACTAAAGATGTAATTATTACTTCTTTGTTTCTTTTCTTTCTGGCCTGTCATGGCCAGGTGGTTAAGGCACTCGAATCATAATACGAGGGTCGCTGGTCCGAATTCCCTTCACACCAAACATGCTCGTCCTATCAGCCGTGGGGGGTGTTATAAGATGACAGTCAATCCCACTATTCGTTGGTGAATGAGTAGCCCAAGAGTTGGCGGTGGGTGGTTATGACTAGTTGTCTTCTCTCCAGTCTTACACTGTTAAATTAGGGATGGCTTGCGCAGATAATCGTTGCGTATCTTTGTGCGAAAATAAAACTAAATATTTTATTTTAGTAAGTCAAACGTCATTTTCAACTCGAATAATCTTCAGTGTGGTTTCCCTGTCATAGCCAATGTAAAGTAAAAGAAACGAAAAAAAAAAGCTAAAACAAACACTTTATGCAAAATTTCAGAGCTCACGTATTTTATGATTTAGGTCATTTCAGTGCGTACAGTAAGAGTAGCATCGGAATACACTTTCTTGAAATTCTCTTGCATGCGTAATTATTTAATTCGAAAATAAAAACTATTCAATTCGCTTCATGTTATGTGATATATTCTTCAGAAAACCGAGTTCGGCAAATATAGACAGACAGATAAGTGAAAAGTAAATCAACAATATTCACTCTGTGAATAATTATATTTGTTTAATTTCTCCAGAAACAGACAGGGTTTTAATAGTAAGTAGATTTAGTATTGTATTTGGAATGAATCCAACTCTCAACAATGGTTCGACTATTCTGTCCTAAAGGGCTGAAGTCTCTACATTGACTCTCAACACTTACACTATTAATTCAGTCATTCCTTCTTGTCACGTGCTCAAGTACTTTTCTGACTTAAAACTGAGGAACAAGCACGTGGCTTGAGAACAGTATGCGTTGAGTAGCTTCATATTGTTCGCCTGTACTCGATTTTCTGTAGAAATCTCAAATAGTATTAAAATACTAAGCGAACCGTTACGAGTCCTAATCACTGCATCCTGTAATTGCATAATTAAAAGCTATTGTCAGTTACTATAGGCTCTGATTAAAATGTCTATCGAATTTCCTCTTTAATTGTTACTTAACAACTAGACTGTTCGTCCCGTTTGTATTGTCTCCCCAGAATCACAGCGATCTGTTTGTAGACTCACTCCACCAGAAACCGGGTTTCAATACCCGTGGTGGGCAGAGCATAGATCGCCTACTGTGTAGCTTTGTGCTTAATTGCAAACAAACAACAAACAAACAAAAACCATCTGTACTCTTACTTTAATAACAATTACAAACAGTAATCACCTTTTTAAGCAACATTGAGTAAAAAACTGGTGAAGTTTACTCAACCGTTTTGATAAAATATATCTCATCGGTTTGATAATAATAAGGAATTCATAAGGAATATCCTTCTTTTAGACGAGTTTAAACCTATTGCACCAATACCATCTGTTTAAGTATAAAATATCTATAATCTGATATTTTTTCTTACTGTGATATGGCTGTGGACTCTAAAGAGAACCCGAAGATAGACATAAATCAAAATGGTAATTCTAAAGAGAAACCCTAAGATAGACATAAATCAAAATGGTAACTCTAAAGAGAAACCCTAAGATAGACATAAATCAAAATGGTAATTCTAAAGATAACCCTGAGATAGACATAAATCAAAATGGTAACTCCAAAGAGAAACCCTAAGATAGACATAAATCAAAATAGTTAAATTCGCTCAATTTAGGAGTACGCTCTCGTTTTGTTCAAACTTTGAAGTGCCTACACGTTAAAAATCTTATTACTTAACGTTAGTAAATCGAACAATAAGTTATTGTTGTGCTATCTGCCAATATACATATATATATAATGATTAAGATATATATATATATATATATTCATTAATAATCACAATATTCTTATACATTTTTTCCATTTTATTGTTTTACTGAATAAAGATACATGATACATGATAAGAAAGTAGAGACGTTAATATGAAGGATTGGTGTTTTTCCCGATATTGCGTTTAGAACGTATTGAAATAATACTTTCTAAGCGCCATAATGAAATTATATATATATTGAATGTATTATATATATTGAAATAATACATTCTAAGTGCAATATTTAAATAATATATATATATATACTGAAATAAAATATTATATATTGAAATAAATGTATAAGAATTTTGTAATTCCTAATTATATGTAACTTATAAAGTAATAGTTATAATGTTCAGTGTAATACGAAACTAAGACTTCGTTTATATAATTATAACTTTTAATCAAACATTTTCCATGTTTCTTTCAGAATAAAATCATCATAAAACAATAATTATATACAAGTAGATACTTCCTGTTTTTATTCTTTTTAATACGTTACTTTTCATACTCAACTATTTATTAAACTAGGAACTGTTTCCTGTTTTGAAAAACGTAAGCAACAGGATAACATATAATTATAAATAATATATTCTAATTTTGATTGTATTAATTTTTATCTAGATGTCGCTTTAAAAAAACACACACCTGTATTTCTATGAAACGAGCTCCCGTTTTCATTAAATAAAGCATTATCTTACCAGAATGTTTTCTTCCCTCGAACAAAGTCTGTTTTATAAACAACGCATTTCATTCAGTCGAATCTTACACCTTTTATCCAGTTTTAAATCACAATAAAATTTTCTTCATTCAGCGTCATCTTTAACATGTCCTGTCTTACTTTTATTATTCATTCTTCAAACACTACAATCCTTTCTTCAATGGATGTCGCCCAATATTGTTAATTAAGCTAAATAAAGTCAACAGTGGAAGGTTGTTTCGACAAAGTAGAGTTAGTTAGCACAGGCTCTGGAGATACAGCAAAATTTTATAATGTACAAAAACACGTCATAATAAAAGTGTGTGTCAGTGGTTACTAATGAAAATATCTTTAGGGCTATTCGATAAAGCACAGCTAAATTAATTACCTTAAGACAGTTCTGATAAAACTAGTTGGATGACAATAAAAAAAGTAAAATAAAACTTATTAACTTAAGGAAGCTGATAGTTCAACATCAGAGCTGCACAATGAACCATCTTTTTTGAGTTAATTGCAGGGATTGAACATCGAATTTTAGATTCATAAGCTATGGAAGCATATTATAAAAAAAATAATATCACTAAACAAACTCTGATTAGGCCCGACATGGCCAAGTGGTTAAGGCACTCGACTCGTAATCAGAGGGTCGCGGGTACGAATCCCCGTCACACCGAACATGCTAACCCTTTCAGCCGTGGGGGCGTTATAATGTGACGGTCAATCCCATTATTCGTTGGTTAAATAGTACCCCGAGAGTTGGCCGTGGATGGTGATGAGTCTTACACTGCTAAATTAGGAACGGCTAGTACAGGTAGCCCTCGTGTAGATTTGCACAAAATTAAAAAAAAAACATATATCAAGTGAGCTATATAAATGTTAGATGCGTAGTTTATCACAGTTAGAGTACGAGAACGTGTGGAAAGAACAAGAATCTCTTCGTCTTTCAAGGGAATATGACCGTTGGAATCCATATAATAGGACAGTTGCCAACATTACCGTGGGGATCCATATGACAGGAGAGTTGTCAACATAAGCATACCGCTTGACAATTTATTTGTAAATCGTCCATTATGTAAATATTTGAAGAATGTTACAAAGTTATTATATGATATGTTATAGAAAATTGCTCATCTCATATACAATCAGGAAAACTCGCTTTATTTGTTATTAGAGTACAAAATGAAGACACGAGCTACTGGAAGCATGTGATTTGTATTTACTTTCTACTTACCAGCGTTTTAATTCTGAGTTGATATTGTTACATTTCACTTAAGCTAGCCAGCTGGCTATTCTTGGATGGCTTCACGCCACTCACAATCTGATTTTTTACCGACGAAAATATTTAACGTCCTCGTAGAAATACTAACGTCTGAAGTTAATTCACTGAAGATGAACCGTTTGTAATGTTCGAAATCTATAGATGTTTCTGGTCAAATATCTGTACTTTTCCGATTAATAAGCATTTACCACAATTATAGCTTCCAAGGTTTATAGAAACCAACAATATTATTAAACTGTCCCCACCCCCGCGTGTTGCGATGACTATCTTTTACACTCATTAGGCAAGATTCTCTAAAATTCAGCAAGTAATAATACTGGTAATCATTTGTATTTTATATACACATTTTATATAGTGGGATTAAACGTCAAATTATAACGCCCCCCATGGATGAAAGGGCGAACATGTTTGGTGCGACGGGGATTCGAACCCGCGACTTTCAGATTATGAGTCGTGTTCCTTAACCACTAACGTTTTCCATTCTTAACTATTAGAGCACAAACTATACTTTCAAAACGTATTTGAATAAGATGTTTCTTGTTTGTTTAATGCATATGTTATTCTACAAAAGTTTTTCAAGCAACAAGCACGTCAGTTTTCGACGTTGTCTTACCTTTAGAATGACAGACTGTTATAAGAACCACTTCACGTTCGAAGAAAAATAAAATAAACCTGAATTTTTGTTCGAATAAGACACTTAGCATAGTGTGGATTATGTGTCACTGAAAGTTCAGGATTTAGCCACAGCAAACATGCTAACTTCTTCAGCCGTGAGGGCTTTATAATGTTCGACCAATTCCGCTATTCGTTGGTAAAAGAGTAACTCAAAAGTTGGCGATAGGTTGTGATGAATAGTTGCCTTCCGTCTAGTTTTACACTGCTAAACTTGGGACGGCTAGCGCAGATAGCCCTCGTGTAGCTTTCCGCGAAATTCATAACAAACTAATATACAAGAAGAAAATCTTTTAAATCAATTTTAAACTATTATACATGTAATGAATTTACTGTTACATGTTTCTTTTAATACCTACACTCGTTTCAGTATATATGACATATATTTTTGTCTGTGTAATGCGCAAGTTCCGTCTGTTCTCGAAATTTGTAGAAGATTCTTAAGAGTAAAAATCAACAATATTTATTTTATAAAAATGCTTGTGCGTTTTCGAACAGTATTGAAAGTTGTACGTATTCGCACATGTCGTACTGAAGCGGATAGCCGATAAACAGAAGAAAAATATTGGTCAGCTACAATCAATGTGCCTCGGAAACTATAATTGTGATTAACGCCTATTAATTGGAAAACTACAGAATTTGACCAGGAACGTTTACAGATTTCGAACATTATTAACCGTTTAACATCAGTGAATTACTTCGGAGGTTAGCATTTATACGAGAACGTTGGATACTGTCTCCGGCAAAAAAAGCTTGCGTCAAATAGGTGTATTAAAAAGAATTAATTTGCTCTCTGTGAACGTCAATAAAAGATTCAGTTCCAGACCAGATATAAGAGTCTGTATTGTTTGTAAGTTTGTAAATCTCTTGTATATAAACCATCATTTGTAACAAATTTTAGTAATAATCGTTACTATAAAGTACACTGTTTTTGTTGTTGTTTTTCATATTAAAATATATTTGTGTTTAAAATACTATATGTATTAATGTTGTTAACAAATATCATAAATTTGTTCATATTACCATTTAATTAACTTCTAAATTAAAATTCAAAGTTCCGGTTATTTGAAATAGTAATATGTTAACATACGTAATAAAATAAATCGGAGACTCGTCCGAAATAAATTACAATACGTAACGTTAACTCGACGTTCCTATGTCCAAATTTAGATCATCTCTTTGTTCTAAAAAACAAATTTCGGGAAATGTTACTGTTCACACTTCATGCAAGTGAAACATAACCATACTCAAACTGGAACATAACCATAGAAAGGTGATTCTACACCATTGTTTTCTGTCAAACCTTCAAACAAAAACCTGACAAACAGCATTGCTATCCTAGCCCTAATGTTTATATTCTTTATAACGTCTGCTGAATACAGAGGTAGTTTAGTGTTTGTGTTTTTCTTATAGCAAAGCCACATGAGGCTATTTACTCAGCCCACCGAAAGGAATCGAACCGCTGATTTTATCGTTGTAAATCCGGAGACATACCGCTGTACTAGCGGGGAGGCCGGAGGTAGTTTCACTACATTTCTATGGCTGTGAAACGAAATGCTTTATCAAGTCATTGTAAATTAGTTTGTGACAAATCACAGTATGAAAGCTTTTGCCTCTAAATATATATTTGAAACAGTAGATAATATTAGTGTTAATGCTAAATCCCATTTATTTTCGCTGTAATTGGAATCTAAAAACATACTTGATTAAGGTGTTTCGTGTTTGTTTAAGGCATATGTTATCCTACGACAGTTTTTCAAGCACGTCAGTTTTCGATGTTGTCTTATCTTACAAAGAGTCTGTTGTCGGAACCATTTCACGTTTGAAAAAATAAAGTAAACGTGAATCTTTTTTCGAATAAGACACCTGACATATTGTGGATTCTGTGTCACTCAAAGTTCAGGATTTTATAGTGGCGAAAGCAGGTCCAACTGATTATTCATAAAGAGTTCTATAAAACTGTATGGTCATTATACATCTATAAAACAAAACCAATTTATTCAACGACGCACGTTTTTGCTAACATTAAATAAAATGAAAAGAGGGATTTCGTAGAAAGGAGATACACAAAATATATTTCTGTGTCTAATGAAACTTTGTAGAATGGACGGCAACTGCCTGTTGTGGAGACACAAGTGTAGAGGACGAAAGGTGGAAGACATTAGAAACGTCGTCCTCTACACTTGTGTCTCCACAACGGGCAGTTGCCGTCAATTCTACAAAGTTTCATCACGCATACTCTGCCTAAACAATCTATCAAATAATATTTCTGTGTCTGTTTGTGTTTTTCTTATACCAAAGCCACGTCGCGCTATCTGCTGAGTTCACCGAGGGGAATCAAACCCTTGAATGTATTTCTGCTAACTTAACTTTATTACAGACATTTATGTGGGTAGAGATGCGGCTATTTCATTGGTTAGTTCTTAAAGGTCCTGCTGATTAAATATATAATTTTTCTCACAACAATTTTTTTCAAGCTGTCTTGTCAATGTGATACTTTTTTTCGTTGCCCTGGTTTTATGTTCTAAAAACGGATTTCAGCTTCGTATATATATAGATATAGATATATAGATAGATAGAGATCGATGTATAACATGTTGACACACGTTAGTGATCGATATTACGGATAGACATTGGACTGTATAGTTTGGAGTCTGAATCAATATCACAACAACCCATTCTTCATCTCTGATCGACAGGAGCATATATCGCTTTTAAGATTTGATGCCAGGTTCCTTGCTGGAAATTTCACCGTTTTATCTGAAGGGATTGATTGGATGATGATAGTCAGAGTAATAATGACGCTGTCGCCAAGACACCACAGGCTTGTTTACTTTCTTTCGGAAACGTGTAGGCTTAGGAATGAAAGATGAAAATGCTGTCTTCTGTTCAAGCATGTTTTCGATAGAACCATCAACTTAGGTTAATGTAATTACAGTGTAGGTTACTGTTATGGTGCGAACGCCTCTTACAAGATGGTGAAGCGTTATTATATTATTTATACTTGTCAAAGACATCATTTGAGTCCTTATTATATTTTTAACACTGCGTTCTTAATCTAGTCTCTTACGGAATTTTAAGAATTAGAAGAGTTTAAATTAACGGTTCTTTAGGCTGGCTGGGATACAACTAATACAGCATTGGTTGGAATATTATGACGGATATAGCATAAATAGCATGGATGAATGTAGCCCTAAAAATATACTAGGCTTAACATAATGTTTTATGACAAGTATAATTTATTACAAGAACTGATTATCATAGAGCTAAGTAAATTGGTGATCTAAATCGTCTGCTATTCACGGAGGTTTGGTCTTTTTCTAATAAGATTATTTTTAATATTAATGGATAAATTAAATACAAAGAACAAGAGGAAATCCTCAATAGCTGTGTTACTTGAAATCCTTTCAGAAAGGATTAAGCTAAATTATTCTATGAGACCTTTGTTTCTCATTTTATTAGCTGTATTTTTGTGCGCGAGCAACACCAAGCGTTGGGCACACGTATACTTGATTTGATATGTTACTCATCAGGATCTCTACCAGCCTACCCTCGAACTGAAATTTATTTAAGCTGGATAAGTCCTTGATCATAGTCCCAATACATCAATAAAAAGGGTTTGACCTATTGAGTCCAAAACTGTAATTAGATCTCAAATCGGTCAAGAGGTAACGGAGCTATGAGCTAAACGTTTGTACTTTTAAAAAACAAAACAAACAAAAGCTCAACCATTCTATGAGCTGCCATGCCGTGACTGAAAATGATAACAGTACAAGAACATTTAGTTCTGTCACATTAAACAAGATCAGTTTTGGTACTGACTTGTTTTTTCACTTTGTTTAATGACACTCTCATATATTTATCCGACTATTCGCTTTATAAAAACCAAGGATACACTTCTTATTAAACATAGTTATATTTTGATTGATATTCTCGTGACCATTAAATTTGCTAAAAAGAGGTGTTTTTATTTATTTTCAGCTTTCGCTTTGTCCATTTTATCTTGTAAAGCACAAAGCTCCACAATGAGCTGACTGTTCTGTGCCTATCAAAGGTACTAGAATCCCATTATTTAGCGTTATAAACTCTCAGGTGCAGTTTTCGTTTGTCTCAGCCGATTCTGATGTGATGTCCTAATGCATATACTGCTGAAGTAAATTATGGCTTATAATAAATAAAATATATATAAATTGAAATATAAAATAAAATATATATATATATACTGAAATTTTTTCCTCTAGCTTCCTTTTTTGACATGTATAACTTGTAAATAGAAATTTAAAATATATATTATATTTAAATTGAAGCATTCTCATGGAACCCGAACGCCCCCAAATTATTTGATTGGTGTATAATGAACAACAGATCGTTAAATCACCGTCAGAATGATTTCCATAAATAACGCTTCCTCACTCAATTATTAATAACATTGTGCGAAAACAAACTACGACACACCACGAAAACACGACTTCATTTATTTTTCGTTTAGATATCTCATTTTTTTATTTCTCATATTCAAATTTTCGTAGCAATGCATCACATATACTTTCGACATTTGTAGCAAGCTCAGTATTTTTTAACACTTACGAAGAGAATGTTACCCTAATTTTAATAAAGGTAAAATTTCAAGGTGATTTTTTATTATTTGGATTGCGTCGCGTTCAACAAATGTTGAGTAATTCTGTATATACATGGGTGTGCTGTACAAACGACAAGACTAAGAATAGAAATAGTGAAGTGTTGATCTTTTATCTGATTGGTTTGGTTTTTTTTTTGGAATTTCGCACAAAGCTACTCGAGGGCTACCTGCGCTAGCCGTCCCTAATTTAGCAGTGTAAGACCAGAGGGAAGGGAGCTAGTCATCACCACCCACCGCCAACTCTTGGGCTACTCTTTTATCAACGAATAGTGGGATTGACCGTCACATTATAACGCCCCACGGCTGGGAGGGCGAGCATGTTTGGCGCGACTCGGATGCGAACCCGCGACCCTCAGATTACGAAACGCACGCCTTAACGCGCTAGGCCATGCCAGGCCCCTTTTATCTGAATAGAGGCATTTCAGCAATTCAACATTCTGTCGGGAAATTTGTTTCGTTAGTCTTGATAGTCAAAACATTATTTGCTACTGTGCGCATATACCTAGGGTACATTTTATATCTCACATTATACCTTGGGATCTTTTTAATTAGTGGAGCGTTTTTGTTTATTATTTTTAAATTTATTTTTATTTCGACTTGTTTTTTGTTCATTATCTTTTAAAATTATTCCCGGATATATCTAGGTTATAACAAACTAATATATACTCTTCAAAAAAAGAAACGCAAAAGGCAAAATTTGAGACATATTGTTAACAAGTTTATTCCGGGTAGTTCTGTATGACATGTGTGAAACTTTGCACATTCACTGCTGAACATCCAAAGTCTGCAAAGGCGAAGTCCACATTCACTAGTTGAAGTTTAACGTCACTCAACGTCAATAACGAGTATGCCTCCCGTGAGCATCAATAACTGCTTGGCATCTCCTGCCCATGGAAGCGATGAGATGACGAATCACATCCTGTGGAATGGCTGTTCACTTAGCCTGCAAAGCTGCTGCAAGCTGAGGTAGAGTCTACGGTTGAGGTTGTCGCCGTCGCAGACGTCGGTCCAACTCGTCCCAAAGATGTTCGATGGGGTTTAAATCTGGTGATCTGGAGGGCCAGGGAAGAACGTTGATGTTGTGGTGCCTCAAGAAGACAGTGGTGAGTCGGGCTGTGTGTGGACGGGCGTTGTCATGTTGAAAGACGTCGTTGACGTTCACCATGATGGGTTGCACATGGGGCCTAAGAATCTCGTAGATGGTTGCGTACGGTCTGATCGGAAATCCTACGCAGCCCTGTTATGGTTGAGACAGTAGACGTCGCAGTGGTGGTCCTATCCCGAAGGTGACGTAACCGGATGTAGCGATCTTGTGCAGGCGTGGTCACAAGAGGTCTGCCAGATCGTGGACGGTCACGAGTTGATCCATGTTGTTGGTGGCGATTCCATAACCTTGTGATTGTACTTGGGTGGACATTCACAGCTCTGGCAACATCTGATCGAGATTCGCCTGCTTTTAAGCGACGAATGGCGCTGTTGCGTTGTGCTTCAGTCAGTCTTGGCGTAACTGTATTGCGTGTCGGTGGCTTAACACTGAGCTATGGAAATCGAGAACCCGTCACTTTTACAGGGATTTTGCACATGTTGCACTTGCAGAACATGCAGATCTCTTAAACAAATTTATTGGACACTAATGCGTTTTGGCGAAAAATCCGATGTTTTCCTCCGTTTTCAAAGTGCACAACTTTTATTGTCATTTTGGTCTGACAATCAGTGCCTTAACACGTGTAACATCACATACTCTGAGCTTGTAACGTTATTACATATATTTATCTTTAAAATAACAAAAATATCCCTTTTGCGTTTCTTTTTTGAAGAGTATAATTTGTCAGAGGTTTAGAGTTACTGTTTCTAATGCAGTCATTTCTTTTGGTTTTGTTTGCTTAACTTCATCAGTATTAATTTTCTCTAAAATATATAGATATATGTATATGTGTGTGTGTGGATTTTATACATTTAAAGGAAAAAATAGTTTAACGATGCAAGTAATATTTTTTCCGCCGGCTATGGCCAGGTGGTTAAGGAGCTCGGCTCGTAATCTTAGGGGAGCAGATTCGAATCCCCCTCGCATCAAACATGCCTACTCTTTTAGCCGTGAGAACATCATAATGTGACAGTCATTCCCATTATTCGTTGGCAAAAGAATAGCCCAAGTGTTGGCGGTGTGTGGTGATGAATAGCTGCCTTTCACTCTAGTCTTACACTGCTAAATTATGGACGGCTAGCGCAGATAGCCCTCGCGTAGCTTTGTGCGAGATTTAAAAACAAACAAAATATGTTTTCTTGATCTCCATTTAGAAAGTAAGATCACAAGAATTGTCCATAAGAGAGGCCACACAATAATTAATTTCATGTTTTTTCAAATGTTTTAACTGGTTCAATATTCTTTACAAATTTATATCCTTAAACAATTATTAAATCCTTAAAAGCCCAAAAGGTAGTTTAGTAGCGTATTATTGGTAATTGTAAAAATATTTGACAATGCAAGTAATATTTTGTTTCTGACAAAAAATAGAAGCTAAGTTTACAAGAACGGTCCACAAGGGAATCTTTATTACACAATACAGAATTTATTTCAAATTATCTAATACCCCGCTGGAACAGCAGTACGTCTGCAGTTTTATAACGCTAAAACAAGAGGTTCGACTCTCCTCTGTGGCTACAGCAGATAACATTGTATGACTGTGCTGTAAGAAAACACACGCATGTGTGCTTTTAGGAAGAAATATAATTCAAATATCATCAAACCCGATCTTGGCATATAATTTCACCTTTTCATTTTAAAACATACTAAATAATTCAATAAATATTACGGATTTCATGTATTTATTTAAGTATCACATGTTTATAGAAACTTTGTTATATATAATATATAATTAAGCCCTCTATGAAGAGCACTTCATACTATTTGCGGAATAATAGTTAACCAGAAAAAAATTAATATTGGTGTTTATTCAGTATATAGTT
Source organism: Tachypleus tridentatus (assembly GCF_004210375.1). Taxonomy (NCBI): domain Eukaryota; kingdom Metazoa; phylum Arthropoda; class Merostomata; order Xiphosura; family Limulidae; genus Tachypleus; species Tachypleus tridentatus. Next base: position 29,156,864 of record NC_134830.1, on the reverse strand, counting down.
CCTTTACACTGAACGTTAAGATATTAATTTAAATATATTAATATATTAAATAAGGCAATTGACTATTCATATTTCGTACAAGAGATTTATGTTTCTCAGCTCATGAGCCTTACATGCCACTCTGGTCTTGGTAGTTCACAGATAGCATAATAAAAGAGACAGACTTCCACTAGTTTCAAGCCGAACATAAAAACTTCGATTTTTCGCTTTAGTACCAGGAATGTGACAACAACAAATCAGCAGCTAGCGCAAGGTATATATATCTAAGCCTAACCTTCTATGCAATCAATTCTCTGGATTAATAATTCTACAATAGTGTTCGTTTGGTTGAAGTTAAGCACAAAGCTACACAATGGGCTATCTGTGCTCTGTCCACCATGGGTATCGAAACTCGGTTTCTAGCAGTGTAAGTTTGCGGACATGCCGATGTGTTACTGGAGGGCTCTACTATAGTGAACTTCATATTTTTCTCTGGAAATCCATGATTAGACCAAATAAATACTAAAGCACCACAATCTGTAGAAAAACAATGTATACAGCTTACAGTTTTATCACAAATTTTAGGCCTAATGGTTTCTTATGTTTCTCCAAATTTCGTGTTAATTTTGTTAACACACAACTTTTCATGGTTCTTCAGTTTTTCAGACTGATTATACATTGGCTTTAAAAAGTGTGCTAAGCGAAAGACTAGGAATCATTATGTTTTGTTTATCAATATATTTAAAGAACAAACCTTTCGTGCATCGTTTGCAATACTTAATAATCGCTAAACTGTCAAAAACAGTTCATTATAGAAAGAGTATTTTAACACTAATACCATTGATGAATAGATTCCCGAAGTCTAATTGTATGCTTGTGTGTGGGCGAAAGTGTTAGTGTGGGTGAAAGGTTACGTAAGTGTTTGGCGCTACCATAGTTCTAGAGTTATAGGAATGAATTTCCTGACGAACTTACATATACTATACAGTCATTTCTACAATTGGGGTACAATCTTTCTTGCGTTACAATCAGCCATGAGTCAATCAGTTATATGAGTCATGTATTTTTACTTCTCGCATAACGAGCACCGTTTTTGAAGAGATATAAAGTCGGAGAAAATATAATGTTACTCTCAAATCACTGCCAGTTTTCTATTGTTAAAACAAAAAAAAACAAAAACAGATGAACAACAGAGATTGTTCTAACTATTCTTTATATTGTTAGTTTTAGTTTAGTAAGATACAAGAAACAGACGAACAATAGAGATTGCTTTAACTACCCTTTGTATTGTTAGTTTTATTTTCGTAAGATACAAGAAACAGATGAACATTAGAGATTGTTTTAACTACCCTTTATATGGTTAGTTTTATTTTAGTAAGATACAAGAAACAGACGAACAATAGAGATTGCTTTAACTATCCTTTGTATTGTTAGTTTTATTTTCGTAAGATACAATAAACAGATGAACAACGCAGGTTGCTTTAACTACCCTTTATATTGTTAGTTTTATCTTAATAAGGTACAAGCAGATGAACAAGAGTGAATGATTTACCTACAAATATTGTTAGGTTTATCTTAATGTAATACTAACAGTCGGATAAGAGTGAATGGATCAACGATCTATATTGTCAGGTTTATCTTAATGTGGTAATAGGAGAAAGATAAGAGTGAAAACTTTAGATTTTCTCTTTGTTGTCAGCCTTATATGAATGAGATATGAACAAGCAGTTTGGTAATAAATAACATTTTGCCTCACGTGAATGAGATACAACCAAACGTATGAAGAAGTGTAATAGCTTTATAAAGTCTTCATGTTGTCACATTCAGTCTTTTATCTTAACTCTAGTTATCTCCAAATCGAGGTAATAGGTTAAAATATGAAACACGTTTCGTTAAATCCAGTGTGTAGTTCTCAGACATGATCAGCTGAATAGTGCGGTTTCTAGCTGAGCCAAAAATGTTATAGAAATGACTCTTATGTATCACTGTTTGGGAAACAGTTTTGGATGGGCGTCAACTGAACAATATTTATCTCGTTGTGATAGAGTATAAGTTTCATCGATCTAATTATCTCGAAACAGCAATACTCTCCAGATCATGATACGGAGTTTGTTATCTGACATGAACACTTGTGTTTATACTTCAGTTTCAGACTTCACCACAGTAAGACGAACATGCTCCATCCACAGCTGCAAAACTAAATATATTTCTTTTTGTAAGAAGGCTCTGCATGGCTAAGTGGTTAAGGCACTCGACTAGTAATTTGAGAGTGACGGATTCGAATCCCCCGTCACACTAAACATACACGCCCTTTCAGCCGTGTGGGCGTTAAAACGTGACGTTCAATCCCACTATTCGTTGATAAAAGAGTAGCCCAAGAGTTGGCGGTGAGTGATAAGGACTAGCTACTTCCCTCTAATCTTACACTGCTAAATTTGAGACGGCTAGCGCAGATAGCCCTCGAGTAGCTTTGCGCGAAATTCAAAACAAACCAAAACCAAACCACTTTGCGAGAATGCAAATAGAGATTTGCACAACATGATAACTTATTGTTCTTATTGTACATTGTTTTGTATTTTGTGTAAAAAGCCTAAACACCGGGCAAAATGTTTAAAAATATAGATTTATCGATCTCATTTCGTTCTCAAAATCTTCACTGACAGTTACAGTTGGGAAGTTAGAAATTTTGTAAAATATGCTAAACTCAAAAAGTTATCAGTAAGTAAAACCGTGATCTTTATTTTCTGACAATAAAAGTTTCAAAAATAGCTCGTTCGGTTTTTGGTTTTTGTTTTAAGTTTTTGCGAAAACTTGCATAATGGGTTATAACTGCTTTGTGTTCTATCAAAGTTTGTATTATGGGCTCTCTAGCTTACCGTCAAGATATCTAGAGACCTTTCGATAACAAAAAGAAAGTAAACGATTCGTAGTTTGTTGACAGTCGCTCAACTGGGCAATAATTCGTTTGTTATTAATCACAAAATTTTCCATATATCTGTGATGTGTGCACGTGTGCGTATGAACGAAGTTTATTGTTGTAATTTCTGGAATTAGTCGATTTATTTTTTATACAAAGTATAGTTTAAATGTATAGATAAGTACATACATATCACGTGGCATAATAATATAACATATATAAATTCTAAAATAAATGTTGTGTTGTATTAAACTAGTCGGCCCAGCATGGCCAAGCAGATAAGGCACGCGACTCGTATTCCAAGGGTTGCGGGTTCGAATCCCCGTCACACCAAACATGCTTGCCCTTTCAGCTGTGGAGGCTTTATGATGTGACGGTCAATCCTACTATTTGTTGGTAAAAGAGTAGTCCAAGAGTTGGCGGTGGGTGGTGGTGAGTAGCTGCCTTCCCTCTAATCTTACACTGCTAAATTTGGACGGCTTGTATAGATATCCCTCGAGTAGCTTTGCGCGAAAGCTGGGATTCGAACCCGCGACGTTCAATATCTTCTCTATAAATCTCTTCTCTTAAGAAAAGGTTATTTCAATGAAGAAAGAATCCAAACTAATTCTTTCACTTCCGAGAAAGACTTTTGAAAAGTTTATCTATTAAGTATTTAATACGGTGGTATTATTCACCACCATGTAGAAATGTTACCGACAGTTATTGATTAATATGTCACAGTAATTTATTTGGTGCAGTAAAAACGTTCTTTTTTACATATCAAACGTTCAATACATTGATTTCTGTCATAATTTCTTATATTCATATCTATTTTTCAAGAAAATAATCTCGTTGTATGAGGTCGCCTAGAAAGCGTAAAGATTTACGAGTATCTTTCACTTTTGTCGAATTTTGGAAAATTTGAGAACAAAAAGCAATTATGTCAAGATGACTGATAGATTTAAGGTGTCGCTCTTATTGTTTTCAGATAAAAAATGGTATTTAATCTTATCTGCTTGAAAAAACACCTCTACAGATTATTTTTTATCAAAATTATTTATTTCAATTTGAGAATTTTGAAGTGACTTAATCTGAAAGCGAAACCAAGTCCTTAAGGCTAAGTATGTGTTCTTTACTTTTTAGTTTTATTGAAAAATTATCACATCATAAGGTTACTTAGTTTTGAACACACGTTTGTATATATTTACAAATGTAAAGCGACATGTAGAATTTGAAGGTAACCATATTTTTTCTTATGTATTCTTCCTCAAAATTAATCTCTCAAATATTAATGTTTTGAGCCTGACATGTGGTTGAGACTCAAGAGTATTTCGAACTAAACATGAGTGCTAAAAACACGTAGATCCCAAACGTCTTGATAAAACTGAAATAGAAACCCTTATAACTCGAGCGCTTTCTGAAAGTGGAACTTTCTTCTTCAGGGGCAATCTGGGAATTAAACATTTTAGCCGTACATTATAGTTATGAGAAAATATATACTCAGTGGTCACTTTATTATACTCAGTGGCCACTTTATTATACTCAGTGGTCACTTTATTAGGTACACCTATCTAGTTCCGGGTGGGACCCTTTTTTGCCTCCACAACGGGCTGAATCCTTTGCGGCATGAATTCAACAAGGTGTTGGAAACATTTCTTATGGATTTTGGTCTATGATGACTCGATAGCATCACACAGTTCCTGTAGATTTGTTGGCCACACATTCATACTTTGAACCTTCCGTTATACCACATCCCAAAGGCACTCTTTTGGATTGAGATCTGGGGACGGTGCAGGCCATTGGAGTACATTGAAGTCACTGTCATGTTCGTGGAACCAGCTTGAGATGACGCGTGCTTTATGACATGGCGCATTATCCTGCTGGATGTAGCCATTGGAAAACGAGTATACTGTGGCCATAAAGAGATACAAATAAGCTTTATCGATCTAATTAGGTTTATAAAAGCTGACATAGCTCGAAACAGCAATACTCACTTGATCATGATACGGAGTTTGTTATCTGATATGAACACTTGTGTTTATACTTCAGTTTCAGACTTTACCATGTATACAGAGTGTTCGGAAAGTCACTGTACAGTTTTGTCTGTTAATAAATATATAAGTGCACAGTGACTCTCCGAACACCCTGTATATTGAGTTGCAGCCACTTGATTAATTGTTTACCTACTTGCGTTAAAGAGCAGGTGTACCTAATAAAGTGGCCAGTGGATGTAAATTATTTTTCACTAATTGTTATAACTACACGTTTTGCATCTTTATTCCACGTTGGATATCGACCTTTGTTTTATGGTGTTGTAATAGATACGGTTTATCACAATAAGGTAGAGGCCCGGCATGGCCAAGCGCGTAAGGCGTGCGACTCGTAATCCGAGGGTCGCGGGTTCGCGCCCGCGTCGCGCTAAACATGCTCGGTCCCAGCCGTGGGGGCGTATAATGTGATGGTCAATCCCACTATTCGTTGGTAAAAGAGTAGCCCAAGAGTTGGCGGTGGGTGATGATGACTAGCTGCCTTCCCTCTGGTCTTACACTGCAAAATTAGGGACGGCTAGCACAGATAGCCCTCGAGTAGCTTTGTGCGAAATTCCAAAAACAAACAATAAGGTTGTACTGACAGATGAATGAAAGGTAACGCAAAAGTTACTCACCACCATGATTTTGCTAAGTTCTGCTCTTACAACTGTTATAAGTGTGTCATTTATACCATAGAACAATATATATATTTTGCTCTGGTTGCAGCTCATGTTTTTATAATACTTGCGATGTTACCTTTGCACAGGCAGTTGTGATTCTCTGCTTAAAATCTTCCACGTTGCCCTCCAGTGGCACAATGGTATGTCTGCGAACTCACACTGCTATAAACTGGGTTTTGATACCTGTGGTAGGCAGAACGCAGTTAACCCATTGTGTAGCTTTTAGACGTGTGATAAATGCCGAAAATATGTAAGATCAGGCTAGCTTTCAGAATCCTTAAACATAGAAATACTTTCATACGTTTTTACACACTTACTTACTTCCCAACCAATTATTGCAAGAGAAGAAAAAGAAATGGACAAATATTAACACAGCCTAAAAATATTATAGAAAGGGCCTTACTCAGAAATCTTGTGATGCACATTTTTTTTATAATACCTTGTATGAAACGGTCAGGAAGAATCATACTAAATTTGAGGCTGGTTTCACTTTTGCAGACGTTAAAGTTCTCAAGCAGATTCAGTTGTCACCGATCCATAGCTTCATTAACAATCCAACTATCTAATAAAACTCTAAAATATTTAACGTTAAGACCGAAAGCGACGAACACTTTAAAATAAGGGAGATCGCTTAATGTCAGTTTGGAACTATTATTATAATATAAGGATTCCGTCTAACAACGATATTTTGTCATTTGTAAACGTTTGGCATTATTTGTTTCTGAAATAGAATGTTTTAATTGATAATAACAGCATGCACTGTTGTTTTTTAAGCATTATGAACTGCTGAAAAGTAACTTTCTATTGAGAGTATTAGTTTTTACACAGTATCTTCCTTGAACGTGTCCGATATCACTGCTAAAGTTAAAACTCAATACTGAATGAACCAACAATGGCTCTACGTTATGAGTAGTAAGCCTATCTCTTGCACAACACGCTACGAGAGGGTGCTACACGCATGTCAACCTCAAAAAGGGGGTAGAGACAATGTCGTCACCAGGAAGGATATGTTACTAAGATACTATGACAGACAGGTATAACGTAATAGTTCCACGGAGTGGAATCAGAGGGTGCATCTGTCTTAGAGAGGGGCGACGACATAGTTTGATACCCAAAGGCCTGTTACTGTAGTCAGATTGACTTATTAAGGTTCATAAGCATATATTTAATTATACTTTAAAATCCCCTAACCTTTTATACATAAATCTTCCTGATAAAGGGGCGCTTAATCATTAGTTCTGTTTTTAAATACATTTTCTGATCATTTATATGTAAGTTGCCCTAAAAATGAACGCTTACTTAAAATCGTGGAATAATTCAAAACTTACTGTTTCACTAATTTAACTCTGTGCTATACCCATACAACTTGACAAAATAATTCATTTACAACGTGCCTTTAATTTTATACATTTGAGAAAAACGTTTATATACTTCTATATCACAGTATGTATAATATGTATTTTATTTTCATTTCTATATGTAGTTCGTTAACACCATCTAGACATTTCACTCTGACTTATTGTGATATGTTTGGTATATCTCTTTCCACAACACATGAACTCCAAATAACACATATAACGAGTGCTTCTTTAACTTAAATTTTAACATCTGATTAATAAATTATCTAGTAAATAATTCTATTACATAATAAATGTGATTAATCACTGTTATAAAATAACAACACTTGCTGTTTTTTCGCACATTTTTAGGATTGAAAACCCTTGGATACATGTTAACAGCGATAATAAATATAATATATACCATATTGTTTACACGCTCACAAAAGAACAAAGTCCTTGCAGTATTTTTGCTATTGTAAGCTTACATTCTACAGTTTTCTGATGATTTTCTTATGTTAAGATTATGTGGAAACAAACCCAATGGCTACCAGATTTACGACACGAATACAGACTGACCATGTACAGTTGTTGTTGTTGTTTTTGCATGATCGGGTACTTAATCACTGACAAACACACCTCCAAACGTCTTTCGCATACACATGTCTTGTGAAAGTATCGAATAAATTTCTAAAGTGTTCGTAGCTCCTTACAGACCATGTTTCGATTTAATAACAACAGAGACCTCATTGATCAAATGGCAACCATCGTTATAGCAGCGCAAAGAATGAAGAACTATCTTTAAAATAAGAAGAAAAGAAAATATACCAGGATATGTAACACGTGTACTTTTAGTGTTAACAAAGGTCATTGTTAGGTTTGTAGAATAATACACGGTACAATGTTTTTTTACGAAAAGGAATGCCATCACAATGATTTGTGTTCCCAAAGATATTTAGCATGCTCTGAATGTAATGTTATGGTATTAATTGTCAGTGTAATAAAGCATATTGGAAAAGTTTATGCAAACAAAATCTTTGCTCTTTGTTTGATTTAAAAAGTATCATAAAACAAGCCTATCGTTGCTGCTAGATAAATCAGAATTGACCTTTTTCCTGTAGATGTCAATGACCTCAACATTGAGCATTTAAAAACTTCGTTTAATATATAGCAACACTGCTTTAAGTTATCTATTAGTTTCGAAGCATTATAAATATCTCATATTATACACTAATGTATAATATATTTCATGTGTGTAAGTAGATATTAAAGGTATACTTGAACAGGTCTTTCATTTTAAAAATTATTCTGAACTGACTGACACAGTCTCAGCACCTGACTGTTTGTAGGGCACAGTATTGAGTTGAAAGTATGCAATAATTGTAGCTAGTTGAAATATCCCGTCAGATATTGAGAATATACATTTAGTGTTTTGTACTATGTAGCGTGGAAGAACAATGTTTACTGACTTTTAAATTCAGTAACATACAAAAACTCTACGTAAAGTATGCTGATCATTATATTTATGTAAAAATTAAGCAGTTATGTAGAGTTTCAACCATTCATTTTCAATATTAAGTATAATATAAATACCTAGATAACAAAAATGTGTTACAATTGACTCTTCCTTTATGCAAACTAGACTTGGTGAGTTCGGAAATAATCTTTCCTGATTAGTCACATATTGGTCAGCAACCTTTCCTCCTTTCCATATTTTATTTTTTCTCTACCCTTCCTCACGTAACGAGTTTTGTATTTCTTAACAGACAAAATTAACTAGCTTTATGTTAGTAATGTGTGTGTGATATTTAATAATATTGTTCACCCAATTTCAATGTTTTATGAAATTGTAATATAAAATAGATAAACGAACAGTAAATCATTCATTTATTATAGTTAGCTAGAGCAAAATGGTAAATATTGTTATTTTATAATAGTTTTAAAACACATTTACTATGTAGTAAAATTACTGACTGCAGAGTTTATTAACCACATGTTAAAATTAAAGTTAATGAAACACTCTTTATATATGTGTGCAGAAAGATCGCAGCTCGTGTATAGAAATTAGACAGATTGAAGACACCACTATGAGTCAGAGTGAAATGTTTCCGTGGTGTTAATAAACCACACATGAAAATGAAAAGAGCGTATATATTGTGCATACTGTGATACAGAAATTTAGAAACATCTTTACCAAACGTTCACAATAAAATTAACCTTTGTTAACCTGAACATGACTTAGGAAGGTTGAAACGGTTGTTTTCTGCTTATCAATAAAAGTGTTAATATATGTGTTGAGATACATTTTTATTTGAAGTAGATTTCTCGTCATCAAGAATAACAGATTTTAAAACCTTATGAACAGTACGATGGTCATTAAAACAATGGTTTTAACACAATTAAAGCTAGACATCGATAACTTAATCATCAGTGGAAGTACAGTGTCTACTTTTGTAAAACTCGTGTAAAATAAAACTAGTACAGTGTCTACTTTTGTAAAACTCGTGTAAAATAAAACTAGTACAGTGTCTACTTTTGTAAAACTCGTGTAAAATAAAACTAGTACAGTGTCTACTTTTGTAAAACTCGTGTAAAATAAAACTAGTACAGTGTCTACTTTTGTAAAACTCGTGTAAAATAAAACTAGTACAGTGTCTACTTTTGTAAAACTCGTGTAAAATAAAACTAGTACAGTGTCTACTTTTGTAAAACTCGTGTAAAATAAAACTAGTACAGTGTCAACTTTTGTAAAACTCGTGTAAAATAAAACTAGTACAGTGTCTACTTTTGTAAAACTCGTGTAAAATAAAACTAGTACAGTGTCAACTTTTGTAAAACTCGTGTAAAATAAAACTACTATAGTGTCTACTTTTGAAAAACTCGTGTAAAATAAAACTAGTACAGTGTCAACTTTTGTAAAACTCGTGTAAAATAAAACTAGTACAGTGTCTACTTTTGTAAAACTCGTGTAAAATAAAACTAGTACAGTATCTACTTTTGTAAAACTCGTGTAAAATAAAACTAGTACAGTGTCTACTTGTGTAAAATAAAACTAGTACAGTGTCTACTTTTGTAAAACTCGTGTAAAATAAAACAAGTACAGTGTCAACTTTTGTAAAACTCGTGTAAAATAAAACAAGTACAGTGTCAACTTTTGTAAAACTCGTGTAAAATAAAACTAGTACAGTGTCTACTTTTGTAAAACTCGTGTAAAATAAAACTAGTACAGTGTCTACTTTTGTAAAACTCGTGTAAAATAAAACTAGTACAGAGTCTACTTTTGTAAAACTCGTGTAAAATGAAACTAGTACAGTGTCTACTTTTGTAAAACTCGTGTAAAATAAAACTAGTACAGTGTCAACTTTTGTAAAACTCGTGTAAAATAAAACTAGTACAGTGTCTACTTTTGTAAAACTCGTGTAAAATAAAACTAGTACAGTGTCTACTTTTGTAAAACTCGTGTAAAATAAAACTAGTACAGTGTCTACTTTTGTAAAACTCGTGTAAAATAAAACTAGTACAATGTCTACTTTTGTAAAACTCGTGTAAAATAAAACTAGTACAGTGTCTACTTTTGTAAAACTCGTGTAAAATAAAACTAGTACAGTGTCTACTTTTGTAAAACTCGTGTAAAATAAAACTAGTACAGTGTCTACTTTTGTAAAACTCGTGTAAAATAAAACTAGTACAGTGTCTACTTTTGTAAAACTCGTGTAAAATAAAACTAGTACAATGTCTACTTTTGTAAAACTCGTGTGAAATAAAACTATAAAGAAACATGAGTAAAATTAAACATTTTGTCAAGTTGTAGCAGAAAGTGAAACTAGTGAAAAACTATTTTTAATTACTGGATAATTTTTAAATAAACGTTCTTTTTCAGGATGATTTGCATTATATGATCAGAACATATAAAAGCTGAAAAATAATATGAAATAAATATGCCTAGATTTTTCTCAGGAGATTAGAACTTATGTGCCTCTCATTTCTTCTTGGGTACACTTCTGTTTACATTCGAAAATCGTTTTGTAAAAAAATAATAAAATTGATATTTATATTCAAACTGATCACCGAATCAACTTAACTTTAATTCCAATTCTGTTCAGTCTCGCGAGAATCTCGCAAAGAATCTGTCTAGCACACTCAGAATACCTGTGTAAAATAAGTCTATATAATTTAAAAACTCAGATATTGGAGTTTTATCAAAGCAGTCCATTCAAAGATTTGTTAATTACAACTACCTATTAGATTCTGCCTATTTGACAAAACGCCTTATATTTCAATCGTTTTACGAAATTCATTGTTATAATGAAGTAGCTGGCTCATATAAGCAACATTAACAGATTCGTTACCTATAAACTAAAAACAAGAGTAAATACGTTTCTTAACCTGGGGTTTTATTCAATAAATAGTAAAATAAGTGTGTCTCATGAGAAATATTTTCCGAAGAAATTACTGAATTACAATGAAGCACGATATTGCTGTGAGCATTGTGCAATGTTTGTGGTAAATTAGAAATTTTTATTTGTAATATATATTATACACATATAGTTTCTAAGTTATAAATATGTTGGACGTTATCTTGTGGTAACTGTATCTCATTTGAATTTACACATGTGCTATTAATCAGTTGGTACACAAGAATTTCAAGTTAACAATGATTGAACAACTCGGGGTTTTCAATATGCTTTTTTAAGTAACTAAAGATATTTAAAAAACCAAAGCGGCGCCGTTTGACTTGTGATCTCGTATCTGGTTGGATAGGTCCGATTCTGTGTGATACCAGAAATATATATATATATAAAGCAAAAATTTATAATAGTTACGTCTCTACAATATCAGTGAAATATTTAATGGTTTTCGATTATCGATAATTTTATTTAAATTTGTGATAAATAACTGCTAATCCTTGTTTGATGACTATGATTTTTTGTTATTTTTGTATTGATTTAAAAATCTAGGTATATTAATTATTTCATCTTTATGTAAAGATAACCAACAAATATCTATCTACTTCATAAATATTTAACACGTTAGTTTTATGGAACAATTATTGAAGATAATTTTTGTCATTTAGCCCTAAAATCATTGGGGCAAAACAGAATTTGAATTGTTTTCAAAAGAATTTCCCCACGATATATTATTATACATTAAATGAGGATATATAAAACTATATTGTAGCAAAATCAAACATTCTTCATTAACCAAGTATTTCTGCTCTATTTATTAGTCGTATATATTTGGCCACAGTGTCTCTACCATGAATAATATGCTCATTCCAATTTAATTTATCATCAAAGAACATAATGAAATACTTTATTCTGGAACATCTCTTAATTTTTATTCTATTATAAGAAAGATTAATTAGTCTTATCAAAATTATTATATAAATCATCATCAGTTCGCCAGAAATATAAACTCGTCAAGAGATTAATTAACTTTAGCAAATACAATATGATTTGTATGCAGTGAGGGGTTTATAATATGATTAATGTATGATAAAAATAAACAGAGGTCCTAAAAAATAACCTTGAGGAACATCTCTTGTTACTAATAATTTCTCAAATTCCTATAATCCACGTTCACTACTATTGTTGTTGTTTTGAATTAAGCACAAAGCTATACAATAGGCTATCTGTCCTCTGCCCATCATGGGTATCGAAACTCGATTTTTAGCGTTGCAAGTCCGTAGACATACCGCTGTGACGGTGGGAGGCTGTTCACTATTAAGGTTCTTATTCGAAAATAAATTTTCAACCAATTATACATTTTACCTTCTTCCACAGGAGAATTGTTTTAAAACAGATTATGATCGATACAATCAGATTCTTAAAAAAAATCTAAAGTCAGAGATGTAGCAGTGTTACACTTCTTCACAGTTTCTTGGTTTTGTTTGAATTTCTCGCAAAGGTATCTGAGAGCTTTCTGCGCTAGCCGTCCCTAATTTAGCAGTGTGAGATGAGAGGGAAGGCAACTAGTCATCACCACCCTCCGCCAACTCTTGGACTACTCTTTTCCCAACGAATAGTGGGTTTGACTGTCACATTATAACGCCCCCACGGCTGAAAGGGCGAGCATATTTGGTGTGACCGGGTTTCGAACCGGCGACCCTCAGCTTACAAGTCGAGTGCCTTAACCACCTGGCCATGCTGGGCCCCACATTTCCTATGAAGAGTTCACGTAATTCTTGAATAGCTTCTCGGTAGATTCACCTTTGCAAAAACCGAACTGAAGTTCAAATAAGAGATCACACTTCTCATCACAGTCATATACTCTTCACATAAATCAGTTTCGCTATTGTTTTGGAAAATACACTCATTATAGCTATTGGTCTATAATTAATAATTTGATTTTATCGCTCCTTTGTATATTAATACAATTTTAACCTCTTTTTGAAGAACAAAAATAGGTTTTCTCTTCTAATACTTAAATGTATATTTTAAAAAAGCAACATTATTACATAAGATGCTCTAAAATTGTCTTTCGTATTTTAGAATTTAATGATTAAGTAATTAAGAAAAGACAACCAGATAGTTTTCAACATCTTAAAACTAAACTAAAAAGGTTTTTATTGTATTTTCTTCAATCCAGTAAGTAATGTAACTCTGTAAAATGGTAACCTTGCAAGTAAATGCTTAATGCGTTGTTTGGCTTGCAGAGACCAAGTCGGTGACTGTGGTGCATCGTAATTACAAAGCCAACTACAGGAAAGTATAGGGATATCTTAAAAATATCGTGTGTCGCATACCTATAGCAAACATCACAGAGCTAAAGACCAGAAAAACGGACGCCATCGCCAAAATAATTGTCGGCATGTTGCAACGAACGTGAACTGAAATCGAATATCGGTGTAGACGTGCTGAGAGCCAATAATGGTGCACGTGTAAAAGTTTTGAAAAAAAAACTGTTTGAGTTAGGTTACTAAATGATAAAGAGCACAGTGGAATTTTCTTATTTAGTTGATTATTAAATTTTAAAATAAGAAAAAATAATTTTGGACCACCCTGTATTTAAAAAAAAAATTTTTGAAATTTTATCTATAATCTACAACAACTCTTATGATATTCTTCAAAGTACTTAGTATAAAAATAATTTTGTTCACATAGTGGTTTTAAAAAAGGAATTTGTTACATTACTAACAGAACATTGATACCGTGTAGTTAAGTTGTTTTGTTAATTGTTCAGTGTAATTGATAAAGTAAGACTTAAGTGCGCCTTCTTTATTTATCAGTAGGTAATCTTTTATTATTTGTTTAATATTTTAGACTTCGGTTTATAAATCAACAGTCTCTCATTGATAAAGAGTCTTTGTTCATCGCTAGCCCTAGCCAAGATCTTAAACCAACTAGAATGGACAGGAACATCACATTAACCTAGGGCTTTTATAAGTATTTCACTTTACAAGAGATCTTACATTAGTTTGTTATTTTAATGCGTGTTATTAACTTTCTTTTAGTAGAACCAATGTAACACTTCTGGCAGCAGGGAAAAGTAAATTTTTATAAACAACAGAGAAAGGTTGCTTTGTTTAATACTGTAAGTATTAATAAGGAATTTGTCTTGTCTTTTGTAGCCCATAATGTTTCTCCATTCTATTTACTTAACGTATTCCTTTAATGTATCAGAAATTAATGAAATAACATAGCGAAATATTAACAATGTCAATAACAAACATTAGAGAATAACTGTTGTAAAGAGTAATATATTATAAAGAATCCAGAATGTAAGTGAAGCTTATTAATATTTATTAAAACACTTTGAACTATTATAATAGCTGTTTATTTGAAATTATTAGAAATGTAGTGTGTAAAATAAAAGTGAGACGTATTAAGCCTAAAAAGTGAATAAGTATTTTCTTTTTAAGAATAAAATTACAACGAAAAATAAAATGGGTTATAAATCTGAGCTTATTTGTAGTTCTGACGATAAAAATAAGCATGCTACATACAGAAATAAATTATCAAATATAGTTAGAAACATAACTAAACATTATCACGACAGTGTCCTCTTATCTCAGTGTTGTACTAAACGATATTGTATTAATATAATAATAAACAACAGGCACAACATTAGTGAAGTTTCGACAATAAGGTACAAACAGAGCATTGATCTCCAGTATCCGTTTATAAATCAATAGATTCTCATTGATACGGAATCTTTGTTCATCACTGGCCTAGCCTAGATCTTAAACAAACTAGAATGGACAGGAACGTCACATTATCCTAATACTTTTATAAGTATTGAACTTAACTAGAAAACTTACATTTGTTTGTTATTTTAATGCGTGTTATTAACTTTCATTCAGTAGAACCAATGTAACACTTCTGAGAGCAGGGACAACTAAATTTACAAGCAACGAAGATAGATTGAAAAGATATATCTCAGAACGGCTGGTATGGGTATTAACACTTTTACTAATAAAGCAGAGAACAACGTTTCGACATTCTTAGGTGATCTTCAGGTTAACAAAAGGTTATCGAAAGATTGTAAAGATGAAATTTGATACCTAATTTTAAACAAAGAACTTCGAATACTGTTAATATTACAAGTGCAATTCAACCGTGAATGTCCTGCAAATGATATATTAGATGATTTTTAATAATCAAAAAACATTTACCCATTTAGGGCAAATTAATAGTTAAAGTATTTTAAGCATATTGTAAAAACTAGGTGGAGCTGTTATTTCCCTTATTTAAATAATAACAAAGGATTCTCTCAAAAAGATAAAAAATAATGTTTACGACCAAATTCTATAATGTTTAAAATTTTTTAAGCCATAATAGGTGCAGGATATCTTATAAACACAATGAAAAGTTATTTTAACTAAATTTTCCTTAAGTCAATAAGAATAGAAATCATAATTTTTATGATAAATTTTTATATTCAAACTGTCCATTTTTATTTTAAAAACATATTAGTTCATGGATTAAGCTAAGTATTCCTAACATAATGGGCCCGGCACGGCCAAGCGTGCTAAGGCGTTCGATTCGTAATCCGAGGGTGGCGGGTTCGCATCCCCATCGCATCAAACATGCTCGCCCTCCCAGCCGTGGGGGCCTTATAATGTGACGGTCAATCCCACTATTCATTGGTAAAAGAGTAGCCCAAGAGTTGGCGGTGGGTGATGATGACTAGCTGCCTTCCCTTTGGTCTTACACTGCTAAATTAGGGACGGCTAGCGCAGATAGTCCTCGAGTAGCTTTGCGCGAAATTCAAAAACAAACAAACAAAAAACCTAACATAATGGCACTACATAATGCTATGTACAAGTATTGTAAAAATAGGAAGACCTGCTCAGAAGTCTTAAGAATAATAAAGGTTTCATTAGCATACCTGGTCGCACCTTGTTGTTGAAGTTTTAGTAATATAGTGCCTGTTGAACATCTAGGTTACTAAGGTGTTTGTTGTTGTTTTTTTATTACTTGAAGATGAACCGTAGTAGTCCGAAAACTCGTCCGAAAATTTTATTTTTGTCTTTTAATGTTATTACATGTTATCACTTACATTACAAACAAATTCTTTTCATGTTATACATTTGTCGCAAGTTTAAGTCAACACCATAACTTCCAACACCATCAAGATTTCTATCTTCACTAAATTGCGTGATCCGTTGCATAAATGTTACAGTGAATACCATTTCGTTAGATAATGCTAGCTAGAATGCGATAAGATGCTTTTAAAGAATAACAGTAAGTTTGCCTTACCTCTGTTTAATTAAATCAAAAGTATGGACAAATAGCCCAAATAGTCCTTTTGTAGTTTAACGCAAATATTTGAAACAAAGAAAGAAAGAAAAACTGATCAAAGCAAGTCAAAACCACCGACTTATTTAGTAAATATCAAAAATATAAGGTAATATAACGGTCTAACTAAGAAAGTGTTTTACCGTAGAATTAATAGTTCCGGTGGAATAGTGATAAGTTTACGGACTGACAACGCTATAATATGGGGTTCAGTTCTAAGCGCTTCACGCAGCAGATAGCCCATTGTGACAGTAAGACCTGTTTGTTTGTTCTTGGAAGCAAGCCTAAATTTACACAATGAGCTATCTCTTCTCTGCCCACCACGAGTATCGAAACCTGGTTTCTAGCTGTGCCAGTGGAGGGGGGATAACAATGCAATAATTATAACATATTGATGCATTAGTTGAGTACCATAGGTATTTTGGACTGTTACTGCAGAACTTGACGATGCTCAACCAGGTAAGGAAATGTAAAATACGTTTGAATCTATATACTGAGCAAACAACGCAAAACAGTCGTTGTAGGGTTAAAAATGGGAGTTCTTAATAACCGTAGCTGCGTATAAAGTATCTATTTTTCCATATGTAAGAGCAAACTTTAAGTACGAGACTTTATAGGTTTGACTGCTAATATATAAATTTCAAGCACAGATAAATGTAATAAAATATCTCTGAAAATGTGTTTTTTAAACGTATTGCAATAAAATACTTTCTTGTATTAAATCAAAATATTTTAATATTTTTCAATCGGTCAGTTCAATAAATGATATCGACTTTTATTTTCCAGAACTTAACAGTTGCTACAAAGTCAAACCCAACGGTAAGGAACATTTCCGAAGAAGAATACTCCTGTAAGCGCGAGTTTTATATCTCTGTTATGGTTAATTCTCTTCGTTTTAAGAGTCGATTAAGAAGCCTTTCTACTCTTATACCTCTAACGTTCGAAGGAGAAACGAAGAACATGGAGAAAATGAGCGTTAAAACCTAAAGATAAATTTTATCGTTTAGATATTTTGAAAATGAACCAATGGAAAGCGGTAAACTATGGCTGATTACGCAAACACTACGTCAGCACCACCTAGTGAACAAACAGTAAATACGTCAGTTCCAGTTGTATGGACGCCCAACAATCCAATAGTCTGGCGAGGATATCCATCT
This sequence comes from Tachypleus tridentatus, assembly GCF_004210375.1. Lineage (NCBI taxonomy): Eukaryota > Metazoa > Arthropoda > Merostomata > Xiphosura > Limulidae > Tachypleus > Tachypleus tridentatus. Next base: position 29,139,042 of record NC_134830.1, on the reverse strand, counting down.
AAACCACATTTTTTGTCTCCTGAATACAAGTCTCAAAAAGTTGAAGAATTTTATAAAACCTATGATTACATGACCGGAGTACGAATAGCAGCGACGCTAGGCGGATTAATTGTGCTCTTCACCCTGTTTTTGTTGTACAAAAGCAAATGCAAGACATATAAAGATTATAAACAGCAACTTGAAGATATTCCAAATTGTAGGAGTGTTGGAGTGGTACAAGACGAGACTTCAACGAAGGATACTATCGGAAGTGACAATAGCAACACTGCTTCTGATAGTGGAAGTATTTCCTTGCACCTTGCAGAACCTTTCTCTCCTTGTCCCAATCAGACTGGAATCCCTTTAACAATTTACGTTGAAAACTCATCTTCTCTTTTCCTTCCATCGGATGTTTACGTTGAAAAAGTTATTCACATGACGAATGACACTCAATTATACCAAACTGATCAGCATACTTGGATGGCTCCCGAACCCCAACCAAGCCCTAACTCAATACAAGTCATTAAGTTAAATTCTAGTGGTACTTCGAAAGAATCGACAGAGTTTTCCGTCAAAAACTGCGAAGATGTTATCTCAGAGTGTCCGTCTTCTTTAGGTGCCAAGAAAAAGCTGTCACGTTGCACTCTTTCAGAAAGACCTTCTGAACAGACAGGGGGCTCTTTTGTCACTGAAAGTTACAGTGGTAGATCTTCCGTCAAAACAAATGAAGACCACCTCTGACAGATGTCAATGTACCGTCACTTCCAGAAGATGCTTTGTGGAATTAGGAGTTCCTTATGATCGATAAGCTGTAGTCAACCTGTCAAATAATCCTGATGTTTAGATATATATTGTAAAACTTGTCTATTCTAAAGATAACTTAACACAAATTAACCTTTTTTTTAAATTTTGTTTTCGATATGATTATAATAAATTGTTCTATTTCCCCATTTTTATATTTAAAACAATGGGAGGTACGCCGATTAAAGTGATAGGTATGTTAGGCAAAATGAAAACAAATTATGAAACGAACAAATCGCTTTATTACATACAATAATAGACTGATACAGTAGAAATCTAAAACTTTTTAAGTGTCTTTTTTAATTATATTAATTATAGTAATATTATTAGTGAGATTTGAATTTTTATTAAGGCCAACATTCTTTTGCAGTTTATCTAACTATGAAACGTCTTATCTTGATAAACAAATATGTCCTTTCATAGCCAACATAAAAGGCTCGTGCCATGTTTTACACTTTCAGCCGTACGGGCATTAAAAGTGTAACGGTTAATTTCAATATTCATTTAAGAATAGATGAAAAGACAATTGATGGTTCTGGCTGACTTCCCTATTTGGCGAACTTTCCTGAATTAAGGAAGGTTGTGACTGAAAATTAGATATCTCTCTTGTCTGGCTGAGGCGTCTTTCAGACTGAAGATATCAGTACCTGTCCTTTTATTTATATGTTGTCGTGTTGCGTATTTGCTCAATATAATAAATGGACCTAAGTCAAGTAATGTCCAAAGCAAAGTTTATTATATATATGGGTTATAATTCCCTCTAAATACACTTTCAACGATAGTTTCTATTTTTTAATAACACTAGTTGTTGACGATTTGAGTGGAAATTGAGTTAAATATCAAACACTATCTAGAAAACTGAAATCACAAAAGAAAAAATCGATAAAAATTAATGACATAAACTAAATAGTCTAAAAACGTGTAATTATCAGTACTGATAATAATAAATTAATATTTTAACGTTAAAACTCCAAAAGAAGCAAAATAATGATGCAAGGGTTACAACGTTTATGTGTCCCTAGCTGTTACAGCGATAAGTCTTCGAATTTACAACGCTAGAATCAGTTGTTCGATTCTCCTCAGTGGACTTAGCAGATAGCCTGAAGTGGCTTTGCTATAAGATAAACACACACACACACACAACTTTTACAACAAATAGAAAACTAAATTTAATATAAATAGTCAAATAAAATAATGCACAATTAAGAAATCTAATATGTTTAGGAACTTTCAAACATGATGTTTCAAATCTGTTACATTAAGATTAACTATGACTGTTTTTTTCTGCTACAAAAGGTAAATTATTCGAGGCAGTTTAAATTTTTTTTATTCTTTTTCCGGAAAGTTTCCATTTCACCTTTTCCTTAAAAAGCACAGAATTGTTATTTCTGGTGTAGAAAAATAAATGCTAAAATTTATTTTATGATTTTGTTACCCTATAGCGATATTCCTATAAATTTGCATTGTACATGTCCGTGAGGACTAATCAAATGGAATAATGGATTGTTCAATAGGGATATCTAACTCAATAAATTCCTGATTGGTTGTAAACCGTAAGGAATCTTAGAATATAATTATGTAAAGGTCAATATTATAAAAATAAGAAGAGTATATTTTACTTTCATAACATTTCTCTAAGACTTTTTTAATAGATAGAGTGCCAGTTCTTTGTGGAGCAGTGGACATATCCCTTATATAGCTTTTACTGTAACTACCTCATGACAGTTTCATAAAACATAAAAACAAATATTGTATGTTTAAATCCCTGAAGCAAAAATAATATTTTCTTAGTTTGTTTGTTTATATATAGAATAAGCAAAATAAATTTATTTTGTTTGTTGATGTTATAAAATGAAATTAATCATAAGACTTTTTATACTGTTAAAATTTCAGCTGAAAAAGATATGAAAGCCAACATGTAATTAAGTGGACCGAACTTCCAAAGCTGAAATTAATATTGAATAATAAGTTGAATTTCAAGCCACAGATTAAACAAACTTAAACACTTTTGCGCCAAAAATTTAAGTTATTTTAAATAAAAGGCTTAAATTATATTAAAAACTGTCTTTCATATCGTCAGAAGTTATGAATCTTTGTACATTGAAATGCCACACATATTTTTCTACTTATAGAATAGAGTGAACGTTTAACATTACAATATTCATTAAAGTTCAAAGAATTGTGCAAAAATTTATTTATATACAAAAATAATGTTAAGACAAAATTAAAACTACAATATCGTATAAAAGTAAGTAATTCATTTGCGTAAATGGATTCATGTTTTCAAACATGAAGATGAAGCTGTCTCCATAGAACTTTGTGATACCTTCAGTCGCCTAAAGAACGTAATTTCGAAGTACCATTCTAATTTTTCTTGTTGTAATCTCTTCAGAATGCTTCTATATTAAAACGTTATTATGGAAACTTGCTATTTCTATGTTTGGCCATTATACTGCATGTGAAAGTAATGTGTTTTGTCCAGCGATATATATGTTTGTGCGTTAGAAGGAATTTCGAAATTGCAGCTTATGTATATGTTGTTTGTCACATTGCAATGTGTGTGAGTTCGTGTATTCAAAAGAAGATTTTGTTATTTGGAAGTCGTCGCTAGAGTTACTTCTCTAGTAACTGCTGTTTTAATGTAAGGCTTCAAACAGACTATGTAAGCGTAATCAACATTGTGCAAGAGATTATTAGCTGTGAAATAGTAGCGATTGTCTTCTCTAGCCCAAGTATCGAAGTGTTCTAAAATCAAACCTTACGATATTCAATGTTAGCATTTACATTCAATCAATTGTTAAAACAAACTGAACCTTCCTGGTTTGTTTTCAATTATAGACATTGCACAAAACTATTGTTTAACTTCGTATAAATCCGCCCTTTTCATTTTTAGTTCTTTTGGGCATAAAAGACAGAGAGATGTCAAATACCTCCATAAACACAAGACAACCAATTATTTAGATTTGAATTCTTTAATTGGTATTAGGGATGGTGTAACTTTTTGTAATTTGTTTTGTTGGTTCTTAAAACGTGGCGTTTCCAATTACGAATGCATATATAGAGTAAATGTTACATTTTTATTGAATGCAACAAATATGTTGAAAAATCAAATCTTTTGAGACGCATTTTGAAGCAGAAAGACTAATTTTATGCCATGAAATATTCGAATCGATTAAAAGGTTTTAGTATATGTTTCAAACACTTCCTACTAGAAAGGTGATACAAAAGCAATTTGTCATGTTATAATTTACACTTAATATTTTTAATCATCGTTTTATATACATAGTATTACGAAAGGTGTCTCTTTACACGGGTTTCGTTAAATTGCTTTGTTTCAAGTGCATTTTAAAAACCAATGCTCAGTAAAACAAAAAACAACATCAATGCAAAGACTTACCAAACGAAGAAATATTGCCACTTGGCTGCATTGGTGAAATCTAAAATAAGTGATAATGAGACTTTGGAGCACGTGATGATTAAAACTAAAGGGCTCTCAGGGATGTTTAGATTTTGTTTTGCCATAATATTTTTATGTTCTTTGACAGTTACAGTCATACAACATCGTATTAATTAGTGTAAAATTAGTGTTCGATAATTCTTTCAACATACTAAAGGACAATGTTTTAAAATTAATAATCCACTTAAAAGAAACGAAAAGAAAATGTATGAAAATGATAGTGCGACACACTCAGGTCAAATGTCAAAAGTGTGGAGTCACTATTGTAGATGTTAGGATAAAGAAATTTTAATAATGACAGCTGTACTATTTTTCTTGATTCTTTTGCATTCATGATTTAACTCATTGATTCATGGTGTAATTTCGTATTTTTTATGCAACGTTCACATAAACGTAAGAGTTCAACAGAATATTTAACGACGTGTTATTTTGTTTTGTTTTCTAAATCCTGTCAATGAAGGCTCAATAATCCTCTAGATTATAAGCAAAAACAACATATTTGAGTTCGTACAGTTAATACGTGGATATCATAAGTGTGATGAATGTGAATATTTATATTGTAAGGCTGTGTGGTGATGTTTGTAATAAACATGTCAAATGATGGTTGCTCGGTTAGTTTACTTTGCAATGCATTTAACAACAGCAATACAAATAAATCACCAATACCAGATGCCATATAGGAGGTCTTGAATTGGATCAAAGTTTAAATGACTTAAAAGATTTATTTTATTCTAGCTTTCTCACAATTAGTACTGATGGAACGAGCTCTGGTGATAAGGATAAAACGTAGAAATACAAATTCGTCCACGAATGCATGCTATCATTAGAATAACTTGCTACATCTTCGGTCCCTGCTCAACCATATGTCCACGATATATATATATGTATTTTTGCTCTAATATCAGACACCGTAATTTCTATTAACCTGTTGACTGCAAAGTATTTCAGCTGCTATGGCAACTCCGAACCAAGTTCAAAATACAACTCTAATGCTTCTTTATTTTGTAACATTTTTCGTGACGCCATTTTGGATCGAAAGTGAAACAATTTGTAAGTAGGTCAAATGCATGTATGGTGCTGACATCTAGCGTTGAAGTTATGTATTATTGAGAACGAATTAAATCGTTCGTGGCACTGTGTTACCGATCGGCTTGGACGAGTTATCTCGTCTACGGCACTGAACAGGTTAAAGAAAGCTTCTACGTGGGACGACGAAATGAATGATATTCACGTATCTGTAAGAACCTTATACGGACCTTCCATTCTACGACGAGGCCAACTTTCAATATCACATTAAGGCATATCCGTTGGAGTTATATCAAAGTACTTGACAGGTATGTGCTCAAATAGCATTGCTATGGTTCCAACTTTTGTGACCATCTTTCTCATGGGATTAGTCATTAATTTTGAGATGTACCTCGAAGCTTTTGACTTACGAGCCTTTGTCAGTTTTCATATTTTGTTTATTACTTTGGTAACAGTACCAAAAGATATACAAAGCTTCATCGTAATTGTCTTTAGGCTTGTGGCTCCCTTTCATACCTATAGCCTTCACTTTGCAGATAGGCTTGGCATGGCCTGGTGATTACGGTGTACGACTCATAATCCGCGGGTCACGGGTTTGAATTACCGTCGCCAAACATGCTTGTCCTTTCAGCCATGATTACGTTAAAATATGACAATTACGCCTACTATTTCTTAATAAAAATAATAGCGGTGGGTAGTGTTGCCTTCCCTCTTGTCTAGCACTGGTAAGTTAATGACAGCCAGTGCAGACAGCCCTCATGTAGCTTTGTGTGAAATTCCAAAAAAAAAAACACTTTGTATTTGAAAGTGTTGTCTCAGATTAACTCGGGGTGTTTCTTTGGAGACATCTGATGTTTTAAATGTTTTGTTCTACAAGTTTTCCCGCTTTCTAGTAAACATTGATGGTTCCTTGCTTCAAAATTATATATCCTTTGATTTTATATTTGAACAACTTCGTTATTTCGAAATATCCTTTCTGAGGAGCTGTAACGTGTAAACCTTGATGGTATGACTATGTCATGTGGTGAGAAATTCACCATGAACAAACCATGTAAGTGCTAAGCACACCCTTCGTGTGGTGCCAAGACAAGTGTCTTCGGTGGCATGCAACTACATTGAATTGTTCGCTTGTGATGAATTTCGCGCAAAGCTACACGAGGTTTATTGCGCTAAATTAGCAGTGAAAGATAGAACGAAAGCCAGCTAGTCATCACCATCCACCACCATGTTTAGTTGGACGGGGATTCGAACCCGCAACTTGCGAATCGAGCACTTTAACCACCTGACCATTCCAGACCATCTACATTGAATAAGAAAAATAACCTTATTTAAGTGTATTTAGTTTGCCATAATTACTGAAAACACCCGTATCTGTTTTGTGTATTTATATAACTATATACGCTACCATTAATTAAAGTTTCCTGGCATCACGAAAACTTTATCGTACTTTCCTCGGGGAGGCTTGGATAATTGAGAAAGTCTCCATACAGAGAAACGAATCGATTCTGCTGAATAATAAGTTCACTTCTTTCCATAAAACAATGACAATCTTTTGATCTCTTGTGTACTTGCTGAGTTGGGTGGAAAAACAGAAAGGCCGAACTAATTACTAGCGATAACAGTTCCAGTTGTACTTCTAATACACTCGACTATTTTTTGTAAAATATATACATGTATAGAATAATAAATAAGTAACCTAATCCAAAAATACTTAATTTCAACTTTCAAAAATAAAATTCCTTTCACAGGAGAAAATATTCTCTTAAATTACATAATTATTTTGCTACTTTTGAAATGGTATGATAACACTTATATCTGGCAATCAAAGGTTTGATTTCGTGCAGAGCTATACGAGAGCTATCTGTGTTAGCAGTCCCTAATTTAGTAGTATAAAACTAAAGGAAAAGCAGGTAGTCATCACCACCCACTACAGGTCTACTCTTTTATCAAATAATAGTGGTATTTACTGTCACATTATAATACCTTCACGGTTAAATGGTCCAATATTTTTGGTGTGAGAGGGATTCGAACCCTGGATCTTCAGATTATGAGTCGAGTGCCCTAACCATCTGGCCATGCCAGGCCTGGTAATTAAACGAGCACACAAAAAAAAACATACAGGACAGCTTTCTATCGAACATATCTGATCGATTTTTATATGATGTTTGTTTGTTGAAGTACAAGTTACATTATGGGCTGTCTGTGATATGCCTACCGAAAATATTGAAATATGCCATTCGCATTATAAACCCTCACACTTACTGCTGAGCCATTAGGGCCCAACGAAGTTTGGTTTGGTTTGGTTTGGTTTGAATGTCACACAAAGCTACTCGAGGGCTATCTGCGCTAGCCGTCCCTAATTTAGCAGTGTAAGACTAGATAGAGGGGAGACAGATAGTCATCATCACCCACCGCCAACTCTTGGGCTACTTTTTTGCCAACGAAGAGTGGGATTGACCGTCACGGCTGAAAAGCCAAGAATACTTGGTGTGATGGGGATTCGAACCCGCGATCCTCAGATTACGACAAGTGCCTTATCCACCTGGTCTTGTTGGACCACCCAACGAAGTAAATTTGATTTATTGGTTTGTTGTTTAGCATTTACTGGCGCAAAACTACTCGACATTCTGCACCAAACAACCAGTAAAAAAATAAAATAAAGTAAAATCATTATAAAATGAAAAATGAATCAATGGAAAATTAAGTAAACTTTAAACAACAAGTAAAAACGTAAATAAAGTAAAACGATCAATGATCTTTGAAAATTTAAAAACATTGGTAAGGTGGACAGTGTCATCATCGCCACTGTCCAGCATCAGAGGTAAATCCATGTTAAAACAATGTCTAAAATATTTTCGTCGCTCGCAGTCGTAACGACGGCACGACAGTACAATGTGGGCTATTGTGACTTGAGTGTCAAACAGATAACACATTGGTACATCAGTCCTAAATAAAAGAAAAGAATGAGTTAAAAAACTGTGACCAATGCAGTGCCTAGCCAGGACAACTTCCTCCTTCCAATTCTTACTGGAAGGAAGATGGCCAAAGTGCAACAAAAGACTTGATGTGGAAAGGCTTGTTATCACGTCGTTCACTGGAAGTCGGCTGCTAACTGGCGCGGATCTGAACCTTGAATACAAGATTATAGTCCATGTATGAAACAGACACGATAGTGACAGCGCCACAGCAGACAGTCTTACCTGCGATGTCAGCGAACTCGTTTCCGCGAATATCAACGTAACCTGGTATCCACAAAAACTAGATAGAAATAGATGATAAAATGAAATGGGCCAATCGATTTCGAATATCGACGAGAACAAGATGAGAACTAACGTGAAGCGATTCCAAGGCCAGTAGAGAGCTAAGCCAATCGGCATAAATAGTACAGTTCGTGTACTGCATGGCATCTACATAATCTATGGTAAGAGAAATGGCATACAGTTCGACAGTGAATGCAGAAACTGCAGAGGGGATTCTGTGTACAACCACTGAATCACAACAAAAAATGGCAGAGCCCACAAAGTCACCTGATTTCGAACCATTTGTATAAAAGGGAATGGAAGGATGGTCGGAAAGGTGTTTGGCAAATAGAAGACAGTACTTTCAATCGGGAGTATTCACCTTCTTTGGATGACTCAAAGAAAGGGGGTGGTAATAAGCCATGTTGGGATGGTCTGACCTGTGGATACAGCAATATTATCCAAGGACAGACCCAACTCATCCAACTGTGCCTGAATACGAAGGCCAAAAGAAACATTGGCAGACCATCTCTTTTCAAAAAACATGGCTTACTGAGGAATCAAAACACCACCTCAGGTGGGATGCTGTAGTAAGGATTGAAGTTTTGAATCATACGGTAAAGACAGTTGCAAACAACGGAAGTGTAGAGAAAGTTCATGAGACCCAGTGTAACAAACTCTGGACTGGAGAAGTGTGGAAAACCCCTGTGCATAACCAGAGCTCTTGATGGTGAACAGGGTCCAACATCTTCAAGGCCGCGTCCTGGCAGAGCATTAGACCAGAGACTTATAGTCCAGTTTCCCTTGAATGAGGCCACGATAGATCTTTAGTATAGAACATCAATCCACTCCCCAAGAGGTGAAAGATAGGACACAGAGGATGTCCAATACTCTTGTACACTCAACAAGTAGTTGCTTGATGTATAAAATTAAAGTCAGCTTACGGTCAAATATAAGCTTTAAGAACTTTGCCTCGGGGACCACAGATAACACAACTTCTCCAAGACGGAGTTTAAGATTAAAGTGAATACCTCGTTTGTAGCAGAAGTGCATGCAAACGGTTTCAGAGAAAGAAAAGGTAAAACTGTTTGCTGTGGTCCACTTCAGCAAACAATTGAGAGCAGTCTGTAGTTTCTGGTCAATAAACCTCATACTCGACGACTGACACGAGATATGGAAGTCATCGACATACAGACCATTTACAACTGTAGGGGGAGTCGACCATTGATGACATCAATCTTTATAATGAAAGGTGTGACACTCAAGACACAGCCATGAGGGACACCAAGTTCTTGTGGGAAAGAACTGGAATGTGTCAAACCCACATGGACCTGGAATCGCCTGTCCATTAAAAAATGTTTAATAAAAATGTGTAAATAGCCACTCAACCCATATGAATGGAAATCTTGCAGGATGCCATACCTCCACGTAGTATCATAAGCTTTCTCAAGGAAAAAATACAGAAACATATCACTTGAGAAAGACTTCCATAATTGACGTTTCAACTCGAATCAAGTGGTAGAGCACTGTCGTCGGAACCCGCTCTGGGTGAGCAAGAGGACGTTGTTTGCTTTGAGGAACCAAACAAGACGAGCATTAACCATCTTCTCCAAGTTCCTACAAAGACAGCACGTCAAAGCAACTGGACGATAGTTTGTAGGAATAGTGGGAGCCTAGAGGACAGTAGCAAGGTGCTGAGCTTCAGAAAAAAAATTATCCAACCAGATCCAGTTAAATATAACCAGAAGAACAGCAACAGAGGCAGGATAGAGATGGCATAGCATCTCATAGTAAATATAATAAGGTCCAACTGATGTACTATCAGATTGATGAAGAGCAAGCTTGAATTTTATCAGTGTAAAAGGACAAGTATATTCATAAAGACTATCTGCTGTACCTCTTTTTCCTTCACCCACCTAGAGCATGAACCAAAGTAAGATGGGTGAGAGCCGCTCACAACAATTAACAAAAAAAAGTACATTTCGCACTCGTAAGCATCATGCTCCTTGTAGCCACAACGAACACACGTTAAGGAACCACGACATGATGTCTTTGAGTGACCAGACCGTTGACATTGGAAGCATCCGAGAGGATTTGGAATACATGGCCGTAATTTGTAATTTGGATAATCTACTTTGATGGTAGCAGTGAACGTCGTGGTGTAAGCGTCAAAATAAAGATATTGATCGGCATCATAATTCTATCTTTGCGAGTGGATATACGCCTCAATGCAAAAAACTCCTTGGGTGGAAAAACAAGCAAGGATCTTGACTCGGGGATGTTCTTCAAATCCCTCTCAACAATAACTTGTCGTGACGAATTCAAAGTAGCATGGGAAGTAACCTCAATGGGTATATCCCCAATGGTCTTCAAATGCAAGAGCAGTTCACTGTATTTTGAAGAAAGTGTTTCACCAAGATGTCCCCAAAACGTAACTTTTGGATTGACTTAGAAGATACAGCAAGCTCTTCTTGTCCATTCTGAATAAAAAAGGAAGATATTTACCCTAAAGATTTGTCTGAAAAAGAATGTAATATCAGGTGTTGGTACCCTTGAGATTCTTGTGAAATGCTGTACGTTTAAACCACATGTTAACTAGACACATCCTATGCTGAGTCCAAGCCGATCTCCCTCTGTCTGCAGGTAAGATCAAAAAAGAGATTTTGTTTCATAGAAAGACCATTTGTTCATTCAAGTTAACCCGTTCTTCAACACCAAAGTTTTAATAATTTTATTTTAAATGTGCTAAATTTGCTTACTCTGTTAATGAAACTTGACAGTAGGCATGGGAAACCTGAGTGATACGTCAGGTAGCGCCAGGTGGAAGAAGACAAGTCGCTGTGGCCGGTGCTACAAGCGTTCGTTTGTTTTGAGAAGAGAGAGAATCGTTTATGACTTAGCTCGTACTAGGCCGGGCATGGCCAGGTGGGTTAAGGCGCTCGATTCGTAATCTGAGGTTCACGGGTTCGAATCACCGTTTCAGCCGTGGGGACGTTATAATGGGACGGTCAATCCCACTTTTCTTTGGTAAAAGAGTAGCCCAAGTGTTAGCGGTGGGTGGTAATGACTAGCTGCCTCCCCTTTAGTCTTACACTGCTAAATTAGGGATGGCTAGTGCAGATAGCCCTCGTGTAGCTTTGCGCGAAATTCAATAAACAAACAGTTCGTACTAATTAAAAAACATTTAAGTTGTTCATTTTTAAGGAAACCTCTCTCTAATATGGGTATATTATAGCTCTGTTATAGAGAGAGGTTTCATTTCTCAGACGCTGATACAGATGTTTTTTGTTTTCTGCTGTACGGCATTATACTCTTTTTGGAACCTTATGTAGAAGATTCATTCGTAAGAGATTGTCATATTTAAAATTTTAAGTTTTGAACTTAAAATTACTGGGGATGATTAGAAATAAATATTCCTCTGTAACCTGCCCGTGGTTGTAGAAGTATTTGGCGAATTGCGCTTGAAACAAAGTATTTGAGATAAAATGCCGCCGCACGAGTCAGAATGCCCAAGAAGCCTAAAATTTTGGGTACTGTGTCACCAACAAAATTTTAAGGAAGTTTCCCTAAGAACAAACACCCTTAACGAGGGTAATTAGGGTCGAAGAATCAAATGACATAAAATTTTAGGCAGTGAAGTTTTATTTTGATACTTTTTTTTAAATTTCGCACAAAGCTAATATAGGACTATCTGCACTAGCCGTCCCTACTTTAGCAGTGTAAGACCAGAGGGAAGGCAGCTAGTCATCACCACCCACCGCCAACTCTTGGGCTACTCTTTTACCAACGAATAGTGGGATTGACCGTCACATTATAACGCCCCCACGGCTGAAAGGGTGAGCATTTTTGGCGCGACGAGGATACGAACCCGCGACCCTAAGATAAATTAAAGTAAAATCAAGCAATGGGAACAAACCTGCGCTACCAACGAGATTTATTTATTTATGTTTTCATTTGATAAAATAAAGTTGGTTATGTAGCCAAAAACGAAAGGGTTATACTAGGTTAATTAATAATTAAATTTATATTTATCTGTGTCAGTTATTTACTTTTTATTCTAACAATAAACTACAATGTCAAGTAAACAATCATATTTTTTGTTTTATTGTTTTCGCATGCTGTAAAAGGTCTCTGTTGGCGAAGTAAATAACTTTGAACTTTAGCGCCATCTAGTAAAGCCTTTATGTTTCATTTCTTTAAGAATATATTCTCACCAGCAACAAGGGTAACCACCACTGAAAGTTTAACAATATTTATCATTAAACGATAGACGTTATTTACGAGTAAATTCTTGTCGTTATGGTTAAACTGTTTTCAACAAGGACATATGACGAACATAAAACTATTATTTTTATCTTTTGTACCCTTGGAAGCAGTTAATTGAAATATATATATACACCATGCCATTATAAGAGCGTATTTTCGAAGTACTTAGAGCCAAGTAACTGTTCTGCAGCACCAACTGATAACTCTCTTTTTATAGAGTGCCTACACTTTATAATATGCCTAACCTAATAATTTACCATGTTCAATATAGCTTGCTGACGATGGAAAATATATATTTCGAAGCGTCCAAGAATTTAATGTTTCTTACTGAACATGCACGTGTCGAATGTCAGTTGTTGCTGCCGTTGTCCTATTATTTATCATGAAACAACATTAATTACAAAATTAAAACGTGGAAGCAGATCATGTAACACATATATATATATATATATATTACTATATTAGTTGCAGCCAAAGGTTATTCTTTTACAACGGTAAGTCTGAGATTATAACACGAAACATCAGGTTACAATGCTCGCGATGGCTAGAGCACAGACAGATAGCTAATTGTGTAGCTTTGCACACGACAATAAACAGGTATATTTTTAAAGCTGAAATCTACTTAACAATACTTTAAAAGAATAACACATTTCTGGGGCATCATATTTGAATGAAGTACATTACTAGTAAAATGTCCACAATTCTCGACTTGATATGAGTCATTATAACTGTTAGTGGTAAACAATAATTACCTGAAAAGAAAAACAAAACAAAATGCAGTCCAGTAAATAACGTAGAAGAATGTCAATATGAGACCCTTAAAAATCTTCGCTAAGGACAATGGAATTTTTATTAACTGGTAAAATCTCTATACAGTGGTATTCTATATAATAAAATTATCAATGGGACTCCGTTAAGACCATGAGCCATGGGGCTGAGCCATCTCTAACCCCTACCTAAAAACATCGCTGACTCTATACCGTATATTTCACGATGAAAAAGTGTTAAATAATGATGTACAATACGGTGAATTAGTAACTGATCTACATAATTAAATTTTATGTCGGGATTTATAGAAATAAGGTCACAATGTAAGTCCTTGGCCTGGCATGGCCAGATGGTTAAGGCGCTCGACTTGTAACCTGAGGGTCGCGGGTTCGAATCCCCGTCGCACCAAACATGCTCGCCCTTTCAGCCGTGGGGGCGTTATAAAGTGATGGTTAATCCCACTATTCGTTGGTAAAAGAGTAGCCCAAGAGTTGGCGGTGGGTGGTGATGACTATCTGTCTTCCCTCTAGTCTTTCACTGCTAAAATAATAGCTGCTACCATAGAGCTTTAGTGTAGCTTTGCGCGTAATTCAAAACAAAATAAACCTATCAGCAGTTCAAAATTAGAGGCGACAACAAATAGCCTCAACCTTTGTAATTGTTTGTTATGACTCATTAAAACTGAAACACATAAATTAAATTGGGAACTTCACTTATGCTATAGATTTTCTTTCTATCTATCTTGTTATCATTGTTTTTCTGCAATAACAATTAATTTTAGAAACAGTTTATGTAGTAACAGTGCGTGTATGTATCCGTACTGGATGTACTTAAAAACAAATATTATCTCACATCACAATCGACTGGTATTTAACTTACTCTCAACTACAGTAAGAGAGGAATAACTTAGTACTCGATTTGTCTTTCTCATCTGTAAAATTAAGAAACCTGATTTATGTTGCAGTTTTAAGAAGGTCCAATAGTTCCACAATGGGTGCGTTACTGACTGCCTTGAATAAATGTGACAACAATTGACATCAGAAAAGGAGAAACAAAGAGTCTGTAAAGGACACGCTATTAAGGGTATAAACTCTAAGCAAAGATTCTTTAGTATTTTTAACGTGGTCATATGAATTGGAAAATATTTTTCTTATTTTGTTTGTTTGTTTTCAATAACACTGCGACGACAACAACACCCTGAGAGAAATTTTCTCCGTATAGAGAGAAATCAGTGCTCGGATCTGATACCAATACCTATCATAACAAATTCATCGTCATTTCTATATATATATATATTTATTTAAAGGAAGATAATGGGTAATTATTGTAATTATGCTGGTTTCCGTGGGAAAAGTAAATGATTGATTATTCTACCTTATTATATGTTTGCTTTAAATAATTAATTGATGTATATGTATATGATCTGTGTTCTTTTAAGTACTTTCGTCCTTGGTATGCTTCAGTCAGTTCTAGTTCTGTTATTCATAGAAAGAACTTTAGAAAACTTTACTAAATAGAGTTACGAGACCAATTTAAAATGTTGAGCTCTCGAAAAGTCTAAACATGTAAATCTTTCTATAATACCAACTTATAAAAATTCAGGCCGGGGATGGCCAGGTGATTAAGGCACTCGACTTGTAATCTGAGGGTCGCAGGTTTGAATCCCCGTTGCACCGAACATGTTCACCCTTTTAGCCATGAGGGCGTTATAATGTGGTGGTCAGTTCCACTATGCGTTGGTAAAAGAGTGACCCAAAATTTAGTGGTGATGACTAGCTGCCTTCCCTCTAGTCTTACACTATTAAATTAGGGACGGCTAGCGCAGATAGCCCTCGCGTAGCTTTACGCAAACTTCAAAACAAACCAAACCAATATAAATTCGATAACAAAAAATGTAGAGAAAAATAAATTTTATAGAACTTACGAGAGGGGAAATTATCTTCAGAATTTAGACAACCATGATCAATATATATCACAGTCAAAGTCATCACAATGTATGATCATATACACTGCAATCTCATGTCCTGGATATAAACTAGTTCTTAAACGTAATTGTTCATGAGTTCGAAATACCCAGTTGATGATTAGATATCCAGTAGTTGCCGAGTCGCATCTTGACAAGCCTCTTCGAAGCATTTGACACATGTTGGACACATTAAAACATTGAACTCAGACTTACGTTTCACATTTTTGAACAAAATAACGTATTTAAGATTGAATCTAATGTTATGTATTTCTCTACCCTAATGAAATAGGTTCTGTACAATATAAAACACAGATAAATTCAAATTTTGACTCCCAGATGTGAAAAGTTGAGACACTTTTTACTTTTGCCATTTTCACTGATATGATTGTTGGTCAGAAATAGATTACATTAAGTTACTATATAGTTGTTGAAATTCATTATAAACCCATGGCAATGTTTCCTGAAGTAGGGTTTATAGTATCATGATAATTTGATAACACATTACTAACAAACTGAGTTTTTCACTTATGATTGGACTTGAAGCTAAGCAAGTAAAAGGATGTTGTAATTGGTAATCCTTTTTAAACCGCAGTTCCCAGTTTGCTCCTGAAGAATAAAGGTCCACCTTCAAAAATGTTCAAGTTATAGGTTTTTTTACCATTTTGTATCAAGGCTTCTTAAACCAACGTATTTTTCTGACATCATACATATTATTATATACAATAAGATTTGTTTTACATGCTCAGAACCAGCCTCTCATGAAGTAAAATAAATAATTTAATAACCATATAGTAGTGTATCAGAATTGGATAAAATGTATCTTTTGGTGCAAACAGAGCTGTATTTTTTACTTTCTGATTTATTAATAGAAGATAGTTTTTCATATCCTAATATATTTTTCGATCGTTCGTCATTGTTATAGAATGCCGAAATGGAAGAAAAGTATCTGAGGTTTTGCTGTTCACTGAAGAGAAATTTAAACTCTCACGGTTGATGAAAAATCACAGGAATCCATTTAATTTTATAACAAGACTTTCCATCTTCATGTAAGTATCCACAGTTCTTAGGTTCACCAATGGCCCACAGTGTATTTTAATGTATATCAAGCTCGTTTGTAAATTCACAAAAATAACTCTGTAGAGGTGGATCATTGTTCTATCTGAAATATACAAAATATTGTCTATGTTGTTGTGCAATTCAGACAAACCAAATGCCTCTAGCGTGTGAATGTGGTACAATTTCAGACAAGTGTGAGTCCTCGTAAAAAATCACTAGATATATGTTTTTATTTTTTTATCTTTTTGAGATATATACTCCCACTTGTGTCTCCAATAAAGAGCAATACTTTCTCATTAACTAGTGTAACATCTGTTACAATCTTGGTATTCGTTTTCATTAACGAGTAATCCTGGTTAACAGATGTCACAATGGTCAGTTGTAATTTGTCCTCAGACATATCTCAGTGACACCAGAAAGAATTAAGACAGTTTCATAAATGACCTTCTGCCTGGTGTGAATTCTATGTTTTCAGGATTAGTTTCACACCACCTTTCTCATCATGATGTAACACAGTAGAGAGCTGTCTTGAACTTTTCTATTTTATTTTCAAAAACATATCAATGTTTAAAAAAACTTTATAGAAATGTTGGAAAAATGATAAATTTCATGAATTTGTATTGTCTTATAACCACACTCGACAGCCTTTTTCACCCCTTTGGTAACCCACGTGATGACAAAAGCCCTCTCATTATTTGAGGGATAGCATAGGGCAGCATTCTTAAATTCACACACGTGTTATAAAAAGGGTAAATTAATTTCTCATCACTTCTCAGAGGTAAAACAGGATGGTAGAATTTTGGGAAAACTAGAAATTTACACTTGAAAAAATTAAAGGGCCCGGCATGGCCAGATGGTTAAGGCGCTCGACTTGTAACCTGAGGGTCGCGGGTTCGAATCCCCGTCACACCAAACATGCTCGCCCTTTCAGCCGTGGAGCGTTATAATGTGACGGTCAATCCCACTATTCGTTGGTAAAAGAGTAGCCCAATAGTTGGCGGTGGATGGTGATGACTAGCTAGCTGCCTTCCCTCTAGTCTTACACTGCCAAATTAGAGACGGCTAGCGTAGATACACCTTGTGTAACTTTCACGAAATTAAAAAACAAACAAAATTAAAATAGTTTTGAATATCAGAAAATGTTGGTATAATGATTATGAGATATCCAATTTGAGACTCACAGTATTTGTTTATGGATATAGAGATATAAAATCAATGCACTTGATCTTTCCTTTCTTCTTTATATCATCTCGTGCCACTAACTCTCTCTCCATAGAAGTATTTGAAACATCCAGATGTAAAACTATTGTATGATCCCTAAGAAAACTGTCTAATTTTAGATTTGTAGTTTTCATCTTTTTAAATTCATATTTCTATATAAATATTACCTTATACCTCAGAACTTCCGGGTTTTGATTCCTATCCAATGTAATTGCATGGAATTATTTAAAACGACATTCGTTGTACCAGGGCTGTAAGAAATACCACGTCCATGATAGAAACACCCATAAAACCCATATACTGTGTTACGCTTCTTACAGAAGCCATTAACAGTGTAACTTAAGATTTTAACCTCATTAAGATATTATTTAATATTAACATACATAGACTGCTGCATGTAATTTATTCACTGTATGTTTACCTCATCACTACAGTTATTAGATATATTGTATTCATAGTTAGGCACAAGAGCTATAGATTATGATGGTATAAACAAACTTACTCTTACTGCAGAATCAACAGTCATCTAACTGAGATGTCAGTACTTGAATTGGATTCAGCACTGATCGAATCAAAAATGATATTTTGTCAAGATCAGACCGACAATACCTAATGAGATAAAATAAACAATGCATGTCTTTCAATAAACTTTAATAAAGCGTGATTTTCACAATTTATCGTCATAAAAACAGTCTTTTTAGGAATACACAGATTTCGGTTTTTAAGAACATGCTACTGTACATATAATAATTTTAAATAAACTATTTTTAAAAGAAGATAAATATTACTGATGCATTTTATCTTTAAAGTCAAAGATGTATCCGTCCTTTCGGCTCTGTTTGTGTCAATCCAAAAAAGTTCTCTTTGATGGGTTTTGTCTTGGTATCTGGTGAATGGAATCTCATATTGGGTACAGAGCCTTGGTACCTTTCGTTTAATTTTGTGATAAATAGATGATAAATATATTTTTCTTTTCAATAAATTAAAATGTTTAGGAGACAATGATGATTCCATAGGAATTAGATCAGAACTTTCAATAACTTTAATTTCAAGGCTTTTAACAATTAAAACCACTATATTTTTGTCATTCATAACAATTTCAGGTTCTATCCTTTAACAGACAAAATAATTTAAAATGAAATGATCACCAAATCCACTTAATGAATTACAACTGTGTAATTCTCAGGTTTCTCAGAAAATAAAAACTCACGGTTTTCTTTCTCTACAATCGTGGACCACACATTAATTCACTTCGTGAGTTCTAATTTTCTTATTAGCTGTTCTGTAACAGGATCATGCAATTTGCAGAAATGGAATCGCGAATTTCACTTGTACAGCAGTACTGCGATAACTATTAGATTTATTAATGTACCCTCTCAGCAGTACTGCGATAACTATTAGATTTGTTAATGTACCCTCTCAGCAGCACTGCGATAACTATTAGATTTATTAATGTACCCTCTCAGCAGTACTGCGGTAACTATTAGATTTGTTAATGTACCCTCTCAGCAGTACTGCGGTAACTATTAGATTTATTAATGTACCCTCTCAGCAGTACTGCGGTAACTATTAGATTTATTAATGTACCCTCTCAGTAGTACTGCGGTAACTATTAGATTTATTAATGTACCCTCTCAGCAGTACTGCGGTAACTATTAGATTTATTAATGTACCCTCTCAGCAGTACTGCGATAACTATTAGATTTGTTAATGTACCCTCTCAGCAGTACTGCGATAACTATTAGATTTATTAATGTACCCTCTCAGCAGTACTGCGGTAACTATTAGATTTGTTAACGTACCCTCTCAGCAGTACTGCGGTAACTATTAGATTTATTAATGTACCCTCTCATAAACTGGTAAAATTTCATTAAATATCATGAGTGTCTTCCAAACAAGCAATGACGGTTTTATAATTTTGTGTTTTTTACTGAAACTATGTTATTTTGCTACTGCAATTACTTTTGTTCGAATTATTAACAAATCGAATGCAAGGTGATCTTCATTTTAAGTATAAAAATACTCTTTTCCATTTTGTGGTTTTTATATTTCATTTGCATAATCTGTGGAGCCTCCTAAAAGAATACCAAACGTTTTTAAACATGTAATGCATACTTTGGGATGGTAATTTTTCTTAATATATTGCCAATTTCTGTGGAATGTTAACTATAGAATTTGAAAACTGAAATAGGGCATTTAGTACCAAAATAGAACAGCAAAAAATATTTTCGAAAGAGTTTTTATTTATTTTAAGCACAAATACTTCAATTTTTAAGATTTTTTGAAAACTGCAGTTTTTAGCTACATTTTCTGGTAAAGTTCATCTTTTCCAATCTTTTTTTTTTTTGCTTTTTCCTCATCTTTTCATAAATATAAATGAACAATTCTTTTACAGTTTTTTTTTTTTGGATGAATACTTATGTTGACCTTCGAACAAGTACAGAATTCATAATGAAACATTTCCTTGGACTCGTCCTTCAGCTGTTTGATTTTCTTTTTCTGTTTTTTTTTTATTTTCTTCTCATCAGGGAACTCTGATAGAGTTTGCCTTCTTTATCATCTCACATCTTTCCAGGACCACTACACAGCTTACTAGTTGTTTGGAATTCATCACAAAGCTACACAATGGGCTATTTGTGCTCTGCTCACTAAGGATATCGAAACCCGGTTTCTAGCGGTGTAAGTCCGCAGACATTCCGCTGTGCCACTAGAGGGAAGCACAATATAGCATGCATTTGGTACAACAGTTGCATTTGCATCAAGAATATCACTAGTCATATTTGAAAGCACATTTGCTGCTCTTTTTTAGTTTGCAATGAAGGCGCTGATTGCTGAACGAATTCAAGTCTTGTAGAATGTCGGTGGAATTTCAGAAGATTCATGAAGACACCAAATTTAGTTCCGTTGAGATAATCAATGTTAATAAATGTAACCATTTTTTTTTTTTGGCTTAATTAGACCCTTGGGACCGCAAACAAGTTTCTACCCTAAAGGTATGCATCGCGTGTAAAGGTAACTTTTTATATTTTATTTTTCATATTCTCTACCATATCATTAATTCTAATTATTATCATCAGTATGCAATGAAACAGAATAATTAACACCAGGAAATAGAGAAATAAATATATTTTAATTTTTAAATATATTATTAAAGAATTTCCTTTTGTTCAGTTTGTGGTTTAATTCTTTTCCTTTTCCACATATACTTAATTTTCAATGTTTTAGTTTCTTTTCTTGTCTTATTCATCTCGATACAAGCCAATAGTGCCTTAAAGATGCACTAGAATTTCTTTTGGTGGCATGTGCAGCCTTTTGACAAACTTTTGGTTCAGTGAGTAATAATATCGTGAGCCATGAGAATGGACGTGAAGTATGAGATTTATTTGAAACATGTTTAAACCTTTTAATTGTGCGTTGAAAATCACACCTAATACATGGGAGCCATTTAAATGCTTTTCTGTGCAAATCACTGGACTACGTTTAAAATTTAATTAAACTTGTTTAATATCAATGTATGTGATAATATTGTAATACGTCTTATGTAATATCAATGTGATAATATTGTAATACGTCTTATGTAATATCAATGTGATAATATTGTAGTATGTCTTATGGAATATCAATGTATGTGATAATATTGTAATACGTCTTATGACTCCAAGGTGTATTTTATCTCAATTTTGAGTTCTTTGTTACAAAATAAACACTTATAAACTACTCAAAACTTCAAATGTATTGTTATGTAACCAATGACATGTGAAAAATCCCTAATTTGATTCTCCGTATCTTCAGTAAGACAATGGTAATAGAGTAGAGGTACATCCAGGCCCGGCATGGACAGGTGGGTTAAGGCGTTCGACTCGTAATCTGAATGTTGTGGGTTCGATTCCCCGTCGTACTAAACATGCTCGCCCTGTCAGCCGTATATGCGTTATAATGTGACGGTCAATCTCACTATTCGTTGGTAAAAGAGTAGCCCAAAAGTCGGCGATGGGTGGTGATGACTAGCTGTCTTCCCTCTAGTCTTACATTGCTAAATTAGGGACGGCTAGCGCAGATAGCTCTCGTGTAGCTTTATGCGAAATTAAAAAGAAAAAACAAACAAAACTTCCAAGGTATTCTGAATGAATGCTGTTAATACAAGTAATACATATTTTTTTCAACTTTTGACAGCTGCCATGCCAACCTTCATCAATTTATTTAAACTTTGTCCCTTTCACGCAGACGTTACGCACATGTGTACATAATAATTAGAAAATCAACCAATGATTATCTTGAAATTGACAGCACGTCTTCTTCACAGAGTATATGACACTGATTATAACATCATTAGCTGGCTGATCGACTTTAGCACTTATGGTTGTTACGTAAATATGTTGATGTTAGAAATACAATGTAAATTGTATTTAGGCCTTACTATTAGATTTTAGTTAGAGAAAATAAGTGTAAAATTACTGAATGAAATACGTTTATTTGTTTGAAATTCAGCACAAAGTTACACAATGGGCTATCTGTGCTCTGCTTACCACAGGTATCAAAACCCAGTTTCTAGCATTCCACGTCTGCAGACACGTTGTTGTGCTGCTGGGATGCTAAGTATATCAACATTAATACAGTTATTTGTTAAAAGTATTAGATAAACACTTTACCCCAGCTTCATTGTCGTTGAATGGATGTTTCATTCCTCGAAATCTCTGGCTGTTTCTCATAGTGCATGGTTACTCTCTCTCAATCTCAGTAGACAGAATATAAGCCGCTTTTCAAGCTTTTTATTGCACGCCTAAAGTGATAGTTTTATAAAACACGTGGAATTTTGTTTTAACTTGTATTTACATACGATGGAGAGTGTTGTTTCTGCACTCTATAATTAGATATCGTGGGTTCACGAAACGACACCTACAATTATCATCCATCATCATGATTGTTGATAACATGAAAGTAAGCTCCACGTTTGTTTTTACACCTCAAACAGAACGTTGACAGCATTATGTTTCACTGTATAGCTGTTTTTCATTATTCTCATTACATACAGAACTGTTATTTTTTAAAACTGTGAGTAAACTTTATGACAATGCTTTTTAACTGTAGTTATCGCCAAGTATTGTCAATAACCGACATCATGTCACCAAAATATGTCATTGCTTACCAAAATTCAATATAGTTGATCCATGTAAAATGTGAACATGCTACAATTATTGTCAATAATTGGTGTAGCATCGTGACAACCTTTAATCATCTACTATAATCAGATATAATTGATTCTTGAGAAACACATCTGTAATCATTGTCAGTAATTACTGCCACGTTTTCCATTTTAAATTATAAATATCTTCAATTATTGTCATAAAGATCTGTGAGCACCTCTTATAATTATATATGTTCGATTCATGCAAAACTCGCCTATAATTATTGTCAGTAATTGGCATAATTATCTATTATTTTTTCAGTCAATATTATTTCAATATTATTTGCTGTTATTGTTAATTAACTGTTCCGCCACCCTTCTTCCGTCTGATAGTGAAGTCAATTTCATTACCAGAGTGCCATAATAATTACTTGTGTTCTCAAAATTCTTACATGGATTGTGAACTTCCATCAGTACAATATCTGAGATAGAAGGTTTTTCTCAGGAGTTATCTCCAGTTCTGATCGTTTGCGGGATCCTGTTAAGACAGTATCTGAAGGAAAAGTGCGATTTACTCTTTACATCCTGATAGTTTGTGAAATTCTGTCAACACAATATGTCTCCAGTGGAAGTAGATTCTAAATATAAAAATGCGCATAACACTAGTTATAAAAACGGTTACATATTTGTAATAAAGATGGAAGATCAGAGTCATAAAATTCCATTGTTATTTTGTCGTTAAACACAATTACACATCATATTAAAATTGTGTTTCCTTCTAACCCCTGTTTTAAAGTGTCTTGGTAAAAAATAAGTGACCATAGACGCATTTTCATAAAATAATAACATTATTTTTAACTTTAATAAAAACTTCAAGTGAAATCGTTTTGAAATGAAAAATAAAAAAACATTTTTTACTGTTTCATTGTATTTTACTACATTCTACATAAACAAAATTAGGATCCCATTGCGAGATAAAATAAAAACAAAATTTTTATCCCTATATGGGAATTTCCTTCCTTTGAAAGTTGGGCCAGTTTTGCATAACTAATAAATACGCAACAATTAGAGGTGCTTGAAACCTGCCTCCCGACTGTCACAGTGCTCGTGGCGGGCTAATCAAAGGTAGCTCATGGTGTAGCTTTGTCCTTAATTACAAACAATGTTAACTTCAAAACCTAATACCTAGTTCTTATTTTGTACATTTTGAAAATCAGGATGGTAATGTGAAGTATTATCTTAAACTGACGATGTTGAAAACTTTTCAGAATTAAAAATCTTGAACTCCAAAGAGTACGACATGCAAACAAATGGTCAAGACTTTTAAAAAAAAACAGCGTGTTAAGGCGTGCGCCTCGTAATCTGAGGGTCGCGGGTTCGCATCCCCATCGCGTTAAACATGCTCGCCCTTTCAGCCGTGGGGGCGTTATAATGTGATGGTCAATCCCACTATTCGTTGGTAAAAGAGTAGCCCAAGAGTTGGCGGTGGGTGGTGATGACTAGCTGCCTTCCCTCTAGTCTTACACTGCTAAATTAGGGACGTCTAGCACAGATAGCCCTCGAGTAGCTTTGTGCGAAATTCCAAAACAAACAAACAAACAAATCGTACAAAACGAACAAATATAAACATGAAGCGGGCTACACTGTGAGATGTTACGTACACTGCGCATGTGAACGTTATTCAAATCAGCTCAAAGAATAAGAGGGGAGGGAGAAAATGCTATCAGCTACATAAAGCAATTCGATACAAATTTCAATATACGTGCCCCAATTTTGATGGGGACAAAAGAATATATTAAAAATCTGAGGGGGATAACCACCCATGTCATGCCTCAGGTTGTTAAAGCCATGTCTGTTATCGGTACGGAGAAGTTGTGCTGTTTAAAGCGCATTGAATAAAATCTTAACCACTAGTGTAGAGATACATTGCAATTTGTTTATGTATGTAACTCTTGCATGATTTAATATTCAAAAATATCTTATTCAGTCCGACTATTTGACTTGGGAGTTGTCAGTGTTATTAAAGTATAATTATTTCCATCATAACAAGCTTTAATTTAAATCAACCATCTTCTAATTATTCACTTCTTTTTCACTAGCTCACGTTTATTTATTTTTCTTAGTACCAGTCAGCCTTATTAGTTATGATTATTAAACTAAATTTGTATGTGTGTGTGTGTGTGCGTGATATCAAATCAATTCTCTTTTTTTTTTCGCTTCTCGCACTGGCACAACTGTATATCTGCTGGCTTAGAACGGTAGAACCCGGGTTTCGATACCCCTGGTGGGCAGAGCACAGGTAACCTGTTGTGTTTTTGTTCTTAATTACAAACAAACAAAATATATCTATAATTTAAATGCTACTTTAGCACATCTATAGCCCCCAAGTGGCTCAGCGTTATGTCTGTGGACTTACAACGCTAAAAGCCGGGTTTTGATACCCGTGGTTGGCAGAGCACAGATAGCCCATCTAGTAGCTTTGTGCTTAATTCAAAATAACAACAACATCTATAGTTTTGAAATAAATCGATTATTTTGCTATTTTCTGGGTGACAGATGTTTTAACTTTCATTAATCATCTTTGATTGTCGTACTAGTCGATAAATACAAATAGTAAACAAAAATATTAGATCTGGTGTAGATATTCCTGAGAAGGGAAAAATAATATTCGTATTATATGAGTTCTGTTTTTTTTATTCTAACAAATAACTGGAATCTGATATTTTTAGCTATTACATCCACAGTTTATTGAAAGTTCACATGATAAATTAATTATTAAGACGTATTATTTTGTAACATTTATACAAAAAATGAGTACTGCAATATTCTACAAAAATTTGGAGTCCATATTGCAACATATGACGACTGTACGTCTTGTCAATAGCCCTATAGCGAAGTTTCTATTATAATGCTGCTACATCCAAGGCACACCATTCCTACATGAAGGCTTTCCCTAATCCTCCTCATGAACGAGTAAGACAGTTTTCCAGTTCCTTTTAACAATCTGATCGCACAGAAACCCATATGTGTTTCGTGTAATAGCATGAATACTCGTTTTCTGCTCCAGCTTCTAAATAATGTATGTAATGAGTAATGATTGGATATGTCATGGAAGCAACATGCGACACTTTTATAGTTTGTTTGTTTTGAATTTCGCACAAAACTACACAAGAACTATCTGCGCTACTTTTCTTAATTTAGCAATGGAAGTCACTACCACCCACCGCCAACTCCTGGTCTACACTTTTACCAACAAATAGTGGGATTAACCATCACATTATAACAGTGAAAAGCTGAACATGTTTGATGGTCCAGCGATCCGAATCCGTGACCCTCAGAGTCGAACGTCCTAATCACCTGGTCACTTTATGTTACATGCTGTTTTCTGGGGCACGTAGGCAGCCTTTATCACTGTCCTTTGCGTTGTATTCGTGGGTTCTCAGCTATTACAAGGTGCTACAATTTATTTAATATTGAATGGTTGGTAAGGCTCAGAGAGTCAGCCCCATCCCACTGTTAGTTCGAGGGATTAACTCTCTCCACTCATCCTCACACCTTTAATACTCGTATCTTAACGAAGTATCCACTAAGATGTGGTTCTTTTATGAAACTACAGTGAACCGTAGTATACCAAATCTGTACTCACTGCTCATGAACTAACTTAAAAGGCCGTCGTAGGCCTTACTTCCGAAAAGCCCCCCCGCTAATACAGCGGTAAGTCTACGAATTTACAAAGCTAAAATCAGAGGTTCGATTCCCCTCGGTGAGCTCAGGAGATAGCCCGATATGGCTTTGCTATAAGAAAACACACACACATACATATACTTCCAAAAGATTTTTTCATTTCTTTGTCAACTGTGCAACATGTTACCGCAACTTGTCCACAATTCGTATGACTCTATATATGATTATGATGACATTCCTCCATATTAGTAAGCTGTTGATGTAAAATATGAATGATCTTATAATAAGACATTATATATGTGAAGATCATTGTATTAAATGCAAAGGGACGAGTACGTTATATTGAAAATAATTTAACTAAGCAAATCAGCAATTAACATAACAACAAGAGCCAATGTAAAGTCGCGGTGTAACGATATTTATCAGGTTTATATTTTAACATTGTTTTGTAGGCATTGGGACTACACTAAAAATTAATCACCTATGTAACGGATAACAGTCCTGTCTGAAGTAAAATATTATTGTACTCGCATCATAAAGATGTGTTCCTATCAGAGATTTAGAATTTTGAAGATAAGTTTATCCATTGTATTTAATGGAATTAAAAAACAAAGGAACTGAAACAAATCACACCCTAGTTGGCCTTCCCGCTAGTACAGCGATAAGTCCACGGATTTACAACGCTAAAATCAGTGGTTCGATTTCCCTCGGTGGGCTTAGCAGATAGCCCGACGTGACTTTGCTATAAGAAAAAAAAAAAAAAACACCCTAGTCGGTGTAAGTAACGTATGACGCATTTTAACAGGTAATAATTCGTGGACACAAAGAACAGAGCCAAAACCCACTGTCGTATACGTCTTCCAGGCACAAGCTGCTTCCATGACATGTCCTTTCAAATGTTGCATACCTT
This sequence comes from Tachypleus tridentatus, assembly GCF_004210375.1. Lineage (NCBI taxonomy): Eukaryota > Metazoa > Arthropoda > Merostomata > Xiphosura > Limulidae > Tachypleus > Tachypleus tridentatus. The sequence goes on along the minus strand of NC_134830.1, from coordinate 29,111,544 downwards.
AAGTAACTGGATAGCGGTGTCAGTAGTATTCCATTGGAAGACATACTGTTCAGGTCGCTTGACGCAGTGCCTATGGATTTCTGTGTGCACGGACTGTTGAAACGAGTGCTAGAAAATCATAGATCTCGCATATTAGATGGACTGTAAACCTCACAGAGGGGAGTTGGTGTGCTTGGAACATGACATCTTTACGACTGAGTATTTTTCAATAGGAACTACATTGCAAGATTATCGTGGAGATTCACATTCGTTATATAAGAGTATCGCCGAACTCCGTAGCATGAACTGTAACGACGTGGCGAGGCTCTTGAATAGTGTTAATATAATGTACTCATATTCTATAAACGTGACACGCCTTTACTGCGAGTAGATGCTCCCCCTATTCGGAGCCAATCGTAGCACGCGATACAAAACCGACTTTGAACAGAATGTCACGAAGACACGTTACCCACCAGCTTTAATATGCTACAACATAAACCACAAAATCAAAATAGTTATATTCTATACTTCTGAAAAATTCTAAAAAAAGTCATGTTAGTTTTGGTAACAGAATATAGCGCTTTCCACCTCAGCGTTGAAATATAACATAATAAATGAAAACTGAAAATAGTAATACAATATGTCTTTAATAGAACAACATGGTCTACTCTAGAAGATGCAAACTATTTTTGCGATATGAATAAATTATAGTTCAAATACTTTTTATATTTTCCTTACTCATAAACTAAAAAAAAAAAGATGAAATATGTAAAACGAATGTTTTACGTTACGTTTCAAGTTTTTAACCCACATTATAACAATTTGTTTTTGTATTCTCAAGGCTGCTGGTATGGGTATTAAAAATTTATTTTGATTAAAGTTTTAATACCCACACCAGTAGTCTGGAGAATACATTTTTTACTTCAAGTGGGTTTCTCGTCATCACAACTTTGTTTTATAGTTCACTACAGCTGGGATCCACATGTACAGTAATTTTACGTTTTTGGTTTTCAAAGCATTAAATGGGCCCGGCATGGCCAAGCGTGTTAAGGCGTTGGACTCGTAATCCGAAGGTCACGGGTTCGAATCCGGTCGCGCCAAACATGCTCGCCCTTTCAAACGTGGGGGCGTTATAATGTTATGGTCAATCCCACTATTCGTTAGTAAAAGAGTAGCCCAAGAGTTGGAGGTGGGTGGTGATGACTAGTTAAATTAGGGACGGTTAGCGCAGATAGGCCTCGAGTACCTTTGGGCGAAATTCAACAAAACAAACAAACATGAAATCACACTTTTTTCAGTAAAATACATAGTAGGGCCTCAGCAGTAATTGATGACATCAATGGGAATATTGGCGGTAATTTTGTTTGTATTGTATAACTCGTGTCTCTCGATGGTACAGCGGTAAGTCTATGGATTTTCAACGCTAAAATCAGGGGTTGGATGTGGCTTTGATATAAGTAACACACACAATATATAACTCGTGCGTGTTACGGCGTGTGACTCGTAATCTGAGGGTCGCGGATTCAAATCCCCTTTGCACCAAACATGCTCGCCCTCCCAGCCTTGAGGGCGTTATAATGTGACGGTCAATCCCAGTATTAGTTGGTAAAAGAGTAGCCCAAGAGTTGGCGGTGGGTGGTGATGACTAGCTGCCTTCCCTCTAGTCTTACACTGCTAAATTAGAGACGGCTAGCACAGATAGCCCTCGAGTAGCTTTGTGCGAAATTCAAAAACAAAAAAAGCAAAAAACATGACTTGTATTATTGAGAACTTGTGAACAACAAAACTGTGGCCCCACAACTAATTCGATACATATGAAATTTAGCAAAAAGATTTTTTTAAAAGGCAATGACATCCAATTAGCATTTCTATGGTTAATTATGACTTGATAATTAAAAGAGTAGCAGTTGCAACATTCCAAACCACTTATGGACGGGATCATGGTGGGTAATCAGTAACCATTCAAAAACATGAACCCACTAAAATGAGATAATCTTTCGAACATAAAACGACACGTATAGATTTATTCGATCTACTAATTACGGTGTTAATTGGAAGGTTCGTAAGTTTGTTTGTTTTACGCACGAAAGCAAAATAAAACTAAAATTTTATTATGAAGTACACATCGATCACTTGAACATTTTATAGATTGTACCGTCTAACCGAACAGCCATTCACAAAAGGCTGTAAACCATTCTTGTTTTTGTTCCAAGCAGCTGTATCACTCTATTCAGAAAAACGTTATAGATTTCTCGTGCTGAGTTATCATGTGTTCAAATAGCAGATTTAAACTTCTTTAGCTGCAGAATAGTTGTAGGGGGGGGGGTTTACTAGTAACTAAAAGTATGATCCTCTTGATACCCAATTGGCTAGACAACCAGACAATCAATTCGCTATAACGTTTTAGAGTTTTTTTGTCAGCTTAAAACAAAGCTGTACCGTTTAGTACCAGATAGATTTTTCTTCTATACCATATCAGTTCAGAATTTGCGAATTTTCTCTCAACATACGCTTTCAAGCTCGAATGCAAGTATTTTGTTCTTCTTACGTCAAACTGGAACATTTAAAACAAGTTAAATAATTATCTTATCCTAACATTATTAAAGATAAAACTAACATCACGTGCACCTTCTGATATTTAGGTCTCGTGCTTATCTTATCAAAATGGAGAATCTCAAAGTCTTGGTTATGATGCGTTTCAAGTATAATGATTAATCCTTGTATTTGGTTAAAAATAAACGATTTAGATGGCATGTACTAATAACTCGTTGCCTGTCTCTAGTCACTAGTTAAAAAATTAAAGGTAGCTATGCCGCAGAGGATACTGATCTGTCTGTTTAGCCTTCTGAGGGCATAAATTGTCGTTCAGATGTACAAGCAATACATAAACAACATTCCATTTCCATTGGCTCCATAAGAATTAGAAGGCAAATGATGAACGCTTGAAGAAGAATATTAAAAGCCACACAAGCAAACATTTAGAAACTAAGTATGTTAAGAAACATTGGGTCAATTTCAATACAGACTCCATGATTTCACACTGTGTATTGGGTTTCAGTGTGTTTAAATTATCGAGTCAACAAACAAAAGCACATTTACTGTATATTCTAATACTTTTTGGTAACTAACAAATTTAACATCTTACAGTTAACAAAATATGGGCTCTAAAAATTACATCACCAATATGTGAAATATCAAAAATTTAAGCTGGCTAATCAATTCTCATAAGTTTTGATAGCTTTTGAGATTTTTTTTGTAGTACATGGAAATTATTGAGAATTCGAATGTTGTTTTCATTTGTTAAAACCTTATAAATTTTCTAGTGCTAAAACATGGCTAGTAGCTTATACAATCAGGGGCGTAGATCCTGGAGGGATGGGGATACATCCCCCTTTCATTTTAGGTGGGGGTATGGTGCATACAATCATCCCCTCCTACAGTTTGGTCTGTTGAATTGTTTTATTGCATTACAGGCTTACAAATTGTGTGTTTGTTCTTGTGATACTCGTGTTCTTACCAATCGAATTACATAATTACGCCTTGATGTATAAGTCGTATAAATGTATAACTCAAATTGTGCTATCTGTACTGTGCTCATCGCAATGATCGAATTCAAATTATAAGCCCTCAAGCTCATCACTGAGTCAGAAATGGAAGACAACACTGGTGAATCAATGAAAGAAAAATTAACTTATAAAAATAAATTAAAGGTTATGGAAACCCTAAAGGGATAAATCATTTTGGGTTCATAAAGGCTTCACGTAGAAATCATGATCCCTAGTTGGCTCAGCTGTAAGACTAAAGAGTGTAACGTAAAATTTAGGGTCGTATTCAACGGGCATGCTGGTCCTTTCAGCTGTGTGGACGTTATTATATCACACTCAATCCTACTATTCATTGGTCAAAGGGTAGCAGAAGAATTGGTGGTTAGTGGTATTGACTAGCTGCCTTCTCTCTAGTCTATGACTGCTAAATTAGGAACGACTAGCGCGGATAGTCATGGAGCAACCTTGCACAAAATTCAAAACACACCAAACATAATAAAATTACTGCCCACTATTATAATTTAAAATGTGGCAAAAATTAGCATGAACCTTACTGAATTTATTCTCTAATTAACATAAATTTTATACGATATTGCCTTGGATATCCTACATTAAATTAACATACAACAAATATATTTGCAGGACATTAAATAACTAACCAGGTTGTTTTATTTTGTGTCTGGTTGTTTTGGAGTATTTCTTTACTTATTCGTTTGTTTTACGCTAAGAGCAGGCTCGGCAAAGCCAGGTGGGTTAAGGCGTGCGACTCCTAGTCTGATCATCGTGGGTTCGAACCCCTGTCATACCAACCATGCTCGCTCTTTCAGTAATTTTAGGTTTTCGGTTTTCAAAGCACTAAATGGGCCCGGCATGGCCAAGCGTGTTAAGACGTTCGACTCGTAATCCGAAGGTCACGGGTTCAAATCCCGCTCGCGCCAAATATGCTCGCCCCTTTTAGCCGTGGGGGCGTTATAATGTGACGGTCAATCCCAGTATTCGTTGGTAAAAGAGTAGCCCAAGAGTTGGCGGTGGGTGGTGATGACTAGTTGCCTTCCCTCCAGTCTTACACTGCTAAATTAGGGACGGCCAGCGCAGATAGTCGTCGTGTAACCTTGCGCGAAATTCAGAAACAATTACGTTAAAAGTTTATTTTTCCCCTCTAATAGTTAAGACTCGTGGTTTATTCATACATTTACTACCGTACTATTTTTTTAATATAAACATCACATTGCAGCTGAAGTGGTTAATAAATAACATACTCAGAATATTTATTTTTCTACAATATAACTTTTGTCTCTACTTGCAGAGCACTGTATCTCTTGAATCATACCTGATTTTAGTGTCTTTCAAAGCTGGTGAAAAATATCTGAACTGCAACCACGGTAATGAAAATAAACGGAGTCCATTGTGATCTATCAGCTTCATTACGCGAGATTAAAGTGCCAATGCTTGTTACATTCACGCTTGCACATAAAATTGTTCAATACTTCTGTGAATAAAACTATAACAAGTACGGCAAGCAAGTATATATATATTTTGTGGCTTTTTTACATTCGCTAGAGCAGGTTCTTTCAACTGCCGCCATCTCTTGGCAAGATATTGCAGTTCCTAAGACTTTTTATTTATTTGTGAAAAAAGGGGCAAGATAGTTTTGCAATATTATGCTACATATAAACACGTTTAATTTAAATTATATAAAAATGCCTAATGTTCGCTCTGAATAAAGATACTCGCTTACACCACAAGTGTTAGCTTGATATCATAGTAACTCTAATTATATTTACTTAGTTATACATAAAGCACGAAAAAAACTCTGTGTTTATACGTTATCTAACTACTCCTACGTCGCTGGGCCAATCTGAGCCCAAACTTTGCAGTATTATAGTCGGAACAAGGGGGCATGTTAATGTGGTTCATAACCTCTTTGCTCTTATTATTGTTATTATTGAGCAGTTATTACCTTTGATGTAAGTCAACGCCAACTATACTTCTAGATGGCGTCATGTCCAAACATGAAAACTATTAGAATTTCTATAACCCATCATACACGCAGTGTGGGAGAGGCAAATGTTTTATATGCACTACTGGCCAAAATCTTAAGGCCAATGAACATAAAGAAAAAATATGCATTTTTCGTTGTTAGACTCAACCATTTATTTCAGTAGAGCTTTGGAAGATGAAAATAGGAAAGGGAAAATAAAAAAAAACTTTTTAGCGTTTAATAGGGAAAATGTGAACACTATGAAATTAGCCTAAATACTAGCTGGTCGAAAGTTTAAGACCATACCAAAAAGAAGTCCTAAACAGGGTAGGAAATACCCAACAAGAGGTCTCAGTTGTGAGTTGCACGGCTGTCATTGCGAATAACTGCAAACATTCTCTTTGGCATGGTCGATATAAGCGTTTACAGAAGGCTGGCTAGAATTTTTATTCCAAGTGGTAAAGATGGCTTGACGAAACTCATCATGCACTGTTTGGAATTGAAGTCCATTTCTGTAGACTTCCCTTGCCATCCATCCCCAAACATTTTCAATGGGGATCGGTTCGGGCGAACACGCTGGATGGTCCAAAAGAATCACCTTATTCGCCATGAAAAAGTCCTTTGTCCTGCGGGCATTGTGAATTGCAGCGTTGTCCTGCTGAAAGATCCAGTCATTTCCACACAAGCGAGGGCCTTCAATCAATAAGGATGCTCTTTCCAGCATGCCAATGTAGTCAGCTACTGTTTAACGCACCTGTGTAACCTGAAGATCCATTGTTCCATGGAAGGAGAAAGCACCCCAGATCATGATGGAACCTCCTCCACTGTGTCGTGTAGAAAATGTCTCTGGTGGGACATCTTTATCGTGCCAGTAACGTTGAAAGCTATCTGGACCATTCAGATGAATTTTTTTTCTCATCAGAGAAGAAAACCTTCTTCTACTTTTCTACGTCCCATGTTTGGTGCTTCTCAGCAAAGTTTAACCGAGCTGTTCCGTGGTGTTGAAGGAGGCGTGGCCTTTGAAGACGTTTACGATTTTAAAGCCTTTCTCTCATAGATACCGTCTTATTGTCCTTAAGCTGCATTCTGCGTCCGTAAGGGCCTTAATCTGGTTCGACGATCGGCTAGTGTCTTACCGGACAACCCGTCGAATCCTCCTGCTCAACGCCGGGGAAATTTTCTTGGGCCGACCACTTAAAATTCTCGTTCCGTATCCCTCAGGTTCTTTCAAGAAATTTGCAACATAAGTTTCACTACGTCCAATCTCACCAGCGATGGCACGTTGAGAGAGACCTTACTATGCAGCTCGACAATTCTGCCACGTTTTCACCCAATGTAACACAGGAGATGTTGACAACGCTAATGCTTGAACACAAATGACTAAATTTCGTTACGTGTTTACCAATTAACGCTTCGTTTCAGTATGGTCTTAAACTTTTGACCAGCTAGTATTTAGGTTAATTTCATAATGTTCACATTTTCCGTATTAAATGCTAAAAGGTTTTTTTTTTTATTTTCCCTTTTCTTATTTTCATCTTTCGAAGCTCTACTCAAATAAGTGGTTGAGTCTAACAATGCAAAATGCATATTTTTTCTTTATGTTCATTGGCCTTAAGATTTTGGCCAGCTTCTACAAATATAATCCAAAGATATAGCACAATATGCACTTGTATCCATATAAACATCATTTAGACAGGAAATTCACAAAGAGCTTTCAAATTGAAAATAATAATAATAATAAATTATTTTAAATTTTATCAATTTTAGCCTGCATGTATCAGATGCATGAAGTACTAATGCTAACAGTTTAATGTCAACAGTGGCTCAAATTGTATTAAGATTGCATACATTTACCAAATGAGTATACTAAACCATCATGTGTGTGTTGGAATCAATACTGTCAGTAATATGACAGCTTCAAATCAGAGTCATGTTATACACTAATCCAAACACTATGGAAACTGTAATTAGAAATATCTGTATGATAAACATCAATACGTTCACACAGTGAAGCAACAGTTGTTTCTTGTGTTCTCTAAAGAGTTACCCAGTGTGAAGTTTCAGTATTTCTACAAACCATTTACATGTTCGCTCATATTTTGTTTCTCGTTTTTTTTCTACTAGGTTCTGGTCACTACTGGTCAGCAGTTAAGCTTCTGGACTTACATACGCTAAAATCTGAAGTTCGTTTCCTCGCAAAAGGTGGTTATGGTGCTCGGCTCGAAATCCGAACATTGAGGGTTTAATCCTCGTCCCATCAAACATCTTTAAGCTGTGGAAGCGTTAAAAGATGACTGTCAATCCCGCTATTAATAAGCGAAAGAATAGCCCAAGAATTATCGGTGGGCAGTGATGACTAACCGCCTTCCCTCTTGTTGTTCACTGCTAAAATTACGGACAGCCAAAGCAGATAGCTAGCCCTTGTGTCGCTTTGCCCTAAATTCAAAACAAATCAATCGATTTCTGATAGTGTACAGAGCTCAGATAACCCACTATATAGTGTTGTGCTAACAAAACAACAGCTGTATACAGCATCACAGTTTGATGTGTTTGGAGGTATTCGGATTTGTTGCTAAAGTTAGCTATGCAGGACTGGCACATTCAAGAACAAGCCACAGTTTAGTTTGTTTTATTCATTTAATTGAAATTACACCTGTTTCGGATCATTTGAAATAAATACATCTCACAATTAAAACCAACGTTTCATATTTACACAGTTTAAAACTTTATTGAAATACAAAAAAAATATATAATTATACCGAAATTTATACAAGTAAAATGTAACATCAAAGCAAAGAAAATCGACTAGTGTTTAAACAAGATAAGCAACAGATATTGAGGATTATGATACACATGGGCCCAGCATGTACAGGTGGTTAGAGCTTTAAAAATGTCTTCAAGACAATAAAATTTAAATAAAGAACTATTGTTGACTATTCACATAGCTATTGAAAAAGGCTTCGACCAAATCTTATGAACAAACCACTTGTGAAAGTTAACAAAGGTGCAAATATAGTTCAAAATACCAAACTAAGACATATTTATGTAAAAGAAACATTTAAATTTACCTACGTTCCACGTTTAACAAGTCAATTGTATAAAGTATTTGAAAAGCGTCATAATTTTTATCCTATTTTTAAACCAATAAATAAAACAAAAGACACGATACGGAATACTAAAGATAAAATATAATTAATAGATAAAATAGATATATACTAAATAGAATGTAAATGTAATAATATTTATACTAGATAAACTCAAAGAAAATTAAAATACAGATTGCAAGAATATTAAGCGTTATATAAGAGGTCATCAAATAGAGTGTGTATGTTTTCTTATAGCAAAGCCGCATCGGGCTATCTCCTGTGTCCATCGAGGGGAATCAAACCTCCGATTTTAGCATTCTAAATCCGAAGATTTATCTCTGTCCCAGCCGGGGAGGGAGGCATCAAATCGAAACCTCAGCTGTAGCTGATCATGTAAAAATTACCTAGCATGCAATATTATGAGGAAAATCTAATTTTAGCCCTGTCTCATAGTATTATAGCATTAAATACTGGAGAAACATTTTAAATAGTGAAATATAAATAATAGAAAGAAGTACCTGACAGAAAAGAAGTACAAACAAGTCAAAATGTTGATACATGGCGACATGTATTATAATATAAAATTAAAATTGTTGACCAAGAAAATATACAAATAATAGTTTGTTTTTTGAATTTCGTGCAAAGCTACACGAAGGCTATCTGCGCTAGCCGTCCCTGATTTAGCAGTGTAAGACTAGAGGGAAGGCAGCTAGTCATCACCACCCACCGCCAACTCTTTGGCTACTCTTTTACCAACGAACAATGGGATTCATCATCAAATTAAACGCCCCCACGGCAGAAAGAGCGAGTATCTTTGGTATAACAGGGATTAGAGCTCGCGACCCTAAGATTACGAGTCAAGCGCCCTAACCACCTGGTTACGCTGGGTCACACTTTAAGGAATTAATTAAACAAATGGTTATTCAAAATGGAAGAAATAAACCACGGGACGGTAGGTGTTTCAGTTGCATCTTGAAATGTCACATCGCCGGGAACCGCAAACCAAAGCCCGCAAGAAATGAAATGCTCACAAAGTATGACATAAGAAGATGCATTGTTATGAGTTTAGAAAGTAGAGCAAATATTGTGATGAATCAACAACTTATAGTAAACCAAGAAACTGATATCCTGAGTATTAATCCCAGAGTTCATATACCATAACAAACAACAAAGAGTTAACCAGACATTGAAAATGGGAATTAGCTGGACTAAAGTGGCACAATCCAGATGAAGATACTCCTTCTGCTCCACTTGAGACAATCAGATATTTTGTTGTTGTTGTTTTTAATGAAATCTGGCTAAAATTCAATGAATTCATTGGTAGTAAATTTTGCAATGTGTAGATGGACACTGATTTTACAACTAACACTGTTCGACTCAATCTGGTAATAAAAGGTGATTCAAAGAAGTGTTAAAACCATCTGGTAATAAAAGATGATTCAAACAAGTGTTAAAACAGTTCCAGCAAGAGAAAAGTTGTAAAGATACTCTAACTGTGAAAAGCTTTTCTTCACAATATGGTGTATAGATAATTGACTTCGAAAAAGTGTTCATATTGGGAATGGACGTTGTGCAGAAACGTGAACATGAAATTAATCTTACCTCAAACGGTTTTACACTCTATGACCAGCAACTCCTGTGCAATACTTAACCATCAGAACATCGGAAACAGAATTTCCAGACAATTTTTATATGCATTAAGAAGTCAAGTGCTGATCAAAGGACTTATTAAGAACGACATTAAACATAGTAACTGCCAAATGTAGAACAAAACACTTCAGCTTTAATCTGATGAATTTTGTTAGCAGAACGCTGCGGATCTGAAGAATAGCGATGCTTGGTATCTCGAGGGTGTTCACTAAAGTGGAAAATTATATCTGTTTATAACTAGAGGTTCTATAATATCAGACTTTAATGTATGTCTCCCATTGAGTTGGAACACCTAAGTTACAAAGAAAGATAGTAGACCAAGTTTATGAAAAGAGTACATATTTAATGAATCTCAGTTGACAATACAAATAAGCATAATTCCATTAACGCAATAGGAAATGTGGAGCCAGGAAGAGCAAATGAAAACTTTAATATAAAAATACATCTGCTGATTCATCTGCTCCCCCTTTAAATAGACTTAAAGAAATAAAACTATTAAATAAAAATAACTCCAAGTTAGATTAATATACTTTCACTTTAACATATGTAAATATACTAGAATCATGAAATTCAACTCCTTCCTAGCCTTTCTTGAACAACACAACTTCACACAAAATTAATCTAACAGTTGCAGACCCAATGCTTCAATTACTGGGCATCACACTTAAGGTGATTTCAACTTTAAAACTCCGTAGCATACGACGAGCACAAATAATTTTGAATCACTCGCAAGAATCTTATGGTATTTACCCTAGACAAAGTGAAAGTAAAAATTAAGATAAACTTCATTTATGGAAGTTGAACTCTAACGCAACACGAGAACTTTAAGAGTAGCTCTGAAATAATATAAAAGAAAAGCTACAAACACACAAAAACACATGATTTTAATGCAGAAATTTTAAGAGTTCCTGCTATATTAAACAAAAGGAAAATATAGGCTTCTGCTGAAAACGTTAGTAGAATAAATATACATGGAAATATGCATAAATCTAAAATATGTCTTAAATCTGAATCAACAGTTTGTAATTTCATTGAAAAATTCCCCGTTCTTTCATTTCCTAACACTGTCTTAAAGAGTTAATCCATTTACAAGTACATGATTCACGAAAAGAGTCATTGATGACTGTTAATTGAACTGGCTAACAAACAGCAGAGAACAAGTACGAGTCCACTCACAACTATTAGTCACATGTTAAGTATTACTATTTGAAATAGCCTAAAACTGAGTTAAATGATAATTAAAATTTAGAAGTTAATTGAGTCTTGTATCTGGTATGGAGCTAAATATTTTATCGACAGTTCACGATGAGCGAATTGATTTTGAGTTAATTCGGAACAATCCACTTAACGAGGAGCTGGTTGCAAGTGAGTTTCTTACAGCAGAAGTTATACAATGTCTTTGTAAAAATACTAACTTCCAATGTGAATCTGCTGAACTTAAATAGTTTGTAATATTCGAAATTTATAAACGTTCCTGGTCAATATATCTGAAGATCCTGGTTAATAAAGATAAATCACAGTTATAATTTCCGAGGTTTATAGTATACCAACTGAAACAAACCAACAATATACAATGTCTTTTGATGCATTGCCTTAATGCTCTTTATAAACGTGAGAAGAATTAGTAGAAATTTCAAGCTGCACAACAGTACTGACGATACGATAGTGCTTTTGTACACACATATATTGTTCATCCTACAATCGATAATCTTCTACAATTTTAGTGAATAGGCAGAAATTCTGCAATGAATATTCAACAGTAAAAGTTACATGCAATTCTAAATATATATTTAGCTAAAACAAATATATATATTAAAATGAATATATAATAGTAAATCCGTAACACTCACTAACAAGAATAACTCGGAATATTTTGTCAATTAAAAACAATTCTTCATTTCTGTAAAAACAAAATCAGGCAAACAGGCTTATTAATCTTCACTTAACATAGATCACCCCTTAATGAAAAAGTAAAAGCTAGAAAGGCACTTGAACACCGCAGTGTTCCATCTGGGAACTATGAAATAAGGCATGCTTATAAACATTGTACTTGAAAACAATGGTGCATCTGAGTACTACAAATGTCATCATTAGAGTTACAAAAACAAAAAAATATATTAAATCTGAACCAATGCTGGATGGAACAGTGCAAGTTATAAAGTTATACAAGTAACACTTCCACACTACAGAACATCAGAAGTAGCCACCTCTAAAACAGCGTGTCGGAAGTCTGGTGTTAAATCTACATATAAGGTATGCCAACTATCTCATTTACAGGAACTGTGTGAGAAGAGTTGTGAAAGTTTTACAGCTGATCCATGATACGGATTTCATAAATTGTTAATAGAATACAACGATATTTCCCCGACAGTCCTCATGACTTAGACTGGACAAATGAAATGCTTATGCATTATTATGAAGACTTAATGAAGAATGTTGGCACTATGAAAATGGAAAGTACAAAACCATACATATTTTAATTGCAAACAGCATAATGTAGAAATAAGTATCCGCAGAAAATGAGCTCATATGGTCCATCATTCAATAAAATGATTCTCAGACAAAAGATAGAAGTATTTAACCAATGTTTAGTGGATGAGGAATGATGCAAAACGATCCACGCTCTCATGGCAGACGCTGATTCAATACGGTCCGAATACGAAAATGTAATGAGTAAAGTTGGATTCATTACGCCTATGAGAAGACTTGTTACGTAAAAATAGGAAGATATCAGTATACATAAGTTACGACTTCATTTGGTACTTTCGTAGCCAACATAGTCAGAAGCACTTAGTGCCTTTACAGCCTTTCAGCAGACGGATGTTTAAGCCTTTAAGTGAATGTGTAAAGTGTATAAAACTGTTTCTATTTAGGTCACAAAGTGAAAATGTACATTGGATTGATGAAAATATTGTGAGATGTGATGAGATCAAAAATACAGTGAAGCGCCATTAAGCTGCGAACCAGTAAACCGCGAAATCGCTTAAGCCGCTGTATCAAGTCTTGTCCCAAAATTTTTGATGTATTAAATCTACTACCTGGCTTTTTAAAGTTTCTCACACTCTCCTTGTCTTTATAACTTCAAGGGGATATTTAAAAAGGATTTGCTTTAATTTGGGAAATAAATAAAATATATTACAATAGAAATCGATCGTTAATCTACCTTATCCGCTCTCTATGTCAGCTTTATGGAGGCCGCCATTGGGACCGAATCACACCTCTCCATACATTAAAGTTAATCCGCGGTAAATCCATGAAAAAGTGATCAATAATTAAAGTATTATTTTTAATTCGATAATCCGATATTTTTATGGAATTGTATAAATATTGGCCACAAACTCAATAGAAATCACTTCAGTTTCTGAATTAATAGTGAGCATATCATATTAACAAACGGCACTTGTCAATTGTATCTGAATAGTCTATACATTAATATTATAATGATCACGCAATGGCCCGGATGAGGCTCCTCGGCGGAGCTGTTGGCGACTTCGGCTTTTCAGTCACAAAGGTTTAAGCCGCGGACCACTTAAGCCGCGGTTAAGCAGGTTGACCCCGAAATACCGCGGCTTAACGGCGCTCCACTGTATTTGTGAGAGAAACAACACTGACAACTACAGCCATTGGTGGATCAGTTGATAGAGTTCCTGTCAAAATGCATAGTTCTCTACCACAGCCTCAGTGGACTCAGCAGATAGCTCGATGTGGCTTTGCTATATGTTTGTTTATTTTGTTTTTTGAATTTTGCACAAAGCTATTCGAGGGTTATCTGTGCTAGTCGTCCCTAATTTAGAAGCCCGCTAGTCATCACCGCCCACCGCGAACTCTTGAGCTACTCTTTTACCAACTAATAGTAGGATTGACCGTCACATTATAACGCCACCACGGCTGAAAGGGCAAGCACGTTTGGCGCGACGGGGATGCGAACCCGCGACCCTCAGATTACGAGTCGCACACCTTAACAGGCTTGGCCATGCCCTGCCTTTGCTATATAAAAACACACCCATACTCTACCATCAGAATAGCAGTTAAAGCAAATACATCTCAGTGGTGATGACAAATTATTTCACAGATAGGCAAAAATATGTGCTGATCCTGACTAGAAGTAAAAAATGTAGCAAAAAAGAATTTATTTCAAAATTTAGGTTGTTCATCGATCTCTACTTAGATCAGGGATAAACTTATGAATCATCTTTGATTTTTAGATATATGTCTAAAATTCTTGAAAATAGATGTACTAGGACAACGGCCTTTCATACGTATTCTTGCATAACAGTAAACACATAGATCCATATACTCTTAAATTATTTAATCGTATATGTGGATGAGTATTATAAAATGTGGGACCAAAATCTTCCACTCTTACACATGAGTTACAGAACAGTGACATTTGAAATTACAGGAAACAAGTCACCGTCATTGGTGTTTGGAAGATAAGTACAACTACAACTGGACCTTCTGTATTCACATTTCGAGAATCACCACTCAACAATCTTACACAGACACTACAGTAAGAATAAAAACAAGTCATCAAGTATGACTTTACCTGAAGAATACTTATATCACTAGTGATAAGATTAGTATTTACTATGATCTAAGTACTCATATGAACCTATTTCATTATAGTAAAATGTTAAGATTGTACACTATATATTGCAAAAGAGAGTTACCTTCAAAGTTAAGTAAATGTTGGGGAGCACCCATTGACCTAGTTAAAAGAATCAATAATTTGACTTATAGAATCTCGAACTTCTAGAGGGCGCCCGACATGGCCAAGCGTGTTAAGGCGTGCGACTCGTAATCTGAGGGTCGCGGGTTCGCATCCCCATCGCGTTAAACATGCTCGCTCTTTCAGCCGTGGGGGCGTTATAATGTGTCGGTCAATCCCACTATTCGTTGGTAAAAGAGTAGCCCAAGAGTTGGCAGTGGATGGTGATGACTAGCTGCCTTCCCTCTAGTCTTACACTGCTAAATTAGGGACGGCTAGCGCAGATAGCCCTCGAGTAGCTTTGTGCGAAATTCAAAAAAACAAACAAACAAAACAAACGTGTTCCTCATTTGCTGCAGTTTTGTAAAAAGGCCGGTTGCGGTTGGTCCAATGTATTAAAGGTTCGAGAAAGTACACTACACACACAAAAAAAAAATTAACAAGTGAGTGAAATTGTGTTAGTGTTAATAGTGAACGTAAACATATCAGTAAGCGTTAGTTCAGCCAACTTAAAGTCGAAGAAATAAAACTTTTTTTATAATTAAATAGACTGGAATTTGCTTTTTTTACTAAATAATCCATAAAAAACACGCAACTATGGAAACAATTACAACAATACAAACTAATGTTAACTAAAATGGAAAAATATCCCTAAATTATACAACATATAAACTACTTTTTGAACGCCAAAAGTTGACAAAGCTAATAGACCCAAAGGTTTGTTTCTTGTATTTGAATTTCGCGCAAAGTCACAGAGGGGCTGTGTACGCTAACCGTCCCTAATTTAGCAGTGTAAGACTAAAGGGAAGCCAGCTAGTCGTCACCACCCACCACTAACTCTTGGGCTACTCTTTTAGCAACAAATAGTGGGATTGACCATATAGTTATAACACTCTCACAGCTGAGAGAGCGAGCATTTTTGAGACGATATGGATTCGAACCCACGACCCGCCGATTACAAATCGAGCGCCTTAACCACCTGGCCATGTTGGGCCAGACCCAAAAGTTTATACAACTTTTGTTTAACGTGATAATATTGTATTAAGTTTCAACTGGTTTCGATTATTTCTTAGATTGTAATATCTTATCTAGAATGTTATTTTTATTTGTGACCTCAAACATTTCGTTTACATCCTGATATAAATGTCATATCAGCTTTACTGAAAACTTTGAAAAACTGGTGTAGTACTACCTAAACCATCATATGAAGCCAATAAAAATTAGTCGTGGCATCATAGTTAATCCATCAAGAATCTATTTATTTATGCAGTGACATGCGCAGGGAGTGACTAGGCTTAGGATCTTGCCTTCCTGTCTTTATGTTCCCAATATCCTTTGTTCTCTGTCATAGAAATGATTTATGACTAACAATGATACACCTGATTCTACACCTTGCTTGATGCGAGTTATTCAGGGAAAAACAGCTTTAAAATGAAGGAAACAAAGGGACTTGTACTATTTTACAATAAAATACGCTGTTAAATTTTAAAACACGGTAATTTACTGCTTTGTGTTAGAGGTTTAAAAAGTGGTCCTAAAACAAACTGAACAGGGTGAGAGAAGACGCCTCCTTCTTACGTCTTTTTAGTTTAACACCGTTTCATCTAATATTCTCCCCAAGAAAACAACATTCATGTCTTACGTTGCTTGAAATGTGCCGTTTTTGACAATGAATCCCATTTCTGTTAATATCCTCTGCATATTACTAATTTTTGGCATGTTGCAATCCAAATAATCCAGTCCATATATTCTGCCTATCTCCGATCGCTACATCTCTCGTGCGATAGAGAGCGCTGAATTATTGAAGCTAGGCATCTTTCCGTTGTGTAACCGGCCTTTTTACCTTACCAACTTACCCGTATGTCTAAACAAATCAGAGTTGTCTGGGACACGCTACGCAAGAATAAAATTGCAAAGGTTCCATATGTTATTGATTCGTTGTTAAGTGATGTTGAGTTAAAGTCTGTTTATATAAAAACGAATTTCGTTTCATGATAGGTATGACGCATGTCGAAGAAAGGCAACATGAAGAGGTATGGTGTGAAAACAATGAGTTTATTTTTCGTAATAAGTTCCCTTTACATCGAGCATGTCGGGATGGTGACGTGCAAGCGGTTTCCTTCCTTTTGAAATCCGGGAGCCATTCAGTTCTTGACGAGGACTCTTTCTACTGTTGGACGCCAAGTCACTGGGCAGCATATTTTGGAAAGGTATTTCATTTACTCTGCACGGGATTATTTAAAAATAACTTAAACAATAAAGCCATGAAAGTGTCCACTAAAATGATATTGTTATTTATATGTATCATAATAACAGTAATATTATAAGAAGTATAAGGGAGCTGTCACTTAGCGGTAACTCAGTAACTGTAGTCCTATGCTACTGCTGGTTCCAGCAATATTGAATTACACAAGTTGAATTATGTTATTGCTAACTAGTATAACTTGTGTCGCTCGAATCTAGCGTAAGAATACCGTGTTTCTCCGAAAATAAGACAGGGCTTATATTAATTTTCACTCCAAAATATGACACTAGGGCTTATTTTCGGGGGATGTCTTATTTTGATATATTAAAAAAATGAAGTTACAAAGTAAAACTATTAAACTAACCATTTAAAATAAACTATCATTAAACTATTAAACTAACTGATTAATACTTAAACAACTAATTAACTAACTATTAAACTAATTAATAAATTATTATTTTTTATTTCTTTCCTCTTCCTGCCACTCTTAACTAGGGCTTATATTAAAACTATCCCCAAAAATCACACTAGGTCTTGTTTTATGGGTAGGTCTTATTATCGGAGAAACACGGAAGTATATCTTATATATCAAAATAAGAGCGTAGGTCTATACATATACTGTGATATTATTATTTATCTTTTAACTTCATTCACGTCTTTGTACCGGTACCAGACTACCAGTAATTAACACTAACAAAATGAAATCGCCGAGAGTTACAACTATATTCTTAATTTAACTTGCACCAGAGTGAATAAAAATATGTTGTAAGAACAAAAAGAAATTAGGTGTGGCGTTCTGTTTTGACGTCATATTTGAGGTGTTCTATTTTATTCTGGTCGATTTGCCATGTCACTCGCATAGTTTTTATTTTATTTGCATATACGACTCAAATTATTTATATGACCAATGTGTATTAGTATATTTATAATTTAGGAGAAACATTTTGTGAAGACTTTGAAAACATACAAATTTACAGGCAATCTACATACGTATTTGAATTTTGATGTAGTTATGGAAAATTCGAAAAATAAAAGTTTAACATATCGTTCAAAGACAGGTTACATGTCAAATATATGTCTTGTAATAAATAAATAAGGTGGGAATAAATTTAATTTGTATGATAATTTTATAAGTTGTGATGTAATTAGTGTGTTTTGTTTTATTAGGATTACATAGTATCATGGTAACCCAATCGTTTTTGGTTTTGTTTTTCCTTAAGTTCAGACCTCCTATTACTAAAAAAAAAAAAAAAAAAAAAATTAATGTTGTATATTTTGAAATTCTATGTTTGATAAAAAGAATTATGACTAGTTAGAATATTTTTAGTTTGGTAAAAGAAAACTTAGTGGTAACTAAGAAAAAGTTATTCATTTGGTTAGATAATTCATCAAATTCTGCAAAACACTTAATCAAACCATACCCAGAATGTTAGAATTATAATTTCTCGAATAGTATGCTTTATTTTACATTTCTAAACTGTTATTTAATAGGAACATTAAATAAAATAGTGTTCCTTCAAAACTGATATTGTGCTGTATTCCGAACTATTAATTTTGTAAATATTATTATTAGGGCCCCATACCAGTTTACGTAAAACAGTATCAATATTCAAATGCAATTTAAGACTTCTGCTCTGTTTTTTATAATTTTGTAAAAATTTGAAGTTTTGTTACATACGTATATACATTGTATATTCTAGTAGCTTGTTTGTTTTTAATTTCGCGCAAAGCTACACGAGAGCTATCTGCGCTAGACGTCCATAATTTTGCAGTGTAAGACTAGAGGGAAGGCAGCTAGTCATCACCACCTACCGCCGCTCTTGGGCTACTCTTTTACCAACAAAGAGTGGGATTGATCGTAACGTTATAACGTCCCCACAGCTGAAAGGGCGAGCATGTTTGGTGCGACGGGGAGTCGAACGCCTTAACCCACATGGCCATGCTGGGCCATTCTAGTAGCATTAAAAAGTGTTTTTGTATTTGTATCCACTGCATATTCCATAACTTGCCCTAATTTGACAAAATTTATCTGATCACGTACTACTAAATAAAACTAAAAATGCTTTAGAAAGTGTTTTGTGTCGAGGTAAACAACCACACGAAACTAGTTTGGGTAGTTTAACTCCTCTCTTTTCTAGACAATTATAATTTATACTTTGTCATGTCTTAACCTCTCTTGACCAAATATCTTTTTTTCTTGTAAAAGTAAGAATTACCATAATAATTCCCATTTTAATCGTAAAAGGAATTATAATTTGAGAAGAAACAGTTTAAAAGTCGAGGGCCTGTGAAATTAGAACCCCATAAAAAGGTCATCTCCTGGCACGGGTATGTAAGTTTGAACTGAATATGGGTGACAAAGTGTGATAGACATGTTTATTTCTTTCGTTCACTCATAACCTCTTAGTATTACTGACCTAATTTTATCTTGTTAACGCTGTGATTTGTTGTTAAGCGCAAAGCTAAACAATGGACTATTTGTACTCTTGTAAATATCAAACTCCGGTTTTAAGCGATATAAGCCCTAAAACTTATCACAAAATTTCTGTCGAAACAAGACTAGCTTGATGATGTTAGCCATTCTGAATGATGGAAAAGTTGATTGAATTAATAATAATGCATAATTAGCGTGAAAAGTAAGCAAATATTGTTTTTAATTCTTACCTTAAATACGATTTATGAATGGCGTGAATAAGCTTTGTAATGTTTAATCTCGTTCACCCATTATAGTTTTTGTTTAAAAAACTGATGATATAAATAGCTTAAACCACGATTGGATCAGTCGATAGCTTTGATATGCATAGAAAGTAGTTGTAGGCACTGGACGTAGCATGTAGTTTGGTTGACATATTAATAGCACATATTCGTCTTGTATCATTTTACAGAAATAAAATTGTCCACAAATGGAAAACTGGTTGCACGGCTTTAAAAAGGATTATTTATAATTTCAAGTAAAAAGTATTAACTTCAACATATGAAATTTTTGCGAATTATTTTTTCTGCTACAACTTTTCATAAATAAATTGTGATATTCTGAATATGGCAGATATTATTGTCCACTTAGATTCCCGCTCTTTCTTCATCATTGAAAAGATGCAGGAAGGAAGAAATTTAAGGAGTGGAAATTTCCATTCGTTTTTCTAACCATTCAGGCGTTCATCTCTATATGGGGTATTCTCATTTTCCAGGAAAGGGTGGTCCAAGTAAATATCTTTCAGCCAATACGAAAAGTGTGTGAGCGCCCAGAAACGTGGCTTTGAAACTGTACCTGTGTATTAGCGTGCAGACGAACGTACATTACCTTTGTTGCTAAGTGTATCGCTATCAGTATTTTAATTTCTTCAGTATTATTAGGCATTTTAATTGTGAGAAGTGTGACAAGTGATATTTTTCGGTAAGTTTTATTCAAATATAGTTTCGTTTCTGTATTTTATTCCATATGTAAATATGAAAAAGAAACGAGTTCAGAGATTTCATCTTTGATATGCGTTAACTAGTTAAGTGCCGGTTATTTTGGCGCGTTTTTCTCAAAGGTCTTTGACCAGTAGGCATTATTTGTCTGAGCATTGCAAATGGTACGATTTCTGAAAGCGTGTCCTCCCAGAAAATTTTTAAAAGAACACAAGTGTTATGACATTATATCTGGAATTAACTTTGCATGAAATATAGCCTAAATTCAAACATTTACATCTGTTTACGTGCAAGTAAAATCCGCAAACGTCCCATGAAAACAAAAGTTGAATCACCTTTCTGTTTTTGTGTAACAAATACTACATGGGGAAGCTTAGCTTAAAGTAGCATAAATGTGCGTGTTTTATTATAGTAAGTAGCTGTATTATCTTCTGGCAAAGTGTTATAGATAGTTAAAATTATATTGCTAATTTATACAACTGTAAACAACAATAGTACGATAGATAATTATTTGGTATCGCATACAAACGTATGCACTACAGAAATGTTATTGTTGTCGATAGCAGTGTCATGAGGATTATGTATTTAAGCTAGAGCATTTAGTGTTCTTACTTCGATTTGTGTACACCTGAGGTAATTATTCAATTGGTGAAGAGCAAGTACACGCTGAATATCCACTTAGTGCCTGGGTTTCAGTAATAAATATTTTGTACAATGAAGCATCCACTATCTTAGGCCTACACATACAAAACTTGGGGGTAGTAATATGGCTTTAGTTCAGATGTTCAGTTGTAGGGTGTGAACAGAAGCCATCACACGTGACTATTTCTACTTCAAACGAGTTCAAGCTAAAAAAGTCTCTCAAAATAATATAGACTATATGGAAAACGTTAAATGCCCTGAGCAGCTATGCTGTGACTGTATAATTTCAATTATATTGGTACCTAAGGGGATAGTAAATACGTAATATAAGGAGACGAGTCTACTTCATATATTCTAAAATTGGTACATACCATTCACAATTCTATGGGTATATTTTTAATTGAATTAGAATTTTTATTAAGTTATGTTAGATATTTTTTTGTGTACAGACAATTAAATACGAGTTCGTAGATGTGTTAAAATCTTTATATATGTGATTATTTTTTTTTTCAAAATACAATTCCTAAATAACGCATACATTTAGGTGAAAATATAATTTGATATTGATTCTAATACGGGTAATAGCGATGGCAGTGCCACCTAAACTTTACAAAATAAAGTCAAAAGTATTAATTATAATTAAAGTATATAGTTTGATTGTGCTCTTTTTAAATATGGGTCATACTAATACTAACTACAGGTCATTTATTCATATGATTTATGAAATTAGGACTTTTCCAACTACATCCGTTTTTGTGCTTTAATAAAAACTTATCTAAGATCCAAGTAAAAAATCAAATAAAACATTTTTAATATTATGATGTTACTTGTATCTAATATTAGTATTTTAATAGTTTTTTTTAAACATCATTTTTGTATACATTTTTTGTACATTTTATATTGTAACAGTACATTTGAAACTTGTACCTTTTATATGATGCAAATGTTGGTTTACTTGATATTGTCAAAAGATGCATTTAATTAAATGCAGAATACCAACTATTGTGCCTGTGTATATTATTGTTTGTAATGTTTCTAGAGATGTTTCATTTGTGGTGTTCTAACATTTATGTTTCCTAGTTTCTCTAAATCAAATGGAATCCAGTAAGTACATTTTTTTTAATGAATAATATGTTTGATATACTTGTAACTTGTGTGTAATAGTGTAGTAATGCTCCTATTACTATCTGTTAATAACTGAAAGTGGTATCTAATTAGGGATTACTTGATCATGTAGATTGCTAGTTATGATAATGTGTAATATATACTTTATTACTCTGTGAGGAGGAGCTATGTATTTTGTTAGTCTGTTATTCTTTAGTGCTTAGCCTTTACAGTTTATAGAATAGAGCACAGACTAAGCAAAAGTGTGTCTATATGTTTAGGAATTATAAACAAACATTAACTTGGCACAAATCGAAACAAAGCTATCAAAGATATGAGGAATTAATATTATTGTAACAAGAAAAATGTTAACGTGTATATTTTCACTAGAGGTAAATACAGCAGGAGCAGAAATGGTGTTTTTTTTATATTTATTTTAAACTGGTCAATTGAAACAGGGTATCTTTTAACCCACACTGCAGGTAATATAACAAAAATATTCTGTCAAATAAATCTGAACTTTCATAGCTTTCACATGTTATTATCTAATGTGTAAAAGCTACTCATTTCTAATCTTATTACACTTTTAAAAAACTGAAGTGCAAAAATTAGCAGTTTTTATAGTTAACTTGGCACATTGTAAATAGCCATCAACTGACTAAAGAAATCGAGCAAAACCATAAATTACACCAAATGTAGCATGATGCTCGTCTGTCTGTCTGTCATTCACACTTTAAAATTTACCATAGTCCACACCATTTAGCATACCATTGTAAAGTTATATAGTTAAATTATTTAAAATACTTACTTTTTAATAGAGTATCTTTGTGTTTTTCAGTTTCAACAGTTTTTCTGATATTTAATTCAGTTTAAAATTTTACCTGATTTATCAACTTGATGTTACTGCAATTTTTATAACAGAAGGTTATTCCTCTACATGTTCTGTGAATACTGATTAATTTACTTTGTATTTTTTTTAATGTTACATGATCCTAAATATTAAATATCTTTGACTTCTAAACTATAAAAGGCTTTTTACCTTAACTTGTCACTGACAAGAATGCTTTTATGCCCCCTATTTTGGTAATACTCAATATAGATCACTGCTTAGCAACAAAACTGAAACTGTAACCTTATTGTGCTTACACTAGCTGTAGTGCTTATGTTGAATGTTCAATACTCATGATATTTGATAGATTAGTTTTTCATCTTTATTTTTAAAATCTTTGATGTAACATAAGTACATAACAGCAAAATAGTTTCAGAAGTTTTGACATTGAGGTGTAGCCAAAAGCAAAATAAAATTTATCAAGTAGCTATCCAGAATGAGACAACAAATTAGTCTTCTATTTGTTATGTTATAGCCTGTGTTTAAAAGTTTTAAGTGGTGAGTAAATGTTAATTAATATATATTCTTTTGGTATTTTAACATGTATATTAGCTACTTGGCCTTAAGATATTAAGAAAAAAATATTTTTACCTACAAATATCTTTTATCCTTTGTTTAGTTAAAAGAGTTGAAAATTTTTTGGAATTTGCTCACTATATTTTCTATTTGTTGGTCTAGAACATTGCAAAGGCTCAAGAGTGCTATTTAAGTCTCTTTTGTTCATGATAAATATTCATTTTTCTGTGTAGTATTTAGTAAAAATGTCTTGATTAAAGAATTTCTATGAAATTGACAAAAGAAGTGAAGAGTAGGTGTATTTGGAGGTACAAATTGGTTTTATTTAAATTCAACAATTCTTCATCAATCTTTTATTCTGTGGTTCCCGTAATGTTTGACAGACTTGTATACTAGTTGTAAATGTAAAATAATAGTTTTGACAAACAAAACGTTCTGTGTGTAGACTTCACACAGCTTGTCTTTCATATTTACAAGATAGTGCTGGATTTACAAATGCATGTAATATTAAAATGTTAGGGCTATAAATGGAGGTTCATTACCATTGAGGTACTAAATTTCAATTTCTACTTGCAATGAAGATTATGACGAGGGGGCTCTTTAAATATATTAATAAAGTTGTTTGTAATGAGAAGCATAAGACTGGGAATAAAATTTGTTTTTTAGGTGCTTAGTAGAGGATAATGTTTGAGTTGCTGTTTACAAGAAACATTCCATTTCTGTAGTGCATCTAAGAGTGAAGGATAATATAAATTGTAAATCTAAAGAGCTATTTTAAAATTGTAAAAACTCATTTGGAGGTTTAAGAATAGATCTGTGATTCTCTTGAGATTGTTCCATTGGTATTGTGGGAATGTAGTGCTTAAAAGAATCAAAGAATTTGCTTAGAGCACCAAATGGGTGGCTTTGGAGGGTGGTGAGGCAATTCGAGATGGGCATCATAACTAGGTAGCAGAAGTGTTGAGGGAAACTCAAGGAAAACTTAAGGATAATTTAATCATGCATGAAGGTAATTTGTAAGTGGTATTAGAAGTTGGGAATAAACTGACAAGATTGTTAGAGGAGCTTAAAAAAATTAGATCATAGTAAGTTGGTAATATTGTAGAATTAAGAGTATTGAGAACCAAATTGATGAGCTTGGGGCTTGTAGAGGTGAAACACCTTCTTAATATAATGAGAATTACTGGAAGATACTTTAAATTTGGAGATCACAGATAACTGGAATTATTTTGACATTTCAGTTTACATGTTATTTAATTATTTTTGGATGGGCTAGGTATAAAATACACAAGGTTGTAATAAATTTACACATGTTAAGTATTTATACTTTTAATGCTGTGTGTATTCACAAAATTTTGTAGATTTAGTAATGATTCATAGTCTTTTGTACAAAGAAATTCAAGTGTTTTAATGAATAATTTGTACTTAGGTTTGTTTTTGAATTGTTGTCTGTTTTGTTACTAGTCTGAGTGTAAAGTAATTTTCATGTTGTGATTATTAAAACTCTTCTTCACCCCAGAAATCTATCTGAAATATTTGTACAATGTCTAAAACCTCCTAAATAAATTTCAAATGTTTTATTTAAACCTCCATATTTTGTTTATTTTCTTTACTGTAACTTTAGAGGGTCTGTCAATTTGACTGACCCTGTAACCATCATAAAAAATTAGGAAATATAAGTTATGCCTTTTTGTTGTAGAATGCCTACATATTTTAAAATGAAAATACAAATGTTTAGTCTATGTAGCTTAAATCTCAAAACATTGTACATCTATACATATCTATTTTTATTACATTGACCTTTCAGCCATGCCTAACAATGCAGAAATTACAATGATGTAGGACACATGTACTTGTCTTAGCATTGCCCAATAATTTAAAACTGAGCTGTAGTCTTTCTAAAGTGAATTGTCTGGGCTGTGTTTTAGTTGAATAGTATTTCATAAAATACAGTCACATTTCAGTTCTTGTAAATTATATTTGTATATAGATTATTACTATTTACAAACACATTTTTAAACATTTTTCTTGAAAATGTAACAGTAAATAAAGAAGTAAAGCAGACAGTTAGTTTTCCTTGTTATGACCTGTGTGCTCAGTTCCTACTGCTTGTAGTTTAAGCCTTAAAGTTCACACATGGAGGATGTGAAATGAAATCCTTTTTTTACACTTTGAATAGCCAGAAAGTCATAAATTAGTATATCAGTGCCATTAAATTCCATTATAATTCATTAACTTTAGTAGCTAAGCTTAATTTTGGTCTAAAAAATGTGAAATCTTGAGCAGACCAAAGACTCAATATACCTCCTTTGAATCTTGTTTCAAAAGAACGAAATGGTGTCGTGACACATGAATATCATTTAGAAAGTCACAAGGAGGAACTTTTAAACTTTGGATTGATTATTCACATGTTATATAAATGTTTACAAGGGGCCATTTTCAAAAATTGAAGCAGGTGAGTGGGACCACTATATTTAGTTCAGTACATTAGTGATATCATATAGAAAAGGTAAGAGGTTATTTTATATATTCTAGCTTTTAAATATCAGTAATTTGAGTTCCTAATTTGTACAAAACTGTAGACTTTGCATTTGATTTTAAAAACATCTAATTTGAACCTGTACTGCATTCAACAAACCACATAACACTCAAAATTCAGTATTTAGATGTTGTTTTTTTTTAGGTATTTAGTTCTAAATTTAGAAATTAAATAATGTATAATATGAAAATTTGAATTATAATCTACAGTTTTATACCATTCTTGTAACTTTGTAAAATAGTAGTTTGGTAGAATTTTGAATGTGGATTAACAACCATGATGACATGGCCTTTGACCCATAACCTATCACAATATGGTTAATAGGGACTTTTATGTTTTAAAAAAAGACTGGCATGGCTGTATAAAAGTGATAAACTGCATCTTGTTGGCAGAGAATAATAAATAAAATTAATTTGGGATAGTGTAATTGAGCATGAACATGACAAGTTTCTGCCATGTGCATGCTAAGTTGGGTATTGGATATGGTAAGCAAAGCATAAAAATCTAGAGCATACATACTTCTGAGTTTCACTATCTATGTGCACCCACTTAGATGGGTTAAGACAAAATACCAAATTAATATGATATAAAGAAGAAAATTTTTTTGTTTTGATATTTGGCCCAACATTTTTCATTGCAATTTTTTTTAGTTTGTACTGAAAATTTTAGTGATGGCCTTCAGATGTAGTCTGTTTTACTACTAGTTGGAAATGAAGGCATAAAAAATGGTAGCCCATAGGTTGTATACTTATGGGTTACAGTTAGGTGTTTTAAAAGCAACAGTTTCAAGTGAAAGTTATAGTCCATGCAGTAGGGCATAACAAAAAACACTGTAATAAGATCAGAGTTGTTGCTAGTACCTTAAAGGTAAATATTATGGGAAATCTTAATTATAGACATACTGCATGTAATCAAATAGTGAGGAAAATGACTTTCTTGAACTGATTCAGTATTGATTTCTGCTTCAAATTATCAGAGGTAGCCAGAGGGGGATGTAGTTTTATTGTTCATAATTATTGAAAGTGGGTTTCAAAAGTTTGATTGGAGATTTATCATTGCATAATTAGCTTTGATGTTTTGTAATATAGTAAGATTAGAATAATTTTTTCTACTAATTTTAAAATTTATGATTAGTAAAATAGGGTGAGTGAAAAGATGATGTGAAAGACATGTTTGTAAATTTATGTAAAATAAAAGCTTAAGTGAAGTGAAGTGTGTTACTATAAAGAGGAAAAAGGTAAAACAGAAGATCATACTTAATATATCTCTGAATGGCTGGTATAGGTATTAACACTTTTACCGATAAGGAGAGAACAACATTTCGACCTTCCTAGGTAATCTTCAGGTTAAGAATGTGACCGTTGATGGACACATTTCTCAGGGGCTAGAGTATAAACAGGTATCGGATTGTAGGGGGCATTGTAGGTGGATGTTAGGTTATTAATTAGTATAGGTATAAAGGTGTTCTTTTATATTGGTTTTAGTTGCTGTATATGTAGGGCTTCTTTCATTTTGCATTTGTTCATATTTGTTTCCCTGCTTAATATCTGGGTGTTTTCTATGGTTGTATTTATTTCATTTGCAGTGTTCAAAAATGAGTAAAGGTGGTTTTTTGCATTCTTTGAATCTAGTTTCCATTTTTCTGCCTGTTTCTCCAATATAGAAGTTGTGGCAGTTGTTGCATTGTATTTTATAAATTATGTTGGTGTTGTGTTTGTCAGTGTAATTTTTACATAGTATGGACTTTAGTTTTGTGTCTGGTTTTTGAATAAATTTCAAATTTACTGGAATGTTGTGTTTTATTATAAGTTTTTTCCAAATGTTGGTTATTTTTTACTGATGTTGGAAACATATGGTATGCAGCAGTACAAGGTTTTATAGTTTGTTGTATCTTGGGATTTATTGTTATTTGTTTGTTGTTGGTCTAAGTGTATGTGTATAATTTTTTCCATGGTTTCTTGAGGAAATATTTTGATGTTAATGAAGTTTTCTATTATTTTGTTAATTTCATCAGATGAGCATAGTTGTGTGGTTGTGGTTATTTGGTTTCTTAATTTGTTGAGTTTTTGTTTTGTTTTATATACTGAGTCCCAGGGAATTTATAATCCAGTATGGGTGATTTTTCTGTGGATTTCTGTTTGAATTGTGTATTCTAGTGATTTTGAGGTTAAGAAATACTATTTGGTTAGCTTTTTTTTTTGTTTGCAGATGAACATAATGTTGGCGTGAATCGAGTTAATGTGATTGAAAAAACTAAGTGTGTGTTCTGCAGATGTGAATCCATCAATTGTATCATCAACATACCTGTACCAGTATAGTGGTGGGTGTAAGATTGAATTGATTGCTTGAGATTCAATCTGTGTCATAAAATGTTGGCTAGAACTGGTGATATGGATTCCCCATTCTTAGGCCATTTATTTGTAGGTAGTTCTGTGTATTGAACATAGCTAGTTTTGGTGGTAGTGAATTCTGTAAGTGTTGCTATTGATTGCTGGGGGTGTGTATCAATGGGTTGGGGTCCTGGATATAAAGTTCTAAAGCTATTTTGAAGGCTTCAGTGTTGAGACTTCTGTGAAGAGGGAGATTACATCAAAACTGGCCATTAAGGCTTTATGATTCAAGAATATATTCAAAGTTAAAAGGGTTTGTAAAAGGAGTCAGCTGATGCTATATATTTAGAAAATGTCCTTGCTATATATTTACTGAGGTTGTAATTAAATGATTCGTAGGTTGACATTATGAGTCGTAGTAGACAATCACATTTGTGAGGTTTGGGGATGCAGTATTGTTGTGGTGAGTCAGTTTTTCATAGGTGAGAATAAATATTTTATGAGATTGTGTTGGTATTTTTCATTTGTAGTAGTATTTTGTTTAACTGGTTTTCATGTTTTTTTGTTGGATTTGTTTAGTAGTTTAAATTTGTTTGTATCTGACAAGATGTTCATTTTTTGAATGTATTCATTTGTGTTCATTATAACTATAGCATTGCTTTTATCTGCTTTTAGAATTTTGATGTTGATGTCTTGTTTTAAGTTGTTTATAGAATTAATATCTTTTTGTGTGAGGTTGTGTTTTAGATTTATGTGAAATTATGTTGATAGTTTTATGTGAAAATTCTTTTGAAAAAAAGATAGTGTATTGAGGTGTTTCGGGGAAATAGATGTTTTCATTTCTACCTGGAAAGATTGGTTGTCTGCAGAATTGTTGTCAAAGTAGTGTTCTTCCTGATGGTTGTTTTGTTGGTGTTTTCATTTGTGTGGAGTGGATCAACAGTTTTCTAGCTAGGTCTTCCAGACAGGCTTTCATTTCGATGGATGGAATATTTCTAGGTGTTACTGCAAAGTTGAGTTTCTTGTTGAGTAGATGTATTTCTTCACTGCTTAATTTTTGGTCAGATCTGTTATTATGAGGTTTGTCGGTGGTTTGTCATGTTGGTACCTCAATTTATGTAGCTTCTTGTTGTGACAGACCTTTGTCTCCTTGTCATTCTTACTATTGAGTTGATTGATGTTATGTTGTACAAGTTCATAAATGTCTGGTTGAATACAGCAGGCCAGTTGATACAAATACTTTTCATAGTTTCCAGAAAAAACTACTAAAAGCCATGTTAAGCTCGAAATATAAAGAACTAAATGACCTACAGAAACAAAAAATTAATCTAGACTATCAACTTGCAGAACATCTTTAGTAATTTATCATGGCCATCCAGAATGTGAAGAATTAGTCAGGTCAAATTCCCCTGATCGGAACTTTGCAAACCATCATTGACACTTCATGATGTTCAACACAACACATTTTCTCCATAAATCGTATATGTTTTTGTAGCTTCTGAAAACCATCATTGACACTTCATGATGTTCAACACAACACAGTTTTCTCCATAAATTGTATATGGTTTTTATCTGTTTCAGATAGCTTCTGAAGCTTTTGAAGCTCAAGTGCTAATATTTTGTTTAGCCTTATGCTACTTGGCAATGACAACACCAGGTTTTTACTTAGCGCTAAATCTTTATATAGGCACTTACTAAATATCTGGGTAAAATAGAAAATACAGAACAAATTACTGTTTTTCATTGAGACAGATTATGTACATGAAATTATTATTCATCTTTGACATGCACAACACTTGAGACAGTTCTCATCACAAGACCAAAAAAAAAGTCTCCCTGTTTAAATTCATGTAGCATATCATATCACACTAGATTTGTTTGACATCATGGTAAATCAGTTAGTTAAGGTAAATAACTTAGTAGTTTTCTTTTCATCAATGTTCTGTATGTTCTTAGGGTATATGCAAATTTCAAAAGTTTCTTGTGTTAGCTTGGGTTGTAGAAAACGTGGGAATTTCCTGTGCCACACTAGTATCATTTGGCAGATAAAGTAGATTTATTGAATTATTGGAAAGCTAGAAATTTGGTTAAAGAAATTAGGAAATCCATGAGGGCTTATGACAAAGTTGGTTGATTATGTATAAAGACTATGAAATGACTAAATTTTTTAAAATTTCTAAATGAGAGAGAGAATGTTAAAGACATTGCTGAACTTGAGCATTCTACAGGAAATATTGGAATTGACCTGGCCTGGTATGGCCCAGTCAGATAGCAGCATGAATGAAAAAAATATTCATTGAATTGAATTATCTCCACCTTTGACACTTACAGAAATGGCAACTGTTAAAAAGCATTCATTTTGGTTGCAATCTTTTCTTGCAGTCAATAAATGATAAGAAATTAAGGCATCTAGAAGAAAAAAAATCTAAGGTTATTTAGGTGAATCTAAGCACCCTGTTGTGCTGGATGCACCCATTGCATCAAAATCCAAATATTTTTTCCTAATAACGCTTTACAGTCAGTCTTCTTTGTTTAAAAACATACACAGTGCAATTTTCTGTACTGAAGTAATGCAAGGGATGGTAAACTATAATGTAAAGAGCTCGGTAGACAGTCATCACCTGTATGCTCTGATTGGAGAAATTAGATTTGCTGCATGTTTTTTGTATCCATTCATCACTAGTTTCAGAGAAATTACCTTTTAATTGTTTCACTTGACTTCTGGTTATGTAAATTTTGTAGTTTTTAATAAAAGCTCAGAGTTCATACAAAAATAATTGGGCTACAAAGTTCAGTTAGTTTAATCTGTACAATTGCAGTTTTCTGATTTTGACAAGTCTTTGGCATAAATTGATGAATAAATATAATTTAATATTTGTGTTATAAAGATTTTAAATGGATACGAGATTCTCAATCACTTTCATTGTTAACTTGACATTGGTGTTATTTTAATATTTAATGTAAGTAACATGAAAATATTTTCACGAGTTATTGTGGTTCTGCAGTTTGACTGTCTGCAGAAACTGTTTTCTGGTGATCCAAGTACTGTTTGCATAGACATCAAATCATCCAAGTTTTCACAAACTCCAGCACATATTGCATCCTTTGCTAATCATTCACATTGCCTTCTGTGGCTTCTTCAGGTTGGAGCAAACATAAATTCCCAGGTGAGGTTTCTTTAGCAGTTCTCAAGTGTTTAATGTTATTCTGAATTTTCAAACTGTAGTGTAATTTTCTGTATAGAAAAGTAATCATGTAAATACAGTTTGATAGTGAAAAGTTTAAATGTTGCAAAATGTGATTTGGTTTATTGCTCACCTTTGTGACGAGAAACCCATTTGAAGTAAAAATATAGCCAGGGATGGCTACGGCTAATGTGGGTATCAACACTTTTACTAATAAAGCAAAGAACAACAATTTGACCTGAAGATGACCTAAGAAGGTCAAAATGTTGTTCTCTGCTTTATCAGTTAATGTGTTAATACCCATACTAGCCATCCTGAGATATATTGCTCATCTTATTGAATTAATGATCATATAAATGAAGCTGGACAACATTTCTTTGAACACATTTTGTACATTTTGATATTTTAATATGTAAAGTTAAAGTTGTTTATATTTAATAAATAAGTTTCTGATATGGTAAAAAGTGTAATAATTATTTCATTTCCAATAATTTAATACATACTCCTCTCACTATGAAAGAATAATTAAAATTAATAAAAATAGATAAAAAACATAGTTTGATAAGTATTTCTGTATACTAGTTTAACCTAATCATTTTATTGTATAAAATGTTAAAAATTTCATACACAGTGATGATGTGTTCCACCATATAAGAGTAAATAATGGATAGTAATGTATGTTTCAAAGGCTCTGTAGAGCAATGTTTGTTAAGAAATTAAAGTTTAGGTACTAATTTTAAAAAAGTTAAGAATTTGACTAATACTTCCCAATGTAACTTAAGTTTAGAATAGTAAAATAATTTTAAAGAATTGTAGTAGTGAAAATAGCAATAAAAAGTGAACAGAGATATTTTAAAAATGTATGTAATGAATTGTAAAGGTGAACATTTTAACAATTCTTTAATACTGAAACAGGATTATCTAGGTGAAACACCGTTGCATAAAGGTGCAAGGACTGGAAGTATGGAGTGTGTTACACTTTTGTCAGCAATGGGTGCAGATGTAAGGTATGTGCAGTGTTAACTCATCCAGTTATTGTGGATTTTTTTCTAACTTAATAAAATCTAATGTAAGCAGCTAAAATACGAGTTCATTATTAGTAGAGATGTGCAAATGAGGGAAACAGTAAGTTAATGATCCTTTTAGTGAAGATATTAATAACGATTAATTAGCTTTAAAATAATGATTAATTGTTTCTAAATTACTGATCTGCTCTAGTATAGTTATGTTTTTATATCAAAGGTCAATTTTTCTAAATATATTTGCTGTTTATGCTGAAATTTAACAAGCAAGTATATATGCAACAAAGTTATTACATTATTTAATTTTATACATAAATGTTTTTCAAAACTTGTTTTAATTTTTGAAGAAATTAATATTGTTTACATTTAATATACAACTTACATAATCATAGTAGGTTAATTTTAATGAAGTCTCAGTAAATTATTTACTTCACAAATAAAGTAATTTAAATATGTACTATAATGTGTGTAGCAAAAGCAAATCTAACATCTGTAGTTACCTTATATATTTTTAGTTATAATACCTTTATTTTTGATTGTATGCTACTTTGACAGTTTCAGAAGTGAGTATAGGATATTGGATTGCTTAAATTTTGTTGCATTTTTACTTGTTAAAATACATACTTATCACAGAAACTGATTAACTGTTTGTGCATGGATGAGATTTAAAGTACATATGTCACAATCTGTAGCAGTTATATTAACAAATAACTATATAGCTTTATTATCATTATCAGTAAACTTAGCATCAAAATGTAGTTTATGATTCAAATTTTAATACAACTATAGCTTTAATGTATTATTTCAGAAGGAACAATTTGAATCATTTCCCAATCTTTACTTCTGTATATCACCTAACTTCTGTACCCAAAATTATCCATTTTAGGTGTCTTTACTACCCTTATATGTTGTCCTAATTTGAACAACAATTACAAAATTATCATGACATTGGTAAGGCAGTCTGATTTTATAGCATCCAGTATTTTTGTTTTATGGAGGTAAAAATCAGAAAGTCAAATCTGCACCTTTTAGTAGCATCTTTATATTTAAAAACAAATGTTCCCTGACATTATAACCAATAAAAAAGGGAAAATTTTAATTTGCTGAATTGTCTCTAACATTAGTCTTCTCCCCCTTCCCACCCCGTGTTGCAGGGGTATGTCTGCAGACTCGCACCACAAGAAACTGGGTTTCAATACCTGTGGTGGACAGAGCACAGATAACCCATTGTATAACTTGTGCTTAATTTTCAAATAAACAAACATTAGCTCCATTTAATGATGGCATTTGAATTATTTGACCTCTGTTTCATTGGTTATTAGCACCAAGCTCGCCTTGACCAGCTAAGAGTTGTTTCAAACCACTTTCAAGTCAGAAATTCAGATTATATTAGTTCTAGAACATTCATTTTTTGTTATTTGAAATAAGACATATACTATCAACAACCTTATTAAAAAAGTAAATTTAAGGTTTTGCGACTATGAAAAAGAACAAAAGCCAACATATAAATAGTAAATTCCCATATAAATTAGGAACTTGTTAGGCTAGATAAACAGACTTAAGTGAAACATTACTCAAGATAACCCACACATTACAATGGTGAAGCATTACTAGTTTGAGAGTGCATGTTCTTCTACTTTCATTTTAACCTACAGTAATTATAGACCCATTAGTCTTATGTCACTTGTGGACAGTGTTTCAAAAAGTGATAAATATCTAGATACTTTGCAAAAACATTTATAAAAGTTTAGAATTTTGTTAAGTAGTCAACATGGTTTCATTAAGGGAAGATCCTGACATTCATTGAATAGGTTACTGCTTATTCAGGGGAGGTTAATGGTGTAGATTTGCTGTGTCCAGATTTTTCAAAAGTATTTGCAAGGTGCCACATAGAAGGATTGTAAAATAAAAAATATCTGTTGGTGTTGGGGATAAGTTAGCTAATTGGGTAGAAGATTGGCTAGATGGAAGAAAGCAGAAGGTTGTTATAGATGGAGTTTTGTCAAACTGGATTATTGTTACAAATGGAGTAAGTACCTCAAAGCTCAGTTTTAGGACCTTTTCTCTTTTCGGTTTACATCAGTAATGTAGGTGAAGGAATAGTCAATAAATCACTTAAAACTGCAGATGATATTAAGGGATTGGATGTTGCTTGGAGGAAGAATGAGAATGCTGATTTACAAAATAATTCAGGTCATTTGGTGAGGTGGGCAAATAAATGGGAAAGATAATGCAAGTGGGTTATTATAATTTGAATTTTAGATATAATATGGATCAGAATAACATCAACAAGTGTCATGAAAGAAAAGGATCTTGGTGTAATAGTTGATCAGTCTCTTAAGCCATCCAGCAGTGTGCTGTTGCTAGTAGTAGGGCAAATTGGATTTTAGGTTGTATCTAAAAAATATTGAATATAAGTCTAAAAGAGGTTATAATTTCATTGTATAGGTCACTGGTTAGGCTACATTTGGAATGTTTTGTGTTGAGTCTTTGGCTCATACCTTAGGAAAGATGTTGAAATGTTGGAAAAGACTTGGAAGACAGTTCCTGGTATCTTGTTTTTCAGACTTGACAGTGAGAATAGTAAGACTAAGGGACACTCAAATCTTGACAGGATAGGATCTATCTTCAGCTAAGAAAGTTTTACTAACAGGGTGATTGGCCTTTGGAATGGGTTGCCTTCAGATGTTGAAGAGACAATAAATTTAAGTGAGTTTAAGAGAAAGGTTGATAAGTATATGAACGATAATAGCTGGCTTTACTATTTTTAGGTTATTTATTAATAGTTTTGTTTTGAGGATGGAACAACTGAGGTGTACCAGTGGGTCTCATTTTTCCCAAAACATTGTTAATTTTGCCATAATTAGTGTTAAAGTAGATAAATTAACAGATAAAATACAATGTTTTGTTGAAAAACTAAACATTTTGGTCAGAGGTTCTAGAGGCTCTAAAACTGCAAGATGAAAAAAATGATTTTTGATATGAAAATGACCTTGCATTCAGCCTAGTCAGAATCTGGGTAAGACTGACTAGAATACATTCAAAGACAAATGTTTAGTAGGAATATTTAAAATTTCTTTTTTATACATGTGTGCTTGTGTGTACAGCATATGTTATTTTTTAGGAGCTTAACAAAGTAATTTCATAATTGCAGTAAATGTTTCTTCAGTAAAGACTTGCTTCATGTGACCAACCTCATGCATGGATGATTAATGGCAAAGTGGCTGATTATTATCTGTTAATTGGCACATCCCCATTGCTCTGAATTCTAATTGGTCAAGCTTAAAACATAATATGACCAAAACTTTCAAGTATAAATTTGGCATAACATTTTTGTTATTATTATTCATATGATTAAAAGCTTTTTTTAAGTGTAATTTAGGTCTGATAGCTATAACTTGCATGTTATTAGAAGTAGCTGAAAAACTAAATGTTCAAGGACCCATAATTGAAAGCAAAGGAAAATGATGTATCAACCACACTACATCTTTCATATCTGATGCCTGGCATGTTCTGTATAAATTTAATTTATGCATCAGTGATAAAAATGTCAGTTACTTAACAGTGAACACCTTGAAAGATCTGAGGTGTATGCATATGTACTTGCATTCTTTGCTTTCATAATCTTTTAAGGTTTGACAGTTGTCTTTCTGTTTGCTTCCAGGAGGTATATTAGTTGCACTTTCTTTTATCATTGTTATATTTTTGCCTAAATACACTACACTCGGAGCATTCTACTTATGTTTGTAATATAGAAATTATATTGACATTTTAAAAAGTGACTTGGGAAGATCTTTTTCCCTCTGTTTATGTACATATATTTCTTCAGTCCGATAAGTAAGATGTTACACAGTCAATGACAGTCACATAATTTACATTGGAAAAACAAAATAAATAAGTATACTTTCAGGATTGTTTGAAAGCCACTAAACTGTAGCTAGATGTTTTGCTAAACATGGTTTGGCGTATTTGAAATGGTCCGATTTTGGTTTTGTTTACTTATGCAGGGCTATAGTTGTGAATTTATGTTGTATGTGGTAATAATGTATTGGGCCTTTTTTTGTGACTTACCACCACTTCTGTTTGAGATTTTATTGTTTGCCAAGTAATATACTTTATGAACAGATACGTATGTTTTATTGCAAGTGACAAAATTAACACTTTTGATGCCGGCTTGATATAATATACACGAGTTCATCTACATATTTGCACATAATAAAAATTTGCACTGTAACTTTTGATGCACCATGTGTATTTTCACAAAATTTGGTAGACTTCCAATAAAAAGTACAAGCTTTTTGTGTACAAAATGTCAGATTTTTAATGAAATATTTTTACTAAAGATTTGTTTGTGTAATAATCCTTTTTTGTTACTGGTCTTAAGTGCAAAATAATTTCATGTTATTATTTAGAAAAACTATTCTTTGTCCCAAAAATCTGGAAAGTTATTTGTGTAATTGGTAGAGCCTCCTAAGTACATTTCTAATGTTTGTTTTCAATAAGGCTTTAAATTTTTTTATTTTCTATACTTTCAAAATGATGGCCTTTTACAAATATACATTCAAAATTGAATTAAACTACTTTATCCTGAGTGTGTATCAATGAGCTTAGCACCAAAAAATAGTTAATGAGCTTTTTATATTAGAGGCTTCTGCATATTTCAAGAGGTAATATTTGAATCAATTCTCAGTGTTCACTTCTCTATCATGCAACACTTTTGTCAACAATTGCCCATTTTTGGTGTTATTGCTATCTCTTTGTGATATCCCTAGTGAACATAAATTACTTAGATAATGTTAAGGCATAATCAAATTCAAGTCTTTCTCTGTTGATGTATAAGCTAGAAAGTTAAACCCATGTGTTGTGCCTTCCTATCATACTGCTCTTTATAAAATAAACAAATACATTTTCTTTGTCATTTGCTATTGGAATATTTATAATCAGTAGTGAGAAGAAATTTTAATTTATTGATATCTTATAAGACTAACTCATTTCAATGATAGGCTTTGAGTTTGGCCTATTAAACAAGGTTGCCTCAACCATAAGAGGGAAATATTTTATTCACTTGTAGCTGAGTTAGAAAGCTGGTTAAATTGTAGTACTTTTGTCATTGTATATTTATGTACAGAAATACATTTTTATGCACTATTATCATTGGTGCATGCTTGACTTTTCTTATTTTAGGAAAGTCGTCTTAAGCACACAAAAGTAGGAAGTTTAAAATACAATGGTCATAATTTTAAATAAAGTATACTGACCCCCTTCCCTGTGAGGGTATTGCAATTTGGTCGTTGTGTGGGTATCTGTATAGGTTTTGCATGTGTATCTCAAACTAGTTGACTGCTGTGTGCACAAATTTTACACAAGATGGGAACTCAGTGTGGGACAAACCTCCCAAAATATGGTCTGGGTTACTTTGAAGAATTTTTGTAACAGGGAGATAGGGCATTTTTCACAGTTTTCAGTTAATAACTGTAAATTGTGATCATATTTGTACCAAATTTCATGTGGTCTCATTAAGGTTGAAACTCCTCATCACACTAGAAAAAATGATCATTAATCAATCTGGATTTGAGAAGGATTTTGAGTTTTCAATGGTGAGAATTTACATTATCTAATGTAACTGCATCCCTTTTCAGAAGTGGAATAGTGAGGCAAGGGTATGCAATCTTTTATTCAGCAGATTTCCTTACTACTAAGTCTCTATGGTATTAGTTTTATAAAATGTTTGTAAAAGTTGCATTTGAACCATTTTGTAGAAGATCAAAATTTCAAGTATACTGTTAGGAAAAGACACCGAACTTGTAGTTCAACTCTCATGTAGTTCAATAGTGAGTCTTATAGCTATGTAGCATTAAAAGTCATAGTTTAAACCCTGTGGTGAGAACAGCTTACATAATCTGTTGTGCAGCAGCTTTGAGCATAACAAACTTCAGATATTGTGTTCGTAAAGATATACAGGCCATAAGCTTCAGAGAAGAATAAAATTGTACTTTAAGATGAGATTTGGTTTGATAAATTAAATACTTGTGAACATAACATTAAACTGTCTACACTTGTAGACACTAACTGAAAGTAAACACACTGAAAAATTTGTTGAACTATCAATAATATTTATATTTTGTGGATGTTACACATATATTCTAACACTTAAATGTTATTAAGCTATTTAGTAGACTTGTATGATGTTGGTATTTAAAATTTGAAGAATTTTAAACAGGTCATTATGATGTGTAATGTATTACATAGGTGTGAAAAATCCGTGGAAATCTGTGCTTTTCGCTTGACAAATGTGAGACTTGTACAAATCATTGTACAGCATGCTAACTACCACCAATAATCTCATTACATGCTGAGATTTGGAGAAAAAAGGGAATTTTGAAAAATCGCATATGTTCAAGAGCTGTTAGTTTTGTGCCATGATGGTATGCGACATGAAGAAAAGGAATTGCTCTGTATCTTTCTGCTTGTGCAAGTTTCCTCAGATTTCTTTTTCAGTTTGACACCCTTCTTAATGTTATTACAGATTTTTCTATATGATAAATATACATCCCTATTTATATTAACCTTTCCAACGTCAAGTAATTTTTGTTATCAAGAATTTTATAAAAATGTGTAGTGTTGGACTAGCATGAGACCATTAAAAAATTATATATAAACCTTGATTTCATTATTTTGTTTAAGTCGCATAAACTGGTCCACAGTTTAAAAATATTGATAAAATGAAGAATAATAGTTAAATTATGAATAAAACTGTTAAGTTTGCTTTTATTTTATATAAGTATAGCTAAAAGAAATTTTTCTGTTTTAGATATTTTTACTTTGAAAAAATTTGCACAAATATTAAAATAATGTAATATGTAAGGTGTTTATAATTATTTATAGCTTATCAGTTTATTATGCAAGTTGAATATAATTTGAAACAGATTTATTCCAAGTTATCTTAATAATATTCTATATGATTAGTATGTGATCAGTATGTTTTGATTTTGTTGTTTGAAGCAGACTGTCGGGCTGATGATCTAAAATAGAATAAGAAATGTAATAAAGATAAGGAAGTCATCCTGTTTATTGCATTATATTGCAACCATATTTCTATTTTGTGTTTCTTTAAAGAGAGAGAAATAATGGCAGGTATACTAAAGCAGTATTAGTACCTTAAATATTTAGGACATACCTTGACCAAAGTTGAAAGATCGTGGAAATCATTAAAGGATACATTTATTTTAATTTCGTAATAACAGCAGTTCTGTATCTTTTGATACACAACTTTATGATTGGTTACTGAATATTTCCAGAAGAAACATTTGAAAGACAAATCTAATATTTATTATGAACAAGGGGGAATCTTCAGTAACTGTGGCACTTGATATTCTTTTAGGTAAGATTAGAGTAATTTATGGTATTTTTTTTCCCTATTTACTTTATAAGATATATCTTGGGATTCCTAATTCAGTTTTATTGTCAAGATCTTTACCAGTCTTTCCTCATTGAAATCCTTTCAGGCAGGATTAGAGTGCATTAATATGAGATTTTTGGGCATGGTCAAATGCACCAGTCAAAAGAGTTTGACCTACTGAGTCCAGTACTGTTATTAGATCTCAAATTAGTCAAGAGTTAAAAGTTTTACTTAAAAAAAAAAACAAACTCTGAGCTGTTCTGTGAGCTGCCATGCAAAGGTTAATAATACAAAAAGTGCAATTTTGAGAGAATTTCTCTTCATGTAAA
Source organism: Tachypleus tridentatus (assembly GCF_004210375.1). NCBI lineage: Eukaryota > Metazoa > Arthropoda > Merostomata > Xiphosura > Limulidae > Tachypleus > Tachypleus tridentatus. The sequence continues at coordinate 29,070,984 of NC_134830.1, read as the reverse complement.
AACAGGAAAAGTTTAAAATGGGCAAAGTATCATTTTACTGATGTGATTTTTAATATACAAATTAGAAAACGAATTAAATGACTAAAAGCATTAAAATCCTCAGCTTTTCTCTGGCATCATTGTTCTGAAAATTCCATTTTATATAAGCATGATGGAGTCTCGGTTTTGTAATATAAATATTTACTTAGTTTTATTTTTTTATATGAGCTATTAATTAGCCTTAAAAGTTTGCATAATTAAACCACATGTTTATATTCTTTATTTATTTATAATTGTAACTTTATTATTTTTCTATACTTAATAAATAATATATTGTAATATTAAAATTATTGTTTCTTGACCCTCTACCTTTCGTTTGTCTTTTATTAAGCATTTGCATTTAATGCACTATCTAATCCAAAATTTGTCAGCTCATTGCCACTAAGCTCAACACTGCTTATATATTTTCTTAAGTACATGCTCAGTTCAAATGATGAGACATGTCTAAGGGAATAATAAGTAGCTGAACTATTCAGAAAATAATTTTTATTACATTTGGAATGTCTTATTGTAACTAATATTAAACATTTATGTTAAAGATTTATTGTTTAGAAGTACTGTCTAATGTATGAGTTGATCTTTTCCCCGTATTTTATCTATTTTCAAATAAGAATATGTGATGCTAAAAGATGAGATTCTTTCAGCAGTTAATTACTGAGAGCTTAAATTTATTAAGTTAAAAATTATATGTAGTTTATGCATATAATGTATAAATTTATGTCATCCTGGATCACTGGTGCAGTACTTGAGATTATTGTCTCATTATTGTTTTGAAAACTGATGTTTGTGTATATTGTGCATGCAGGATTACCAACAACAATGGCCGAACTCCAACGAGCCTAGCAACAATGTGTGGACATCACGCTGTGGCCTCATTTTTAGGTGAAACCGAGTCTCGTATGACTCAGAATGGTGTGGGTGTGAATGGCAATTCTAATATGTTGCCAGAAAGAAGTCTTACTAATGGCATTTACCAGAACGGGTTTCACCTAACTGATTCAGCTGGCATGAATGGAATTGTAAAAGACTCTAGACAGGATATGATGGAAACTGGAAATAATGATGGCAACCTATCCCACAGTGTGACAATGAATCATTTGCCCATCTTGGGCAGAAAACGGTCCTTTGAAGGCTTGGAAGAAGCTGAAGCAAAGCGTATGAGAACAGAGGGTAAGTAAATGGTGCTTTTATATTATTATTTAGTAATGGAACTGCAGAACTGTTTGAATTAGTATAATATATTTAGCAGAATTTCTTTAATGCAGTGTCACAAAGTCATCAACTAATTAGTTGACTTCACACAATAAAACAAAAATACTAAGAAATAAAATGCAGTATTATGGATATGCAACTGAACAACTGGAAACTACATCACACTGAAAACTTAATGCATAAAATTTTAAAATAATTACTGTTGTTTTGTTGGTTTTTGTAAATAAAATTTGGTGTAAAATGTGTACTAAACACTTACTCATTTCTATCCAACCTGGAATTTCATTGTTAATTTTATATACACACAAACTATTATTTGTGCTGAAAATATGCTCACTTTTTATAAAATTTAGAATTTGGTTGCTTGGCTACTTACATTCTAACTATACTACTTGAGGAAGGATAGAAATCTAATTTCTTCCAAAAGTAAACTGTCACCCGTAATTGAAAAGTTTTTTTTAAGAAAAGTGCTGCTAAAATTTCTGTGGATATTGTTATCTTGAGTTGCTTTAGAGATGCTTTTTCTTGCTTGCTGTGCCCAGAGTTTCTCATATGCAACTAAATAAGAAATTAAGCATATTCTGTTAACATATCTGTTGCTTCCACTTGGATTTTCTTGGTATTATTTTCTATTGTACTGTTTGGCTAAATTTAAATTATTTTAGATTTACTGAAATTAAAATCTTCACACCTTACTTTAAATTCTACAGAATGTTTTATTGTTATGTATAAACACCTTGAAATGCAACCAGATGGCTGTATTACACGCTTTAAACCTAAGTTGCAGACCACTCAGTTGATAAACGCTTTTTGTGTTTGCTTAAATAACATAAGGTTGGTAAAGCACTTCATATAATTGCTATAGAAGCCTCTCCTAAAAAAAACACATACAATATAAAAGTTCTATTGGGTTTTAGTAGCTTATCAGTACCTGTTTCTTCAGTTTTTATGACAGGCATTGTCACTGAAATATAAACATTTGTTTATATTAGAGTTCAAGAAAATTTATTGAAGATAAATCTGACTGAGGTTTTGGGAATAGCAGTGAAAATTATCAGAATTCATTTCTGCATATTTAAATGTATATTGGGTTGTACATGTTTAAGAAATTATTTACACCCAACTAAAATCTTTCACAAACATTAGTTCTTTTTAAATTAATTAGACAGTGCTTTTAAATGAATTATGTTAATTTTTATAGATCAAGTGTTTTCAAAGAAAGATTTTATCTTTCTTTTGTTACTATTTAAGCTAGTCACAGTTGACCTTGCCATAATGTACATGGTCAGTAAATTAATATTGTTCAATACTAGTACATAAATCTGCACATTTTTAAGGTGATATATTTGCATAAAAGTGACTTTGTCCTCTCACACTGCTAATCTTTCCTTATGACTAAATTTCCTACCATGCCAAGCAACCAGTTCTATACATTTTATTGTTTGTTTAGTGTGGAATGTCTAATAAAATAGTCAAAAAGGGTAAACAAAGTAATGATAAGTTAATTACTGCGTAAAGCATTTCTCACTCCATCCAGCATTCAACAAGCCATTCAGTGTATTATGGTAAAATATTTCACACAATTTTATACACAAAGTTCTATCACATATCTAAAGCAGACAACAGCTCTTTGGCTAACAAATCTAATTTAAGAGTCAGTATAGCTTGGAATTGTAGTAATTGCTAGATAACATATGAGGCTTGTTCCTGAGCAAGAGTAAACACAAATAACACTTTGGTCTGTACAACTTAATACATCTGTGTTTTGGTGTTTCACACTATAAAATTAGAAAAATGCAAATGTTAAACAACAACAACAAGGTCACTAAGATGCAAGTCCATTTTAAATTTAGATTGAACCTTGCAATTCCTATAAGGTTGTTGCAATTACTAGCTGTTGGTGGCTTAATTGTACGCTTTTTCAAATGTTATCAACCCCTCTTTTTAATATACATTAGGTATTTTATTATAAAGCTGTGCTAGCACTGCATAATGTGTATACTAAAAATTTGTACTGTACACAGTTGCAAAATAATGTATGAAATGATTTTCTTAAGCTAAATTTGCTTTAAGTTTGGTGGATGTTACACATTGTAATGCTTACTGTTTAGGAAAAAAAAATTTTTCAGTCTGAGGTATATTCGTGCAACATCTCACAAAGAGTAGTAATCTGACTCAAATAGTTTGAGAGTGTTTTATATTTTAACAAGTGGAGTGAACTACTTGCACATGTCAGAACAATGAAATACAACTAAATCCTTTTTCAAGTGTCTGTTACACAAAAGAATTATCAAAAGTTACTATCTGATAAAGATTTATTTTGAATGTTGGATGGCAGTATAGTATGTTAATTACAATTGTTTTAAGATGATTTCAACTGCAAGGTATTAATAAATCCATGTTTCTATCTAACTCTCACACCAAACAAGGACTTTTACTCTAACACAACAAAACTTCATGGTATTTAAAACATTGTCCTTCACTGTAATTAACCATTGATTGAAGTGTTATTGAACTAGGAAAAATAAACTTGTTATAGTTGAATTATATTTGCTGTATTAGAGAAGATGTTTTAGTTGAAAGTGCAAGTTTATATCAGTATTTAAATTTGTATTCCTTCCATACCCATGGGTAGGTATGTTGTTTTGTACATGCATGCTGAGGTTGTCTGTTTTTATTCTAAACCTTATTTATTAAGCTTATGTATATTTCAGATGTGTTTGCAACTGTTATGTAATACACAATTAATGCAATCAAAAAAGAAAGTATGTATCATTTTAAGTTTTGACGCTAACCAACATGTTGCATTTCTTCAATTCAAAAGATTTCAGACTGGCTTTGGTCATCTTAGTTATTTATTAGAAAACAATGTTTTTAATATATTTTAAATGTGATATACTAGAGTAGAGAAAGCTATGTGCATTAAAAGTCAATAGTGAATAGGGAAACTTATCTAGCTAAGCAAAGTTCTTTAGATAGGCTTTGTGAAAAGACATCAACTTGGTCTTTGTTTTGACAATTTAGTTTAGCAATTAAATAATAGTAGACAGCTTAGGGAAGAAGTATCGAAGGTACTTGAAGGCTGCAGATTCCTTATCAAGAGCTGTGACAAATTGTTTCAAGAGACCCAATTTTATGTGCAATGGTGGGAAAAACACCTTCTGGAGGCCCACTGGTGGCTCGCACTTGACAATGTGCCTCCCCATAGAGAACTTGGTCCATTTTGGCCAGTGTTTCCTATTGTAGTGCTCTGCAGTGTCCCTGCTGTTCCAAAGGCAAAGATAACAAGGAAACTTGGTAAAGCCTCCTTGGAGACCCATCAGGAATGTCACCATTTTGAAGTCTCCAATAACCTCCAAGCCATACTCACCATACTTCAAGGCTTATAGCAAGGTCTTGATACTGTTGTATTTCTCTTTGAGGTGCACCAAATGAACCAAGGGAAGAGGTGGATATTTGCTTCTGTTTTGGAGCAGCACAGCTTTGAGGCTTCTGGATGAGCTATCAATGAAGAGGCACCACTTGTTCGGGTTACAGGCAAGTCCAGTTGCCTTGCACAGACCAGATATATTGTGGCAGAAGCAGAGCCCATCTTGACGAGTGAAGAAGCTTGAAAAATGTCTGAGACGCTTCCTCTGGCTTGCGACTTGCACACTATCATCTAACAAATCCCACTCTTTGAGCCTAGGTGTCAAAAGCTCGACATTCAACTCTGTTAGACCAAGATCTCTGATCAAGTCATTGAGATCTTTTTGGTTGGGGTAGTATGGGTTTCTCTCACCAGCTGCACTTCTGAAATTATAATCTGGATCTTCAACATCTACCTTTTCTTCTGATTTGCTGTTCTCTTCTGAGGATGGCTGCTTTCTTTCTGGCAGAGTGGGTACAGGGAGCTCAGGGCAGTGTGGCACTGGGGCTATGAATGATGAAAGGTCCAGATACATGATAGCAGATGGATTCTTGCCAACTCAACATTTGGAAGGGTCCACCATGCAGAAGTAGCAATTGCTTGAGTGGTCAGTTGGTTCATGCCAAATTCTTGGAATAGAGAACATTGTGACTCTTTTTCCCCTCTTTACCATCCTGCAAAAAAGCAAAATAAAATTGTTATTATGAAGAATAAATATATTTCATCTACAACTAATGTATAAGAGGTTTATGCAAAATATTTTGTGATATTTTTTCTATGCTATTGGAAATTAATTAAAAGATATTTAAATTTTAAAAGGTCTAATCTTATTATTCAAGCAAGCAAAAATTGTCCATCTCGCCTTCTGGATTTTTTTTTTGCAGTGCTCACAGGTAAAATGAGGTGCCCAGGGTTTGTCTTGATCCCTGACAGACATGCTAAAATATGCTTTGTGGGCTTCACACATTTTAGCAGAAGCTGTTCCAGAGTACTTTTTTGTTCTTGTGTTGATAAATTGGCCACATACATAGCAGAATGTATCTGGAGAATGCTTGCAGCTTTTTGATGCCATCTCTGATAAAATCAGATAGGTCTAGGCAACTAGAACTAAACTGAAGTGGTGAGCCCCTGTATATATATTACTATGGAAAGTTCTAGAAAATTATTTATCAGCTATTCAGCACTAAATCTACCTGGAATGTTCTGGAAAAATGGGTAAATTTGAAACTTTCATTACCCAGGTCACAAAAGGAAAGTTTGAAGAGAAAAATAAGTTTTTTCCATTTACTTTAAGCATAAGCAATTGAGAAATAACACTCTCTACTGAGGAACAAGAAAAAGTAAAAAATTTTGTTACATGGTGTTATTATATTTGAATTATTCTGACTATACAAAGAATCAAAATATTTCCATTACAATTTTTTCCCTAATGGGATAGAAGTAAATCTCTAGATTTAGAATGCTGAAATCAGAGGTTTACTTTCCCTCTGTGGACAGAGCAGATAGCCCGATGTGGCTTTGTCATGATAAAAAACACCATTATAATGATTGTTCAGTATAATGGATTGATGGATCTGATTATTCCAATTTTCATGCTAGAATAATCAATCAATGAGCCTGATGATTTATTACCATATTGGTCAAGCTTTTAATTAATGATATGCTAAAAACATTATCTAATGTTAGATATAAGTAGTTAGTTTCTTTTTTAATAAAATACTTATATCTGGATATATTTCTTCTGAAATTTGGTAGCTCGAACCAATAAAATTTGGCTGTGATTAAATTATGAGAGTGTTTTGCATGCGTGTTTCAAAATATTTTAAAGTACAATAAATTAAATCAGAGTTTTATTTTTTGGATATTGAGCTCTAGAATGCATTCACATTTATTTAATCAATTGGCAAGATCGCCCCTTTTGTAGGAACATTAATGTAATAAGTTTGTCTTTGTAACTGATTGAACTTAAATATGATTAAGAAATAAGAAACTAGCGATAAGTCTGGAAAATGAGATCCAGTTTTAGTTGCTGAAGCCATTCTGAAATCTTTGAGTAAGAGCGGATGATAGTGCTTGGTGACAACCACAAGTATACGTTGCCTCACTCTCCTGTGTACATGTATGAAGAATTAGTGAACGCTCTTCTTTACAGCAACACAGGTGTTACAGCCTCACCTCTGTTCTTCATCTATAAACATGGCCGCAGCAGGTGGTGATATAGACAGGTCTGAAGCCCACCTCATACCTAAACAACAAAGTTGCTTTGGGAATAAGGCACGCCATGATACCAAACAACATGTGCCACGATGTATTCCATATTATATTTGGCACTGAGGTATAACTGTAAAGTCAAAAGAAATTTTTTGTGATATTTCATTTTCTGAGCAATGTATAAAAAATTTTAATAATTTTGTTAATTATTTATAATTCTGTTGATCTCTCGTGGAGTATATATGTCTTTGTTAACTAGAAGGAGAAGTTTGCTTTTAACTGTTATTGTATGGAAAACCTTATTATGCTGAACATAATTTGAACCAAAGATTAACTGATAATCATAAGTGGCATGCATTTAGAATGTCATTGCTTTTATGATTTCATATCTGTGAAATTTTTAACCCTTTTCTGTACCAAGAGCTCTTCTTAATAAGTAAAATTATGTGACAACAAATAAAATCCATTGTGATACTATTTAGATCTGAGAAGTTCACTTCTGAATTGACCAGAATGACAACTATGCTACACTTGCATCTTTTTTCTATTGGTCAATATGTTAGTTGAAAACTACTTGTTTTTCAACTTAAGTTTGGAAAGTTAGTTTTGATATTCATCACTCTGGCTTTTATACTGTTTTATTTTATTATTTTTATGTCAGCTTTTGAGTAAAATCCATTGTAATTGCATTTCTAGTATAATGAGGTATTATGCCTAAGCTACAAGGAGCCAGATATAGTGATTTGGTTCTATATAGCAAGAGTGGTTAACCAAAGTACTTAAATTATAAAATAAATTGCAATGATATTAATATTTCTGATTATTGCAATTATCCAAAGCTCATGCTATAAAAATTTTTAACAAGCCCAGAGATTAATTGATTACCAAACTCTACTAATGGCCCAGCTGAAAGAACCAGTATTCCAAAAATGGCTGGGGAGGACTGCCTTGTCATCAGTTGATGTTCAGTTTAACGTGTGTGTATAGTTAGATCTAGAAGACCATTAGCAGAAATAAAACAATGCATGTCGCATAATGCCATCAGGATACCTAAATATAGGTCCTATGATTATTGATCAGGACTTGAAAATTAGAGACCTAAGCTATACAGTTCTTTATATGTTCAGTATCATTGCTACAGCTTCCAGTTTTTAGTGTATAATAAATATTCTTTATATGTAGGTCAAAAGTACATGGCCTAAAGTTGATATCTCTCCTTGCAACTGCTCAGATCAAAGTTTAAATTCATATAGTTAAGTTAGGCTACAGAGCTATAGGGTTCAGATTTGGTCGTGATAATGTTGAATATTTGTCAAGAATGCTCAGGAATTACAAAGATTGAAAACATACAGTGTGGGGTGGTGAAGTGTTTTCTCTCATTCAAAAATCTGTATGGCACAATGAAAATTTTAAAAACTGTGCCCAGATGGATTTAGTAAGAAAGGTAGAACTTTGTTTGATGACCTTGTGCTTGCTTAGTGTGATTACCTATGATCAAGTGTAATTTTTAATAGCAAAAATTTACAAGATGTTGAAAACCAGAAAGATTTTGTATATAACCTATACAAGATACAATATGTTTAACCAAACTTCTCCTTTCTGATTCTGGTACTTGTATTTAGCATAGCTTAGTAGTAGTAAGTCTAATTTAGGAAAGTAGGTAGATAGTTTAATGACTAGTTAATTAACTTGTTGTACATATAAACTATGTACTTCCTTTGGGGATTAGTGATAGAATCTGAATCCTGGTTATTGAGGGTCACATCAGCTAATCACGTGTTCTTTTACTCAGTTCATGTTCCAAGTTATCTTTTATTTGCATGATCCCAGTTTGATTAGAACAGCTACCATTCCTGTTCTGATGTTTTTTTTTGTATTTTCTTAATTTCTACATTTTCCTCCCACCCAGTGAAGAAAAATGAACTCTCCTTAACTCATGTGTGGTCTCCAATCTGTGAAAGTGACATTCCTGTCTCTTATTTTGTAATTGATGGAAGATGTGCTAGTCAAGACATTTATACAAATAGAGTTAAAGTAAGACCAGAACCACAGTTGAATGAAGATATGCTTAGCAAGCAGTTAAGATGGTGTATTCATGGAGACCATTTTCAGTTTTCTTACTTTTAAGGCAACTTCTCGTTTTAACTATGTAATAAGAGTGCTTAAAAATGAGTGATTTGTTCATCTGTTATATTTATGGATGACATTTTGATGCATGTCCAGTTAACTGTTAGTGGAAGTGGTGTAGTCCTATTGGAAGCAAAATATTTTTACTGTGATATATATATGTAGGTCTAAATTTTCCCACTTGTTTTATTTAACATAAGTCATAAAAAGTGATAAACAAATCATTTGTTCCTTGCTTTTAAAAGTGTTACTTAATTTCTAAGCTAATGTATGTATTTGTTTATCAGTAATGGTAATTTCTTGAGGGTAATATATATGCACTTAGATCTTCTGTGATATGTATTCATCTCATATCTCTAAAATGTTCAATCATGCTCATTAATGTTAACATAATAATGTAATGTTAGACATTATGTTAAAGTTCTTAAACATGTAGTACTTTGATAGTGGGTTACACTTACATTTCTTTTATCTGTGAAACTAGGTATAAAAGTGTGAACACTACTGTCCTCTTTGTACATGATATTTGCTTGAGTTTCTTCTCGATATAGAAAACTAGGTTACGAGTTCATCAGCCTCATATGTTAAAACTAGTTTGAATTCTGTATAATAATTTGGGTTAAGCAATATTTAATTGCATAAGTATCTGGGTAATTTTTTATGACTACACATCTTCATTTTCTTGTTCACTTATTCAAACCATACTCAGAATTTTTTGTTGTAGGCATTGTATTTGACTCGGTCAACACTAGATAGCAATAAGAATAGATACATTCTAATAGTGTTCTTGAACATTTTTACAAAATTAATTGTACATAATCACTATAGAAACTCAAGTGAGAGTATTCTCCTATTTTCTCTCCAGGCTTTTCCTGGTGTAATAGTACATATGGTTCCCATGAAATATTTTTGGTACTTTTGATTTATATTTTGAACTACATAGAATCTTGAAAATAGTATAATTGGTTTATGTGTCCACTAAACCAATTATGCCCTGTATGTATGGTTAGTTAAAATTGTTTTGTGTGAGTATGGGTTAAGGAAAAAATTCTCAAGTAACATAGGTGGTATTGCACTTTTATTAGTGGCCCAGTCATATTTACCAAACTTAGAAAATCATATGAATCAGTTATATATATACAATACTTTCAATGTGTTTTTTATGTATGTATTGTGGAATTTCTTTTAAAGTGTAATAGTAAAAAAAAACAAAAAAAAACAATCTTGTATATGAGAACTTAATTTCAGTCAAATGTTTTTGATGTTATTTGATAAAAACATAAATAAAGTGACCACTTACTAAACAAAATTAAGAAATGTGTATATTGTTCATGTTGTTATTTGTGGAAATTGCATTTAAAATTGTCTACTTATAATACTGTATGGATTTTGGATTAGTTGCAACTTAAAGACTATGAATTATATAGATAACATGATAAGTTTTGGATTTTCGTACAAAAATTAATATTTTTAAATGGAGAAATGTATATAAAAATGTATTGTAACCAAGAGATTTAGAATGATTACCTTTACAATTCTGTTATACCTTCGAACATTAGTTGTTGACCTTGCCTTTGTTTTGAAAAGAACAAAAGAAGTAATTGTTTATGTACTTGGAGATCACTGTTTTTAATTTACAATTGTGGATTTATATGTTGACATTAACTGTAGGTTTTGTCTTATCAAAAATGGAAGGTTTTAAAATATTGCACTGTGCAATACAGATGCAAAATAACAAACAATATTTTAGGTTACTTCTGAGCCCTACAGTTAAATAATTCACATAGTTTTTTGTTGTTTTTTCACTCTTCAATTAAAGGTGTATCTGGATGTTTCTATTCTTCTCAGTGGTATAATATAATTAGGTAAATTGATTACAAAACCTGTTTTAAGGTGTATGTAAATAAAGAAAGTAAAATTGCATATACTTTCCTCTTCAAAAATAGTGGCACACATACATACAAGTATTAAAATTGAGAATGTGCCACTTTGCACGTGTAAACAAGTCATGAAAATGTAGCAGCTATTGCTTTTTTGTTGTATAAAAACAAAATTGAATTTGACTTTCAGTTGAATAGTAGTAGCATACAAAATGATAATAATTGACATTACAGGTTATTCTTTAAGTACAAAGAGCATTTTCTTAAGTTTTTTGTTTTTTAATTCTTAGAAGAAAAATTTTAAGATTCTGTATGAGTGTTAAGGTTCTGATTTGTTGTCAGCTATGATAAATACCCAGCAAAAGAACAGAACAATAACAAAGATGTTTATTGTATCATATGTTGTAACTCTTAGCTGATTTCTCATAGATGATGACAACAATATGTGACCCATATTTTTAAACTGTTAATTGCATTATGAATAGATTTGTGCACTAGTGTCCTTCATTGGTATTACCTAAAACTGCAGAAAGGAAGAACAATTGAATATAAACAACTGCTTTTGTCTTATCACATGAAAATCGCAGAAATAATCAGTACAGTATTAAGTTTTAAAAATTTACTGTATAGAACTTAAATCAAATCCTATTATTTGTTGTATTTTTTGTACTTAAGCATTTCTTTGTTAAATTATATTCAGTTCTCAGCGTATATATAGGTGAAAGTTTCAGTGTTAATAATATGAAAAATGTGTTGTTGGTATACGTTTAAGGAAAAAGCTGCAAACTCTTTTAAAGAAGCATGAAGGTTAATATTACTTTGGATTTGGTTACTTTTTGTTTTGTCCAACACTTGATTTAATCTGGAAAGTAATGTCAGTTTGTGTTTATTTTGCTGTTTAAAATAGAACAAATATTAAATTTTCTCTCATTGTGCATTACTTAAATTTTTTACAAGGTCATTCAGTATATTTTGCCAACTTGTTTTATTATGTTTTTTGATACCAATTTCCATAAAGTTCTTCACTAATAACCTTGTTTTAATATTTATATTTGCATCATTTTTTTAATATTTCCATGTTAGTAATATTGTTACTAATATTCAGAAGAGCTGAATGTTAAAGTGCTAGAAAACTTGAAAGATTCAAAGTTTCCATTGACATGTACATTTTTAAAGTTTGATATAAATTTATGATTTTTTACATTTCTCTGATTTTGGCATCCTGTAATTTTACGGGAGATTTTTTTTAATTTTCCAGGTAATATTTCATAAAGAGAATTTTCATGAAGGTATTTAAATGTATGTGAAATACATACGTTTTGCTTGTATAATTTCAGTGAAATAATATGGTATACCATTCAGCAGGCATTGGTAAATATGCTATAACACTTAAATCTACACTAATGGAACAATACTAAATTTAAGTGGAAACTAGTTTCAACATTTTAGCTGCCCTCATCAGTTCAAGGTTTGATGAAAGAAGGTGTATTAGAACTATTCATCATTTAAATTTGGTCTTGTTCCATTTGGTGTGGCTTTTTAAACATTATTTTTAATTACACTGTGTACTTACCTATTTTTGTAATGCTGTAAAGCATTGTTTGTGGTAGTTTATTTTTATTTATGTAAGGCTGTGGAGGTAATTTCTTAGTAGAATATCATGTGCTGTCTTGAGAATTTGTACTCCATGAGTAGTGTATTCATGATAAATTGGAGGAATTTCTTGTCACGGAATTGAAATAATAAAACATACTGATGTGATTTCTGCAATAAGTAGCTGAAAACTATGTTTGGATATTGAGAAAAGATTTTTTAAAAGTTTGTGTTAATTGAAAAGTTGGCTTCTAGAATTCGTTCTTTGGAAGAATCCAGCCAAACTAGAAGGATTAAAATTGCATTTAGTTGCAGTGAATGACTCTCCTGTTTGTGCAAAATAAACTCATTATTCTGAAAGCAAGCTAAGAAAAATGGTTGGAGAAATTTTGGATGAAGAATCGAATTATAAAGAATGTTCTGGGAAAAGAGAATAAAAAAGAACTGTTGCAAATAATTCTGTTTATAAAACTTTTAAGTAAATTTTCGTTTCTATAAATAGAATGGTTTCTGATCTACCTAGAACATAATGAACAATGCTTTCACACAAAGTCATCAAGAATTACCAAATTTTGACTAGTCACAATGCCAGAAAGAACTGGAAAATGCAATGTTCTAGTGCATCTGATGGCAGAATGTTGGAATGCAGCTTATCAATTGTTTGCAGTAAGTTTGTGAAGCATCAGTAGCATAACATATACTGTGAGAAACTGTGAAGCTTCAGTTTTATACTTTAGCCATGAAAACAGTACTTTGGTACTTTTGCAGAGAGATCTGAACAAATCAGTTTTCGTATCTTGATATGGTTGCAAAACAGTTTGCAACAGGCAAACAGAACCATGAATCGATGTGTTATAAATGCCATTCGTTATTTATACTTACTGATGCTTTTACTGTTTTCCATGTTAGCTTTACTCTGCAAAAGAAAACGTACTGTGATATATGCAATGAGTGGATGTATGCTCGTTGAAACAGTCAACATCAGAAATTTATAGACTGGGTGAACCTTATGATGATATGCAAATTTACAAATTTTGATTTTACTTCTTTGTTTGTGTCTGCTTCCGTAGTATGGTCATATTTCCTTTTTTCATTTTTTTTATTAAACCAGACCTAAATTCATAGTTGTCTGTTAATGTCTATTGCTCTAATTCTCAAGACACTACCAAGTTCACATTAATATATAGGGGTTTATGTATAAACAGTCATCCTAAAACATTTCCAAATGTAAGGTATATGGGAGAGGATATTTCATTTAAAACACTGTGCTAGCACACAATATTCTCATGGTTGTGTTCGGACAAAAAAAATTATAGTGAAAGTTTTCGTAAGTATCATTTTTGCTTTAAAGGCGAAATTTACATGCGACGGTAAAAAGTGTAATTACATTTATTTAATTATCATTCTTACAGAACTCGTTATTTTGTTTCTTTATTAATACATCCACTCTTTAACAAGAGTTAGAAGTTGCTAGTACTAGTGAACGAATATTCAACTTTCATTGGTCGAGGAATAATGTAACTTAACCCTGAGTTACGAACGTCGTGGAAGAAAAGGGTAGGTTGGGGTTACCTAAAAAAGAAAATGCAAATTTAGTCACCCCTTTTTATATTTTTCATAATACAAAGTTATTTGAAATTTAAAATTGTTTCTCATGAGGAATTCGGAGTTAATATATTGTGAAATAACGCCAAAATATAGGTAAATTACTTGAAAATGGCACGAACACTTTCTATAAAATGATTATAAACATACGTTTTTGTAACAAGTTAATAATTTCGTTAAAAGTACAAGTTTAATTTTTGCGCATATTTTATCATTCTGTTAACGGTCAAAAAAATCGTGCTGCTGCTATAATTGTTTTTGTTATTTCTGATTAGATAAATTCTGACAAATGTATAATGAATATAATTTATCAGGAACGTAACGATAAATGCTTGACATAAAACTAATATAACAAATCATTTCATCTTAAAAATTTGAAAATATAGGAAGATAACTAAGACATTTTGTGGTCCAAAACATCGTAGTATTTTTTTTTTTTTTTTGGTCTAATGTAAATAAGCGATAGATTTAGCAAATTAATGTACGTTGTCAAGCCTCTTGCGTTGAAGAATGTATAACACGTAGGTGACTAAAAATTGATTAGTTACTTGTTCAAAATATAACTAGACGCACAAAAATACAGAAAAAGAAATTGTCGTTTTCATTTCGTATGTTTTGAAAGTCCAGTGTGACTAACTGGTGATACTCGGAGAAAGGGGTTTAATGTAACGTTGATCCAAATTATTTCAATAATGAGCATCTCGGTTAAATCGTATGGCTCAAACATACGTTTTGTTTGATTAGAAGTGGAAATGTACTAGAAGAAATCTACATTGCGTCAGCAAACTCGGATCGTGACAAATTTCATCAGTTTATATTTCTAAATGATTAACTGAGAAGGTTCAAATTTTTTATGACAACAAGCAGTGGTTTAACCCACTTGAGAATTGTCGAAATCTTCTCTTATGATCTACCTATACAATGTAAAAAGGTGTTTGTGCAATGTTCCTGCTAAACCGTTTCGGATGTTAGAGCGCTGGACTTTGAATTGAATCCGGTCACTGTATAAGTTCCTTCATTTAACCGTGAGAGCCTTACAGTGTAAATGTCAATCTCGCTATTCGTAAGTAAAGAGTTAGAAGTGTTTAAAAAACTATTGGTAGTTTAAAATCTAGGTGTTAAGTTTGAGAAATGTTCTTAGTAATTTTTATGTTAACTCGAAAAATGAACCACGTTTATTTAAAAGTAATTAATACTTCAAAATCCAGCATATATCGAATTTGCTCTGGCGCATTTTTTAGCAACATCCTATTTCGATGAAACATTGATCTCGCAGACAGCCTAGTTGCTTTGTATCAAATAACCAATTGGTTCAATGTTTTTATGTGGCAACTACAATGTGTTAAGCCATTAGATGTGTAGATATTTCAAAGAAAAACACCTCGCCTCATCCAGGAACCTAATTTTGTATGGTATAATAGTCCCACAGTGTTTCACCTTTAGCATGTATGGCCGTTATTTGGAGGGGAGTAACCTATTTTTTACTTTTCGCAAAATTTGTGAAAAGGTATTAAGAATCCAGCACTTGTAGACCTTCTTTAGTTGAAATAGTGCTGTGCAGTCTTGGGGTATAATGTATTGTTACCATACTTATTTGTCAACAATGTATTGATCAGGCTTTATAGATTGTGCTCTTTCATGTATGGTTATATCAAATGCTGCAAAATCTATGAATGTCGTACAAAGTTATTTTTTAATAAGTGAAATGTTTTCAAGCATGAAGAACACTTTCTGTTACCTGAAGTATTTCCTAAGTGTTATTATGAAGATTCAGATTCTGTTAAACTGAGTTTGACTTGCTGGTTAACATGCTACCTTTTGAATCAAGAAGCTTAAGATTTGAAACACGATATGTGTATGAACATGCTTGCATTTTCAGTTGTTGATTAGTTTGTATAATCGTGATGGCTTTTCTCGTTATTCCATTTAAGAGAACTGTAAAGGCTGTGGGTGCTATTGACTTGTTGATTTCCTTCTGGTTAGTAGTTCTAAATTGAGGATGGATTATTCTGCTATGACAAGGCCGGTTAGCTCTTGTTGCATAGGGTATAGTTCAGGCTGAAAATGTCATATATTTCTCCAAAACTGTTGATTGTTTATTTGTGCAATAGATCATAAATGAACAAAGATAGTGGGCATATGGAATTTCCGCATTCTTAGCGGGGTATAATCCATAAAGTCATCTTGCATTCATCTGATATTTCATTTATATTTATGGTGTGTGTATGAACTTATCAAGTTACACAGCAGTTCGAGTGGATAAGTCTTCCAGTGAAAGAGTTATCTGGATACGTTCAAAAGAAAAAAGTAAATTCTTTACGTTCTGCTTTCCCGCACAACTAATTTATTTAACTAAATCTTAATAAACTTACCAATTGTGTAGTTATTTACGTCAAAATACAGAAGAAAAAATATTACTTATCCTGCATGTGCCCAAGTTCTTTCCAACAACGGATAATTTAATTAGAAAATTTTCCAACACTCCATTTTGTATTTATGAAAGTTTGTTTGTTTTGGAATTTCGCACAAAGCTACTCGAGGGCTATCTGTGCTAGCCGTACCTAATTTAGTAGTGTAAGACTAGAGGGAAGGCAGCTAGTCATCACCGCCAACTCTTGGGCTACTCTTTTACTAACGAATAGTGGATTGACCGTACCATTATAACGCCCCCACGGCTGGGAGGGCGAGCATGTTTGGCGCGAACCCGCGACCCTCAGATTACCCTTAACGCGCTAGGCCATGCCAGGCCCGTATTTATGAAAGAAAATATTTGTTAGAAAAATTAGCATTTTCCATAAGCATGTTTACACGTAGATTTAAAATGATTTATACAGTCACTGAAAATCTTAAACATGGATTCATATATATTTCATAGCGGCCATAACGTCTTATGTTTTTTTTTTCTCTCTTTTCATAATAATTTAGAGAAAGTTATATTTTCTCAAAGGTAGAAATAACGTTTATTTCTTCTTTGAAATGATGCCCTGAAAGAATATTTCCAGTGTTATGCTGTTTTTAACATTTCAAAATTATATTACTTTGTGTAATAAGTATTGTATATGTATAAAAAATAACGTGTTTGAAATTAAAATCCGGGAATTGATGATGAATTGCCTCTTACACAAGTTCCATACAAGGGACTTAAACCGTATTGCGTAAGACAATGTATGGTGGGCGCTGGTAGCTAGTTGTAGCTCCTTTGGTCTGTTAATTCAAAAAGAAGGAAAGTTATGCGTATTTTAAAGTAAAGTATGTCATCTACCAAATAATGTACATGCAAATAGCTGAAAATTGTTAAACTAGTATGTTTAGGCCTTAATAGCTAATATTTTTCCGTATAATTGATATGAACAGTCTTCAAGTATTAACAGACCACTCATTAGTTAAATGTTGAAGTAAAAAATAAATAAAAGTGACTTGAAAAAATATATAAATTACCTTGCATATCAGTGAGATCAGAATTTGTGGATAAATTTAAGTTTAATATATACCATAGTAACTCGGTAAAAGTTATGTGTTATAATTGAAGAATATCTTTACATGTTAATTTATCTAGAATATTTTTCAGAAATTATCATCATAAAAAGATTATTTTTACCAAATTTAAAAATGGCGTCTGTAGCGTCTTGTACATCAGAATATGAAATGTAGGTGGCGCTTCATCACAAAATGCCAAGGGCGAGGGTACAAAACGAAAGTCATGAGTTTGTTTTTGTGATTTGCCTCTCATTCATAATTTAATTATTAATTTTATCTTTACTATTTTGTTTTATATTTGTGTGTGTTTCTACTAAGATTATGAAATCTATATTCATATTGAGAAGTATGTAGTAGGAACTCTGTTATAGAATTGGTTTGTTTTGAATTTCTCGCTAAGCTTCACGATGGATCTCTGGGCTTCTGTCCAAACTTTAGCAGTAAAAGTCGGATGAAGGCTAGTCACCACTACATCTAGGGCTACTCTTACCAACGAATAGTAGGATTGGCCGTAATATTATAATGCCCTCACAGTTGAAAGGATGAGCATATTTGGTGGGAGGTGGATTTAAACCCGTGACCCCCAGAGTGTAAATCAAAAGCTTTAACCACTCACCCATGCTTAGCCGTGTGATTTAAAATATAAAAAAAATAAAAGACGACGTTTCGAGTCTTCCGTTGTAAAACATGCAGTGCAAAAGGTTTTTGATCACCTGTTTATTTTCATTTGTAAAAGATGTTGCTGATAGTCATACATTTTTGCTTCGATAATGCAAGTATTGTACTTGTCATATAGCCATAAAGTAGAATTTTGCTGTTCAGATATATGTTCCAATGTGAAAAATAAGTGGCCAAACGAGAATGTCCTAGCAGTCAAGCAGAACATAATAACAAAGGTTTGTGTTTTCTTATAGCAAAGCCATATCGGGCAGTCTGCTGAATCCACCGAGGAGAATATTTAGGAAAACCTGGTATGCATTTGTTCTTTTGTTAACAGCTACCAGAAGCTTCAGAACAACCCATTGTTCCTAAATGTTGCTGACAGTTGAAAGTACTACTTATAAGTATTATTTCTAATGTTGAGTAAATGTACGTTTCGAATCAATATGTATGTGTCTGCATTGGAAACGATTAAGGCATGAAAAATATTTCCCTTCAGCTTGACAAAAAATTTTAATGCGAATTATTAAAAATAAGAGGAGTCGTAAATAAATTCGCATTACCGAATCATTAAAATAGCGATATTACGATAATAAAAAAAGGAAAACGGTAAACAATTGGGGCCCGGCATGACCAGGTGGTTAAGGCGCTCGACTCGTAATCTGAGGGTCGCGATTTTGAATCTCTGTCACTCCAAACTCGCTCACTCTTTCAGCCGTAGTGGCGTTATAATGTTACGATCAATCCCACTATTCGTTGGTAGAAGAGTTGGCGGTGGGTGGTCATGACTAGTTGCCTTGCCTCTAGTCTTACGCTGCTAAATTAGGGACGGCTAGCGCTGATAGCCCTCGAGTAGCCTTGTGCGAAATTAAAATAGAAACAATAAAATATGGGATTTAAGAAACTTATTTTGCTTTTATAAATGTGATTACATTCTTATCGACGTTTCTTTATTTGAGAAGTTTGTCAAAAACATGATTTTGTTAACAACATTTGTTTTCATATATTTCAAAAACCTACTCCTGGAGTACCTGAGCACTGTAATGCATATGTTCCATTTATTCTGTTTATAAGGTCATTTCGTGTTTTATAAATTTTCTACAGTGAAATTGTATGTGAGACTTTTTTTTATTTTTACTTTATCAGTAATACAAAATAGCTTAATTATTTTAAAGGTATCTATAAACAGTGAATGTGTGTGTATGTGTGTTTTCTTATAGCAAAGCCACAGTGGGCTATCTGCTGAGCTCAGCGAGGGGAATCGAACCGCTGATTTTAGCGTTGTAAATTCATAGACTTACCGCTGTACTAGCGAGGAGCAAATAGTGAATGACGAGGTTTGTTAATCTAACCGTTATTCGAATAATGAGGACTAGGCTTAGGAGAATTTGAAATAAGGACCTAACAGAAGCTAATGTAAACAGAAATCAACGGTATCACTGGTGAAAAAGTAAGTTGATGTGGCACGCGACGTTTAGTCTGCATTAACCTAGTATAATGGCGACAAATTACAAAGAATTTGAAGAGTGAACGATTAGTTGACTGTTAATGGTAAACTTACCGTTATATGAATAAAGACTAGGCTTAGGAAAACTTGAAACGAGGTCCTAGTGAAAACGACTATAAATGAGAATCAGCAATATTAGTAGTAAAAACAATTGTTTTTGTTTGTTTTTGAATTTCGCGCAAAGCTACTCGAGGGCTATCCGCGCTAGCCGTCCTTAATTTAGCAGTGTAAAACTAGAGGGAAGGCAGCGAGTCATCACCACCAATCGCCAACTCTTGGGTTACTCTTTTACCAACGAATAGTGGGATTGACCGTCACATTATAATGCTCCCACTGCTGAAAGGGCGAGCATGTTTGGTGCGACGGGGATTCGAACCCGCGACCCTCAGATTACCAGTCGAACGCCTTAACCACCCAGAAGATAGGTATTAAAATAAGTGTTGCAGTAAGATTTCAGTAAATGTGAGTAAACATGCCACAAAAAAACTAGAAGTATTCACGTTATAAAGCTGTTCATGATAATTAGTTCAGGATGCTTTATAAAAATATTTGAATGTATATTTCGTGCAGATTTTGAAATTTATAAAAGTATTTTGTGTGAATTAACGGTAGTGTACAGTGGTTCATTGATGATTTCGCGTCTCTTTTTTGTTTGATTTTTTATTACTCTAGAGGAATAGAATATCCTACTGTTTCGTTTGTGCTAGATATGGTCAGGATAAATAACAAATGACGATTAACAGAATGTCTGTAATTGTTTAATTAAATTATTGAACATGTTTCTAGTTGAAGATCGGCCATTACAGGATTTCCCGTGACCCCTTGCGCCTCAAGAGATACGTAAATTACTCACGCGAGCGTCTGTTTTAAACGAGACTTCGTGTATTTGAATCAGAGGAATGTGGAAACACGAATAAATAATATTAAGAGTCTAACTTGTACACACACAGCAGATAAGCTTACCTCTTGATACTTCCGTCATTTTTAGTTTACAATATATCTTGTGTATCTGTTTATCTAATGTTAATCTGTGTTAATGTCTGTAAGATATACTGTCTTCATTTCAGAAAGCAAGTTTCAAAATGAGCATTTATCGGTATTTGACTGTTGTTAGCTACCTAAAATTCATACTAGAAACTTTATGGACTAAAATAATAAACTACCGACTACTGATTGAATCAAATTCTAACTATGACAAAGGTAATATGCAAGGAAAATTGTTTTTTTTATTGTTGATAACGCCGTCTGTTGAGAATTTTATGAACTTTTTGTGAATTAATGAAAATTGAAATATGAAAAAATACACCTTGGGTTAGTTATAAAATTAACGAATAGGTTACAAAATAGCAAAGTTTTGTATATTTTGTAATTTTTATTTATATAAAACATAGTGGTTTTGTAACCTTTACGTTAATTTTTGTGCCTCAACTGTTTACTAAAATTTATTCAATCATAAATACAACCATCTCATTGATTTCTAGTAGTACTATCAAGTAACTCCCGAGTAGTATTGTAGTATCTGTGAATCAAGTGGAACATCTGAACCTGACGACTGCTCCCGAACTATCAGTAGCACAGCTGTCACCTTCCAATAATGCGTACTTAATAGTGTAGTTTCACCTGGAATATTCTCTCAGGGATGTCCGCCTTATTATTTCAATAAACTGAAGAAGGACTCAACAGATACTTTTCATTGAATTTTAACTTTTTCTATCAGCAATAGTGTAGAGAATAATAATGATAGAAAAGTAATGTTTGTTAAGTACTTTCAAAACAAATAACATAAAGATAAATATTGAATTGCACTGAGTGCTCTATAAACTTATATTTTTCTGAAGTTATCAATGCATTCATGGAACAGTTGATCTCTAATGTTGATTTATAAGTTTTGTTACAGGAGTTTAAAAGTATCTAGTTTCCCGCTAGGATAGTTGTAATTTTTTTGGATTTATCATGTTCAAATCAAGGGGCTAGATTCCCCTCAGTAGGCACAGCAGATTGTCTGATGTGGCTTTGTTATAAGATAAACAAAAACGTCTAGAGTCTCGTTTTAAAAGTTAAAAACTTATAATTATTGTTATTATTAAAAATAAATAAATATCGAAGAATAAAGCGAAGTATGTGACCGTTACCGGTCATGTAAAAACTGTTGTGTACCGTGAGATATAAGAGATAGGTTAAACTATTATGATGAGTTCATTGGCATGTGTGAACGTATATATACATATTTGTTACACCAGTTGGAGCTTTGTATTGTCAGTTACGATTTATGTTTTAGCTCACAAAGAAGCTGTAAAAATTTCGCAATGTTCATGTTTTTCAACTGACTTTTTTTCTTCTAAATCTGATCCCAGTGTCAATTCATTACATATTTTTTGAGAAAGTGTATGTTACTCAAGTTTATGTAATAATCGTCAGCGTATAACTTACTCTAATGAGAAGTGAAGGTAAGAAAATATCATGTAAGGGTGCACTTGACCCCTGGGAAGTGAAAACAAATTCTTTATTTACTCAGTGTATATATATATAATGTTGATTTTGACTTTGCCACTCCACCCCCTTCAAATAAATGTCTGTGGGCGTTCATGTTTGTATGATTTATGATTTCAGAAGAAAATGGGTCTAAGTGTTGTTCAGATATTAAATTAATATATAAGACACGGATATTTGTTTTCTTCTCAAACCTTAGACAGGCGCAGTTAAAAAACAAATGAACGTTTAAATGATTTGCAATCGTAAATGGTTAATTATTTTGATATTTTTTTCCGAGTTTATTTACTGATCACATAAAGTTTACAAAGAATTACTTAACTTAAAATTAAATCCACTTGCTATTTTTATTCTTAAAACTTTAAATCTTTTCGGTAATAAACAACTTGTTATTGATATTACTGTCACTGTATTGTGTTTACAGGGTGAAACATAAAATAATCGTAAAACAGCAAAGATAAAAAAAGGTAGTTAACTTTACCATAATGTAGGAAAAATGAGTCATGGTCTGAATAATTTAAAACATATTGAGAAAAGTTTAGAACAATGTTACGCTAGTTAAACTCCTTTAAACGTTTAGATAAAATACAGTGAGTTGGGTAGGTATTTCTTGGCCGAGTGGGTAAGGCAATTGATTGGTAATTTGAGGATCGTGAGTTCGAATCCCCGTTGTACTAAACATGACAGCTCTTTCACCTGTGAGGGCGTTATAAGTGACGTTCAATCCCACTATTCTTTGATAAAAGAGTTGGCAGTGGGTGGTGATGACTAGTTGCTTTTCTTCTAATTTTACACTGCAAAATTAGGGACAGCTAGCGCAGATAACGCTCGTATAGTTTTGCGCGAAATTCAAAACAAACCAAATAGTTGTTTCTTTTCATACTTTGAAACTTGGTGTTTAACTTTTGTTTCTACTTTTAGTATTTGAGAACTTTCAAATCCTGTTTATTTTCTATTTTCTTCCAGGTTTTATGTACGCATGTAACAATTAGGTATTAACTAGAAGCTTGTTTGTTTGTTTTGAATTTCGCGCAAAGCTACTCGAGGGCTATCTGCGCTAGCCGTCCCTAATTTAGCAGTGTGTAAGACTAGAGGGTAAGCAGCTAGTCACCACCGCCAACTTTTGGGCTACTCTTTTACCAACGAATAGTGGAATTGACCGTCACATTATAACGTCACCACGGCTGAAACGGCGAGCATGTTTGGTGCGACGGGGATTCGAACCAGGCTCATGTTGTAAGGTGGAATCTACTGCAAAAACAGTAAAAAACATCATGTCCGGAGCAATTTATTTTAGCTCACGATATATATTACGTATGATGACTTATTTGTGTTCTTGGCAAAGACCCAAAGAAGCTACTAAACAAAGGTTTGACTTATGACGTTTATTTACGTCATTAGATTAGTTATTTCTGAGCTAAAATGATGTTGAAGGTCTCTCTTCTAAAAGTGGCAGCTAGTCGAAAAGAACCAAAAAAGTAATAATGTAGAAGGTTAAAGAACGGAAAACCTTTCCATCATGAGTCTTGTTTTCATTGGTCTATGCACACTGCAACCCTGAATGCCAGATTATAGAGTTGATGTTTACCCAGAAATGTGTGTTAATAAAAATAGAAATTTGTAAAAAAAAAAAAAGAAGGCAACATTAGACATTGACTGTTTACAACCAAAACAAATAAAATCATTTCCGTGAAGACCTGATATATTCGTGATCAGCATATAATTCAATAAGTAAATTATCTACACTGTACTCGCACCAAACGCTTTCTAAACTTTCATTATTTTTTGCTTAGTTTTGAAAGTGTTGAACAAATCATGTTATGTAGTTTTGCGTTAAAAAGTTATAAAAATGCTTACTTTGGGTTTAGGCTAAAATAAATTGATTCAATCACATATTCACTTCTGTTAATTGTTATTAAAGATCACTCACATTTTAATCTTTTTTTAAAAAAATTAAAGTTGGAATTGCACTTTTTTTACATTTCTTTTCGAACTATTTAAAATTATATCTCAGTTGGAATGTAACATTTATAATTAACTGTTGTTGGTTTTAGCCTTTTGCGATATATGGCTAGATTTTTTTTAAAATACAGAGCAACTTAAAAAAAGTGATCATATTATTTTCATTCAGAATCTTGCAATGCAGGAAGAATTGAAAGAAAACGTACATATCGCGTCTTTTAACTTCTTAGTTTGTGGACCGTACATTTGCCATTTTACATATCGATTTTGTTTCTTAATTAAAGAATAATACTAGTTTTAGTATCAATACTAATGGGAAATATTTTTCTTCATATACCGATTAAATAACCTGTGTTTTTCTTCTTGTTTTCTTCATTAAAGGAGCCTTTATGATTCCTGAATTCATGCAACACCCTCTAGAGACTACTACTGGTATTACAGGAATAAAGTTTCTGGGGAATCGGAACTCCATCAATAACAACAACTGCCAAATTCATCCTTGTAATGTTAGCATTGTAAATGCACCCAATTCAAGTGTATTGGAACATCAGACTCTGCGTCAGCATGAACAAGGCTATAATCATATCTTTATGGAAAGCATGATCTCGCAAATCCACGGATGCTGAACTTTTGAGAAATGTGATTTGTAAAAATAACGTCAGAATATAAATGATAAAAATTATATATGTAGAGTGAGATTCAGGTTTTACTGGTGACGTATTGATATGCTAGCGACACACAAAAAATTGCCTATTGGATTACTAGGATAGTGAGCCCTATAACTTTGTTTTGACGTTGCATTTAAACGTCAGTTACGTAATACAAGATGTACCAATCGTTTAGTCAAAATTGTAAAACTAAAACAAATTTTCTATAAAATTTTGATGTCATTCCCGAGTACGTAAAATTTTGATTTTATTATTCAAATACAAAACCTTTGCTAATACATAGGAGATACAAAATAAATGTATTCTGCAATGAATTGTCCGATGTCTCCTTGTTCGTCATCCAAAATTACTCGAAATGCTATTTTCACACATCATAGTTTGTTTTAAATATTGATCTGTAAGTTACATTTAAACATTTTAGCGTAATTATAGATATCAAAAAAGGAAAATGAATAACATCTAAAGAATCGAAACTAAATCAGTTTAAGAGTTATGGGATATGGTGATATTTAAACAGATATACATATTCTATATGTAACTGGTTAATATAAGAAGAAATTAAAGTAACAGGTAACGCTGAGAAATTTTGTAGACTGCGTAATCTCTTTATGAAATTTCTAATAAAATGAAATAAAAAATTCTATAGAGAGATTTAGTTTGAGATTATCTTGTTCTCTTTATAGTTTAAGCCAATATTCAAATCATTTTGGCGTAAGTCTGCTAGAACGTAGGAAGTTTTATTGTTTAATTATGATATTTTTCAGTATTGTTTCTTATTGAATTTGGTGTATAGTATTATCATTTGAAATGTTTCTATATAAAACATTCGAATTTTTATTGCAAAACAAACGTCGCTTAGTCGCAAACAAATATTTCATGTCTTTAGTTTGTATTATTTGAATACGTAAGATGTTATTCTTACTGGAGTATTATACCATTAATACAGGATATTTTGATATGATATTCATTATCACCAGAATTCGTTGTTCATGTAGAAAATGTGAAGCAGTGGTGCTTTTAGCTGGCTGCTCAGCTTTGTTTTTATATTTCGACTTAGGAGGATTTCGTTAACGTCCATTCATTTGTTGCTGAGCCTATTATTTTAAAGTATTCTATGTTTGGCTTTTCGCTGCAGTCTTGTTTTAGATGGTTGTTGAAGTATTATTAATAATAATATATATTTGATTAATAACGCCTTCATTTTGGCATTCATCAACAGCATTTTTTTAATACTTCAACGTTTCCAAATGTTTTATGAACTTGGTGTTAACCTTTATTGGCTTTCTTGGCATTAAAGCAAAAAAACTGTTTGTTTTTTACGGATAAACTACATAGGGCTATCTGCTGTGTCCACTGCGAGAAATCGAACCCTGAAATTAAGTGCTATAAATCCATAGACTTACCGCAGTCCCATCGAGGGACTCAATCAAAAAGGAAGATCAAGAATATTCTGAAATGAACTTATATTTAAGTCAGCCTAATGGTGATTTTAAAACCTTTTCAAGTACAAAATACCTACTTCAAAAAAGTTTCTTGTGGTACATTAGGACAGAAGTTCTTGCTGTAGGCATGGTTATATTGGGTCAACAACAGGAAACCTAGCTATCAGTGACAAGGAGCACGCGCTAAATAGCCACTCTAACATAAAAGTTATACTTTGGAATTTACAACCATCAAAACAAAAGCTCTAGCAAAAAGCCATAATATGATATTTTAAAATAATAGGCTTAGCGACAGACGAATGGACGTTAAGGAATGGAGTAAGCCTAAAAAATACTGGTAAAATTCTCTGTTGCAATTTTTTAATCTGTGGTAAATGGTATAAAAAGTAGACGTATCAACTTCCCTGATTTATCATTGTGTTATAAGCAGTATATTAATGTTATAATTTGTTTATTTGATAAAGGGAAATGCGTGTCGTAATTATGTTGTTAAGATGGATAAGTTTAATAAGATTGGCCTAGAACACCCAGAAAGCTGTACAAGAATTTAACAAAATTTTTCCGAGCTTCCTAGTGTTATAGGCATATTTTTCTAAACTTTGTTTTATCTTAGCGTCATAATGTATGTCAAAATATTTTAGAACTTTCTAAATATCCTAGGCCTATCTCATGAAACATTTTAATCTCAACGTCATTTTTAATGTCAAAATTTTAAACCTTATTAGATGTAACAGACGTAACTACATTATTTTCATTTTAACGTTATAATTATCATCTGCATTTCCATACAGCAAACAAACAAAATTACAACATTAAATATTTAGATTACAACAGAAAGTTGAAACTGCGAGATCAAATACAGACCAAATGATTTCCATGCAGATTCTAAAACGATATAGAAGGAGGTTTGGGGTCAAAAGTGGGTTGTCATGGTAAAATTATGTTTTTTAAATAGCCGTTATTTCTCCATTGAAAATATTCTGGCGCGTAGTAGAACGACGACAACAACAACGAACATTTGATTTTGTTGTTTTGAATTAAGCACAAAGCTACACAATGGGCTATCTGTGCTCTGCCCACCACGGGTATCGAAACCCGGATTTTAGCGTGTAAGTCCGCAGACATACCGCTGAGCCACTGGGGTGCCGAACATTTGATACTTGTATGTTTAGTAAAAAACATTTAATTATTTATAGTTTTGGAATGTACTTATCCCATCTCCAACCAGTATAGTAAACAATGTAAAACATTAGGTACAAAATTTATATAGTTTAAACGTTTTGTAATTAAATACAGAAAAAAATGAAGAAATAAAGTAAAAGCCAAACAACTGAACAAGAAAGAATATGATAATGCAACAATTGGAATAATATTATGTAAGTCTCTTTTTTTAACGTTTCACTTATTTCTTAATATTAAGTGAAATGAACTGTAATTGTGTACTGAACAATAAGAACTATTCTAAACTACGTTACTGAGTTCTAAAGAAGACGACCTATGAAACAGCTTCTAATAACCACACTTTGCAATAAGTAAGTTGAATAAGAAATTCAAACCACAATGAGATGGTACGAAATTTATATTACTTATTTTTTATTTATAAGTTTTTGTTTAGAAGTAATCAAGTGTGTATTTAGACGTTCTTGTTGTATGTTAGTTCTAGATCAATATATCCACACATTATACGATTATATATATATACTTTTTTTTGCTAGAGATGTCAGTAGTATTCACTGATAGTTATAGTTTTGTTCGGTTCTAATGTTCGTACTTAACCCTGATTCAAAGGCATATCTGATTGCATGTATTGTAGAATAGCAAAAAGTTTATCCGTATTACATATTTTTTACTGATTTTTAGTGTAGATGGAAATAGCTAAAACTGGTTGAAATTATCAGTGTGTTATTCAATATATGTATTTCATTTTTTATTAATGACTAATATTCTTTACTGATCAAGTGTAACTTTTCAGTAAAGAAAATAACGAATGGCGCTGGTCGTCCGTGTAGTGAGTGTTATATGTACTAAAATAAATATTTTTGTCTAGAAATTAATTCTGTCTCACCTTTCTCAGTATAGTGTGAATACGATTGTATGTTATGATAACTACTTCTAGTAAACTTAAGTTAAATAATTCGTACATCGGTAGAAAACGTATATAAACTTTGCTGTAGGAACGTTACTCTGTGATTATAACACAACAAGAGGGCTACATATATACACAGTGGAAAATGGAGACCTGCTAAGTTTTCACATTAATGAAAGATTTATTGAAGTTTCTCGATTAATATTTAGGTACTTCTAATTCTAATTTTCAGTTAACAGGCATTCTTAGTTTTTTTAGTATACCGCTTAATAGAACCTTTTTTATCATTTTTCCATATATTTGATCTCTGACACTGGTCTATGTTGTTTTTTTTCATGAAGATTGTTATTAGAAAGGCAGTTCGAAAAATATGCTGAGTGACCAATGGATTGTTTAAATGTGTATCTTATATGTTTGTGAATAAAAGGAGAGACAAGCAAGCTGTTTATGATATTACTTGTTCTTCATACCTTAATGTTCATATCACAATTTTACATTTATTTTAAATTGCAATAACAACACTCAAAGCTTGTAAACAACTCTGCCAAATCCATATCCTTATTACGTATTCAAAAGTGAGAGTCGTGATACACTTAATTTTTTTGTATCTTACAGAGATGTATTTATTTTAATCTTAACTCACTGTGTTTTTTCTTTTGTTTACAGTACCTCATATTATCTGATAAGGAATTCGTGGAAAACCAAATAAATGTTAAAGTTTATTCTAGTTACAGTAATCAAAACACCAAATTACTCAAGTGACTCAACAGGTGCTTAAATATTATACAGCTAAATCTTTAAATAATAACGTAATAAAAAAAATCTAAAAATTAAAATGAACACATAGATATTTCTTTTTTGTACTTTTCTACCATTTTACACCACAAAACTTTATTTACTGTTAGGAAGTGGAGCCGTTGGAAAAGGTCACTACCCCAAGCTGAAAAGTGTTCATTTTTTATTGATAACTGGTGTTTTTGTACCGATCAGTGTTATTATTTAACACTTGATTACAGCATATCAAAAGGAAGAGACATTAAAAACATGGTAAGACACATAGTGTATGAATGAAGAAGCAATAAGAGCAGAGTATATAATATCAAAATTATGACTAAGAGTTGTTGGGGAACTACAAATAGGTCACACATATTCAAGTTTTAGTTGATGGAAAACCACCAAGAGAATCAGTTGAATGCAAATCAAGGACACTAAAGAAGAGCACGGCTAATAGTTTCCAACCTTATACTGCATAATATAAAATTTTTAATTTCAAATAAAGAAAAGATAAGCCACAAGTACAAAGAAGAAGACGGTTAAAGTAAAAGAAAAATGCATGCTTATCCTTATGATGAGAATACAGACGGAAACCTATAAGATAGGAAAGAGTAGTGATGATATGTAAAATAACCCATAGTAGAAAATCAACTTTCTGCAAGAGCAGAAACCAGAAATTACTAACAGTTTCTTTAAAGTCTTCTAGATGCTAAATAAAGTAAGTGGTACCTCGGTTTTCAAACATATTGTTTGAGAAAAAATGTCTCGGTTGTCGAACATAAACGCGGTTCCCGAACCAAGCTGTTGTGGCCCGAACCCCCGAAATAATCCGAACGACCCTTCGACCATTGTCGGCCCACGCCAAGCTTGCCCAAAACATTTTACCTGCACCTGTCACTCAGTCCACACCCCCGCTAAAATCTGATGTGAACGTTCTCGTTTTTCTTTTTGTTTTTCTAAATATTCTGATTAAATAAGCCAGCGTGGGCTCAAAGAATGATAATTAAAGCAGCAAACCAAAAAGAAAAGTTGTTACAGCTACAATAGAGGTGAAAAAAGATCTCATAGCGAAGTATGAGAGTGTGGTTCGCGTGTTTGACCTTGCTACACAGTTTGGTATGGCAAAGTCTACAGTCTGCACCATACTGAAAAATAAAGAGGTCATCAAAGGAGCTGATGTTGCAAAAGGAGTGATAGTGCTTACGAAACAGAGATAACAAACAATGGAAGAGGTAGAAAAACTGTTGTTGATTTGGGTAAACGAAAAACAGTTAGCTGGTGATAGCATTTCTGAGACCATCATTTGTGAGAAAGCAAAGCAGTTGCATGCTGACCTCCTGAAAAACACCCCTGGAACGAGTGATGCCTTTAAGGCTAGTAGGGGTGGTTTGAACAATTTAGGAAGAGAAGTGGCATACATAGTGTGGTGAGACATGGAGAGGGTGCCAGTTCTAACAAAGACGTTGCTGATAAATT
Source organism: Tachypleus tridentatus (assembly GCF_004210375.1). Classification (NCBI taxonomy): domain Eukaryota; kingdom Metazoa; phylum Arthropoda; class Merostomata; order Xiphosura; family Limulidae; genus Tachypleus; species Tachypleus tridentatus. The sequence continues at coordinate 29,040,366 of NC_134830.1, read as the reverse complement.
TGTTAGAGAATTTAAGAACTATGTAGAAGCTGAGGGTTTTATCACCCAACATGTGTTTGTTCAATTGTGATGAGACAGATCTCTTTTGGAAGAAAATGCCAAAGAGGACCTACATAACCAAGGAGGAGAAGTCACTGCTTGGACACAAGCCAATGAAGGATAGGCTAATCTATTGTTATGTAGTAATGCAAGTGGGGACTTAAAACTTAAGCCTTTGCCTGTGTACCATTTTGAGAATCCGAGGGTTTTTTAAGAAAAATAATGTCCTGAAAAGTAAACTAAATGTCATGTGGAGGGCTAATAGTAAAGCATGGGTAACCAGGCAATTTTTATGGAGTGGGTCCATGAAGTGTTTGCCCCAAGTGTAAAGAATTACCTCACGGAAAAACAGTTGCCACCAAGGCTCTTCTTGTGATGGACAATGCACCTGCTCACCCACCAGGCTTAGAGGACGAGTTGATGGAGGAGTACAGTTTTATTACGGTGAAGCTCTTGCCCCCAAACATGACTCCTCTCATTCAGTCCCTGGACCAGCAGGTCGAACTTTAAGAAACTCTACACCAAAGCAGTTTCAAAGGTGCATTGAATTGACCTCTGACACAGGGTTAACCCTCAGGGAATTCTGGAAAAATTACTTTAATATCCTCCATTGCTTGAGGATCATAGACAAATCCTGGAGGGAAGTGTCTTTGAGGACCATGAACTCAGCCTGGAAGAAATTATGGCCAGACTCAGTAGCAGATAGAGACTTTGAAGAGTTTGAGGCTGAGCCTGTTGTCGAGGATATTGTCTCACTAGGCAAGTGTATGGGCTTGAATGTGAGTGGTGATGATGTGGAGGAGCTGGTGGAAGACCACAACACTGAGCTCACCACGGAAGAACTCCAAGACCTTCTGAAGGAGCAGCAACAGAAGGCAACTGAGGAAGTGTCTTCAGATGAGGAGGAGGGAAGGGAGGATGTTCCTAGTTCACTAATCAAGGAAATGAGTAGAAAATGGGGGAGAGTTACAAAGTTTTGTGGAAAAATTTCACCCTGACAAAGCTATAGCAAACCTCAGCATAAACCTTTTCAATGACAATACAATATCTTACTTCAGGAACATTTTAAAATGCAGGCAGAAACAAACCTCATTAGACAAGTTTTTAGTGTGAAATAGGTCCAGTGAGTCTCAAGCAAGTTGTAGCAGTGCAAAGAGACAGAAAAGAGAAAGAACCTCAGAAGGAGAGCCACCTGACATTTTTATGGAAGGTGACTCCCCTTCAAAACTATAATAATCCTTCTACTCTCCACATTCCTCACCACCTTTCACTTACACCATCAGCTCTACTTAGCACAGGTAAAGTGCAGTTAAATTTTCATTCATTTTTTTTATTGTGTTTATACTTTTTGTAGTTGACTTTATGCATGTAAGTATTATTATACAGGTATAAATAAGCAATATTTTTACTTAAAATGCTTCATAATGCGTAATTTTTGGAGGTCTGTAATGGATTAATTTAATTTACAATATTTCTTATGGGAAAAATTGATTCGGTTTTCGAACAGCCTTCTGGAACGGATTAAGTTCGAGAACCGAGGCACCACTGTATAAACGTACTTAAATATGTTGACAAACACCTCTAGAAAGTTTATGATGTTAATCGATTAAACCTCAAATACACTTGTATGATCGCGAAGTTGAAAGGTTTTAAAAAATACGAAAGGATGTAATAAGGAAAACGCGATCCATTTTACCCAAAACTGGACAATAGTAAAATGAACATAGTGTAAAGCAGATATATCTTCTAAATGACTCGCCAAAAGATATTCATATTCACGACACATACATACGTACTTTTGCCTGGTAAAGTGTTGCTTGGCTACAGTTTATTCAAAGCATGAGTGAGAGCCGCCTGGCGTGACTCCAGCAGGGAGAAGTAATGTGTCCAAATCTTTGACACTGAAAGCACTTTGAATGACTAACTATGTGAGGGCGTACAATAAAAAAATTCCAACAACAACAGTAATTGTTCACTAATCTAGAATAGAGGTCGTTACAACACACAAGGTATTAACTGAAGTTCTTTCTATTATCCGTGACAGAGCTCAACACAATAAATTAATAGGTGGCTATTCAATTTAGCTAATTAAACAAAATAAGTTTCATAACTCTTCTGCTCTTATTTGATAACTCAAAAATAGGCTGTTAGTGGCCGAGTAGTTAGTATATCCGGATTGTGACATACATTTAATGAATGCACTCATCAGTTGCTACGTATAATTAATAAGATTAGCTACTCAGATAAGTAAGTACAGATACCATACTTTTGCTACTGCAGCCTTGGCTAAAATGTTTGCATACTGTTCTATATTAATGTTATTTCCTACAAACATGGAGTAGTTATTGAGTAAACGTCCAAGTGGTGGTAGAGAAGGTAGCTTATGATGACAAAACATGTACAAGTTGTTATTTTTGCCTGTATAGGTTGTTTTGAGCATTTGCTCATTAAACAGACATACACATCTGTTTTTTGTGTTGTTTTGTTTAGTATAATCTTGTTTGAAACAAATTAACGCTTTGTTCAAATGGTTTTTCTGTACTTTGTGCAGAGTCATACCTCGTCACCTCCCAGAAATGGTATGAGGTATACGGACATTGTCAGAATAGTAGGGTATTTTTAGTGTACTGTATATCATAAAACGTCATCGGATTTCATCAAATGCTCCAAGAAAGTCCACAGAAAGACGACAAAAATCTACTACTCAAGATGACTATGTTTGGATCAAGTTAATACATCAAGGTCGAAAAATGTCTTGTAACATTTTACAATAGGAGTGGCATGAATACATTCTTCTACAATATCCAGAAGAACAGTAATTAAGAGACTAGACAAACAAGGTTATTTTGTAAACAGAGATATCTGCAAACTGATATTAACTAGAATTCACCGCCATCATCATGTTATTTTTGTAAGACAATCTGCCAACTTGCGGTTAAGACACTGGTGGTATATCATCGTTTTAGATGAGTCTTATTTCTGGGATCATTAAAGATGATTGTAGGATTCGTGTTCGTCATTTGCTTGGAGAGCATGTAAAGGAAGACTGTCCTTCCTTCAAGAAACGCATAGGAAGTTGTGCAACACATGTTTGTGCAGCTGTTCATCATGGTGGAAAATTGTTCTTCATATTCTCTAGGTAAACGTCAATGGCGCCTACTACATGCATCACGTGGGAACGGTATTTCTGACATATGCTAGGAAAGGGTTTGGCTATAAGTTTTTTGTGCTCCAGAATGATAATGCCACTGACCGCAATGTGTATATTGTACAGAATTATGTTCACCAAAAGGACGTTACAAGATTGCCATGGCTAACAAAGTCTCCACATTTTAAACCCACTGAGAACTCTTAAGCAGAACTGAGCCAAAAAACAAAACAAAACTGCTGACTATGACCCTAAACAAGTTACTGTAGCTGAATTGCAGCACCTTCTAGTAACAAGATAGTTTGAAATCATAATCCATTACATCAATAACCACATCGACATCGTGTTATGTTGACTTGCGGAAGTCATTATAACACGAGGATAACTAATCAAGTACTGAATGATATAAGGTTACAGACTGTTTATAACAAATTGATGTTATATTTTGTCGTCATATATGTTTTTGTAAGATTTTGTTGTAATAAGTGAAATGCTGAATTACATATCTTTCTACAGACGTCTGATAAAATTGTTTGCTGTTCTAATGTATCGTTCATGATCACGTAGAACCAGTGTTATTATACAAATTACTTGCTATAAGACTTTGCTATAAGAAAACACATACACACAAATAGTTTCTTCAAGCAATAAAAGGAAGAATAAACTTGTTTTAGAGTAATAACACATTGGTTTGTTTGTTTGTTTCTGAATTTCTCGCAAAGCTACACGAGGGATATCTGCGCTAGCTGTCCCTAATTTAGCAGTGTAAGACTAAAAGGGAAGGCAGCTAGTCATCACCACACACCGCGAACTCTTGGGCTACTCTTTTACCAACGAATAGTGGGATTGACCGTCACATTATACGCCCCCACGGCTGAAAGGGCGAGCATCTTTTCGGTGTGACCGGGATTCGAACCTGCGACCCTCGGATTACGAGTCGAACGCCTTAACACGCTTGGCCATGCCGGGCCCAGAAGTGAAAGACTAGAGAAAAGTCATCACCACCCACTGTTGAGGTACTCGCTTACCAATGAATAGTAGGATTGACCGTTACATTATAACGTCAACATGGCTTTAAGGGTGAGCATGTTTAGTGGGATAGGGATTCGAACACTCCCCTCCACTAAATTGGAGTCAAGCGCCCTAAGGAGTTAACCATGGCAGATCCACATAACTCTGTAGCTTCCGGAGCCATTTTTTAAATTCCTTTCTGTGCATGGTACCACGTTGTATTAAAAATTTAAACAAACCACTTTACAATCAATTTATTTTAATGGAAATTTTATTATTAAATATTTTATAATTCAAAGCCTTATATAATTTTATTCTTTTATTTCATAGCAAGGCATGGCCAGGTGGTTAGGAGACTCGATTCGCAAACTGAGAGTCGTGGGATCGAATCTCTGTCCCACCAAACATGCTCGCCCTTTCAGTCGTGGGACGTTATATTGCGACTGTCAGTCCCACTATTTGTTGGTAAAAGACTATCGTAAGAGTTGGCAGTGGGTATTGATGAGTAGCTGCTTTCTCTTTAGTTTTTCACCTATAAATCAATGACGGCTAGCACATACTTCTGGCGTCATGACGTATTGGTTCAAGGCATCATAACTCTGAAGATGGAAGCCATCAGGGCTATAACGTATTTGACTCAGTACTATTCAAACACCCAAAAAGACTCTCGTAATTCTTGCTGGACCACACATTTTTAAGCATATAAAGAAATACTAATAATCTATTTGCAATGTGAGGCTATTTCAAAAACGCATTGAATCAGTATATTATGGGCCTCCTGGCTATAACGTGTTATTTCGATGGATAATCGAAGGGTCGTTACGGTTGAAACAATACGCTACAACCCGTTAGATTACCATATTCTCCACTAAGCTTTAAGGTTCATCGCAGACTTTTTTAACGTACTTCTAGCTTCCGTTATAAACTATCTTTTTTTCTGGTTCAAAGTTTAAATTGTTTTGTTGATCGACATATTGGTGCCGTGTCTCCAGAGTCACCTTTTTTCCTCCAAGATTTTAGATTCATCATAGAGAAGACCATTCTTTATATTCAATAAAAGTTCATCATAGAGAAGACCACTCTTTATATTCAATAAAAGTTCATCATAGAGAAGACCACTCTTTATATTCAATAAAAGTTCAAGTATAATCATACTCATTAGTTTTAAGCCTTCACTACTCATGTGGGTAAAACGAAAAACGGTCTTCATTTGTAAGACTGATTTAAATTCAGTGACATTCGATGTTAACGCTTTCTTTCGCTGGTGTTTTTCACCCCATTATTCTTCATTTCGTCTACCTCACACTTAACACTTATAGAAATATAACCTTTTCACCCTGATTTTATAGTTTGTAACTTTCAAAATGTGAAAGATAACTGGACTAGTTTTTTTAGACCTACTGAGGATTTATTAATTAATCATTTTTGTGAACGAGGATTTTGAATTTCCGGGCCTTTTCAATGATCCGTTCTCCAAGTTTTGATTTTAATTTTCATGTTTTCACTGGCACAGTGGCATGTCTGTAGACTCACACCGCTAAAAGTCGGGTTTCGATACCCGTGGTAGGCATGGGCAAGCACATATAGCTCCTTGTGTAATTTTGTATGATACTTAGTTCTAAATAAGCAAAATAAAAAAATAGCTTTCCGTGTGTAGGTATTACTGTTTTATTTACAACTGAAACATCAACCATGTGTGTTGATTAGTAACTATTAATATGTTCATTCTCATTTGAAGCAGAAAACTGTTTCCACTCGTTTTTCTTTAGTTACTCATACTGTATAGAGAAACAACCTCAAGTAATTTACCTTCAATTGTTTTTTTACCTGGAATTTGATTACAACTTATAAATCTCCTCAATTCACTCTTTAGCTTTTTTGTCAAGACAGTTTCTTACTGTTGAATGCAATGTTTGGTCGTACAATGATTAAATTTCATCCACCGTACAAAAAAAAAATTAGGGAGGGGGGCATGATGTATCTATTTATGGCTCTTTCTGTTGCTCCAGTGCTCTCAGAAACAATCCTCCTATTAAAAATAGAATACTTGTATTTATCACGGCTGACCTTTGTCCTCAAGTCTCGCTAATATATCTCTCCCAAATAATCTTCACTAGCACAACATTAACTACTTTTCTTTCGATCTGGTATTCTAGCAAGATTTCTTTATAGGTTTTCAAAACTTTACTTGTTAAAGTGTGTCACCTTTTTCATGTTTATTGTCATGGGTATATTTACCCTCATTAACCTATTTGTGAAACAGTGATATTCGCTATTGTAGTGTGTTGTTTATGCCCCCTAGAAGCTGCCTTGCGTTTTTCACGCTTAAAACCCCTCACATCTTTAAGAGAAGTTTCTAAGAGAGAATTAAACGTCTACGTGTTAGGTTTATTCCTCTAGTTTAAATATACGTTTTGTTTTCGAGTCAAGACAGAAATTGTATTGCTAATGATTGCTGCCCTCTCGATTATATTTCATTGAATAGAACATATTAATTGATATTTTGATAATGTGTTCATATTCTGAGCAGGACAATTTAGCAGATCCATCTTTATTATTAGAATTCTCTTGCTGTGCTTCTCTTCAAACTACTTCTGAACTTCCGTAAAGGTTTCTCTTTGGCATGACTCATTGAAAATTGACTGAATCAGCAATTTTTTCGATGTTTCTTTTACTCACATCTGAAATAACAATAATACATTAAGCTTTATGTGCTTCAAAAGGTGGTTAGCCATTATAAACTATTGGTTTCTCTATGTAACGGATAGGTAGAAATTGTTTTCTAAAGTTTATATTTAAAAAGGTGGCTGCAATCGTATACGTTATAATTGGGTATGTTTGTGTTGTATTCAGTTAAAAGTGTAATGAATGAAAAACTGGAGTAAGCTGTGTAGTTATTTAGTCTTCATTAAATATAGAATAGTCATTGGTTTACTGCATGAGCTGACAGAGACAGGGGCTTAGATCCTGGGGGGATGGGAGTATACATCCCCCTTCATTTTAGGTGGAGGTATGGTGCATACAATCATCCCCCACTACAATTTGGTCTGTTGAATTGTTTTATTGCATCACAGACCTACAAATTGTGTGTTTGTTCTTGTGATTCTCGTGTTCTTACCAATCGAATTGCATAATTAGGACTAGATGTAAGCTTTATCAGTAGCCGAAATGTACATCTTTAATATAGGCGTGCTTCTAAGTTTTTCGATCTAAACGATAGTTCGTAAGTATCAGTAGGCCTAAGTATACATGCAAGTATCGTGGCAAGAATATTACTCTGTGACTGCATGTTTACAGCTTTCAGGTTCACGTAATCAGAGATTACCGATTTGCAAATTGAACAGTCCACATAAGTGGTTGCAAAAATTATCCCCACATCGAGTGTAAAAAATCTACGCCCCTGGACAGAGATCCAGATGGCTTGATTGTCAACAATCAAGTCACTTATGGAAAGGATCTACTCTGTTTGTCAGTCTTTATCTGACTTCCTACTTTGATCTTATGTTTGAAATATAAAGGTTTTTACCAATTCTTTTATTTGAGCATTTATATGTTCTTGCAGCGCCGTAAGTCTGACATTAATAAATCCTGTGAATGTTGATAATATTAAGTTGAGTATTCACAATATCTTCCCAATCCTTCAGAATACTTGTATTATATTCTTCTTAAATGTTTCACAGTAACTTTTCAAGCTCCATAGCTAGTTTATTATCCTATCTTGTAGTTCTCATTGTTATGTTTTAATAAGTTAGTTTTGTTATGCACTTAGTTACCGTCCTCAATTTTTATTAGTAATGTTCTTGCATGGCTTCTCTAGGCTTTCTAAGACATTCATTCAAAATCTCTTTAGGTTTCTAGTCACGTCCTTTTTAACGCTCCATATGAAAGTCGGGGGTTCGAATCCCCGTCACATCCAACATGCTCGTCCTTTCAGCCGTGGGGGCGTTATACGTGATGGTCAATTCCACTATTCGATGGTAAAGAGTAGTTCAAGAGTTGGTAGTGGATGGAGATGACTAACTGCTTTCATTTTGCTTTTCAGTATTTTGCTGCTAAATTAGAGATGGCTAGCGTAGATAACCCTCGTGTAACTTTTCGCGAAATTCAAAACACGCACGTTCTTTAACACATTTTTAAATTTTTGATACTACTTCTTTTCTCCTAAATATTTTTTTTATTCTGACAAGATAGTTTTTAAGATTTTATATCAAGTTACGAGTTTTACCATTCATTTTCCCTACTATAGTATAGTTTTATGCCACATTTTCTGATTTTATTTGAAATACGGTTTGCTTTTTGTTTGGTTTGTTTTGAATTTCGCGCAAAGCTACACGAAGGCTATCTGCGCTAGCCATCTCTAATTTAGCAGTGGAAGACAAGAGGTAAAGTAACTACTCATAACCACCTACCGCCAACTCTTGGCTTTGACTGTAACATTATAACGTCTTCACGGCTGAATGGGCGAGCATATTTAATGTGACAGGGATTCGAACCCGCGACCCTTGGAGTCGAGTGCCTTAACCACCTGGCCATGCCGGGCCAAATTGAGACACAGATATGATTAAATTGATTGGATCCTCTTCTGTTTATTCTAACAGGTTAATATAAAAACTGCGCCTGGCATGGCCAGGCGGTTAAGGCATTCGACTCGTAATCCGAGGGTCGCAGGTTCGAATCCCTGTCACACTAAATATGCTCACCCATTCAGCCGTGAAGGCGTTATAATGTTATGGTCAATCCCATTATCATTGGTAAAAGAGGAGCCAAGAGTTGGCGGTGGGTGGTGATGAGTAGCTACTTTACCTCTAGTCTTCCACTATTAAATTAGGGATGGTTAGCGCAGATAGCCCTCGAGTAGCTTTGTACGAAATTTAAAAATAAATTGCTGAAAATTCTTCCTTGTACTAAAACAAATAATTCATCTTAAAACAATAAATATTCCAATTCTTTTTCAATTTACCCTTAGCTTTACCAATTTACCCTTAGTCAGACGTAACGTGATAATTAGGGCACCCATTTCGCAATCTACGAATCGTGGGCTCAAATCCCGTTACTGAGCATGCTGGCCCTTTCAGCCGTGGGGTTTATTATGTCCAACTAATCTCACGATTTGTTTTTGAAAGAGTAACTCAAAAGTTGGCAGAATTTTGGATTAACTAGTTGTACTTCCTTTACTCTATCATTTCAAAATGAGGAACGGCTAATGCAGATAGCTCTCGACTAGATTTACGCGAAATTCAAAATCAAACAAACTTGCTCTAAATATTTAAAGAATCTACAGAGTCTGCTAGTATTGTACTACATGACTTGACTTCTAAGCCTAAACAATACTTTAGAGATAAATCAGTAAATCAACTATAAGTTAATTTAGATCTGACTAACACAAATTTTAGTTGAAGACAAATTAACTGTGTTGAATTTTCATTTACTACTTTTAAACAACGACTCGCTAATGTGACCAAAGTTGTTATTTCTCGAATTTCTATTCTCTACCAATTATTACAATATGTGACATTATTAATACAAATCATGCATAATTATTCCGCTTGAAAAATTTGAAGGGTTAATGTTTGTTTCCTATCTCTAGCCAAAGAGTACGTACTATTTATGTTTTTACTGCAACCGGCCAGGCATGGCCAGGTGGATAAGGCACTCGACTCGCAATCTGAGGGTGGCGAGCTTCAATCCCCGTCACACCAAACATGCTCGCTCTTTCAGTCATAAGGGCATTACAATTTTACCATCAATCCCACTATTCGTTGGTGAAAGAGTAGCCCAAGAGTTGGCGATGGGTGATTATGACTAGCTGTCTTGCACTGCTACATTAGGGACGGCTGGCGCAGGTAGCCCTCGTCTAGCTTTGCGCGAAATTCAAAAATAAAACAAACAAACAAACAAACTTTACTGCAATATGAGAAATGTTAAGTGTTAAGGAACGAGTACTTTAAATATAGACTAATTTTCCATACTTTTAATGTCTTAGACATAAAAAAATCTATCGTCATTCATTTTCACAAATTGCGTTTTTTCTCTTTATTTCGGCTGTACCTTACTGGCGGTAAGTGTACGGATTTACAATGTTAAAATTAGAGGCTCGATTCCTCTCGGTGGACGCAGCAGATAGGCTGATGTGGCTTTATAAAAAGACACACACTCTCTTTACTCTCAACCTTCCAATTACATACACAGTAATAATCATTACGTTATTTAATTAATTATTTTTGTTCCGCTACCCCGGTGACACAGAGGCAAGTATAAAAATGTATATATTGTTAAAAATCGGGTTTCAATACCCGTGGTGGACATAGATATACCATTTTACAGCTTTGTGTTTAATGACAAATCTTTGTCCCTAACTAAGAAGTATTTTTACCGTAATATGTTTATAGTAGTGTAAACAGGATAGTTAGCTGTAAACAGAAATGGTTTACTTACTGTACTATTTCATCTGCCTCCGCTGGTTGTTTTTTGTTTTTGAATTTCACGCAAAGCTACTCGAGGGCTATCTGCGCTAGCTGTCCCTAATTTTGTAGTGTAAGACTAGAGGGGAGGCAGTTAGTCATCACCACCCACCGCCAACTCTTGGGCTACTCTTTTACCAACTAATAGTGGGATTGACTGTCACTTATAACGTCCCCACGGCTGAAAATGCAAGCATGTTTGGTGCAACGGGGATGCGAACCCGCGACCCTCAGATTACGAGTCGCACACCTTAACCCACTTGGTCATGCCGGGCCCCTCCGCTGGTACAGTGGTAAGTCTACGAATTTACAACGTTAAATTCAAGGGCTCGATTTCCTTCGATAAACACAGAGAAAAGCCCAATGTGGTTTTACTATAAGAAAACATACATACTATCTTATCGCAGATGATACAGTCTCATAAAACGATTTTAAATTTTTAAATACTGTTTTTAAACAAATTATAATGTTTTGATCCCGGCGGACAACGCATTTCTCAACATATTCAAATATATATAAACGTGTGTGTTAAAATAACTACAAAATATTTTTTTTCACATTTCTCTGAATAATGTAAAACATTTGCCAGCTATTTCGGTTCTTATTTGTTCGTAGTTGAGAAATTATGGTTTCGTAATACCACTCAAAGCTTTTAAATTTCACCATAAACATTCAAGAATTTAGGAAACTTCATTATAAAAACCAGTTTTATATTAACCGGTAAACACTATAAAAAAACCTTTAACAGTTGAATTGTAGTTTAAACACTAAAAGTTTGCAAAGTA